>NW_015150459.1:2898443-2912388 GCF_000732505.1 Cyprinodon variegatus | reverse complement strand
AGTGTATATTTTCAGCTCTAGTTATGGGCAGTTTAAGAATTTATTTATTACTGTGATTTATGAACACTGAGTTTCTGGCCTCTGAGTGTTTGATAATTGAGAGGAGTCAGTGAGAGGGGAACAGACAGACAGATCTGTTAGGATAATGATGGGTGTGCAGGTGGCGCAGTGGTTAGTGCGCACCACCCTTAAACGGCCGCAAACACGCACAGACCTCAAGTGGAAGAGTGCGCAGACAAAAAGCAGCTGTGATTGGTCCTTGGTATGCCGTTCCAACTGTCTGTGTGGTCGTCCTTCTCGATTCAGTGCCAGGGCGCACCGTTTTTAAAAAGCGAGGAACAACTACAATGGACAACTATGACGAAAGGTTCATCGAGGAGGTTCGGAAGTACAACCACTTGTACGATGCTTCAGACAAATTATATAAAGATGCCAAGGTCCCAACTCCTGGAGGGAGATCAGCCAGATCCTTGAGCGGGATCCCAAAGTGTGTTATCGCGAGTTCTCCAATAGGCTCCCCCTTTGTGCTTTGGCGGGAAACTGCTGTGCGTCCCTAGAAATTCCAGACCGACGGTGCAGAAGCATTACAGAAGGATTACAACAAAACTGGTTCTTGACCAGACCCAAGGGACAATTGATGTGTTCGGTTGCAGAAGTATAATCTGCGGTTTAGTCCCGGGTTCGAATCCAATGTAGTCCTTGGCCGAATGTCTCTCCCCTGTCTCATACCCCCTTTCCTACTGTCAGAAAAATGAGCCAATATGCCGGTGTAGGTACCAGATCTGCTCAGGTCCTTTGCATGACAGTAACATTATGCTACATGATGTAAAACATAGTGGTTGCCCAGACAACAATAATAACATCACACAGCGTCCGTTAACGTGTCTAATGACTGATGAAGTTTTACCTGATCGATAGCAAAACTGAAAAAAAATCTGTTTATGGTGAACAAACTAACTGTTAGACCATGGTATAAAGGAGCTGGGTAGCGCTGTGGCTAGCTGTGCTCAGTAGCTAACAAGTTAGCTTCTTTTAGCTCAGTCAGTTAGCCATATTAAGCTACACTACTTTTGAATTTGTATCAACAACAGTTCGTATTCTACAAGTAGACTGTTTTTTCTTCATCTAAAATCTCTACGAAAGTTATTTTTTAGGATGTTCCATTTGCTCTTCCCTTCCCTCAGATCTTAATAAAAAAGAATAAAAGCTTTTGGTGTCTCCTTGTCAAATGGCAGAGCTCAGTCTGTCTTATAAGGCAGTACTGACAATGATTGTTTTCTACTTTTGGTTACTTTAGATCACCAATGAAATGTAAAATAATAGCAAGTATAGGTAATAATATGTCGAAACTCCAAAAGAGATTCGATCCGTAAGAAACGGATTCAATTCAGTTTGTCCGAGTGGCGTTGCCATATGAGCAGATCTGGTACCTACTAAGTATACAGACTGAAAAAGTGAGGAGGGTGAGATGATTGCCTGATTAAATTTTTATTTCTTCTGCTGTATCAACTTTTTGCTTCACTGGGAAAAACTACCTAAAAATAAATAAAAATGTCTTGAATTAAGTGCATTTACCCTTAACTTGAGTAGGTTAATGATAGTTTGCCAATGGTATGAGTATTTTTACTCTTAAAATAAGATATTTAAATAATTTGCACTTGAAATAAGACAACGCAATTGTGTTTACTTATTTTAAATATAAATTTTCTGGTTATATTGGCAAAATGTCTCTTTTACCTCCTCAAATCAAGAACAAATGAACAAATGCACTAGATTTCGATTTTTGCCAGTGTTCAAGTAAAAAAAATGTTTTTTTCTTGCTAAATATAGTTATTTTAGACTTTAAATAAGTTGAGCAGAATAGTCAAATCAATAAAAACCAGGTTTTTAGTCAATGTGTTTTAACAAATGATGATGCATAATATATTCACACGTTTTTAAACAAAATACCATAGATATGCAGTATACCTGTTTTGTCTTCTCTTGCTGACTTTTATAGGAGGTGTAATTCATATGCAGGTAATTTACAGATAGAATACATTTAAATAAATCTAAAACGGGACAAAAACAGAGTTTTATTTTTGACTAAAACCCTCACATATGAAATGACTAAATTGTGACTAAAACTATTATGCATTTTCATCTGAAAAACTAAAAATGCAGTGTAGTGAAATGGGTATTAAAATGTTGCTGAAAGGAAGGAAAGCTACAGCCTTGTGCAAGTAAAACAGCTCAGGACGCATGCAGAGATGATGAGATTATTTTCTGAGCGTCATGTGCCAGAATATGTGAAGAATGCACCTCCTCCCAAGGATTGGAAGACATTTACATTGGAGTTACTTGGAAAACAAAAAACGTGTTTAGAAGGTTTTGTGATCAATCATTGAGCTGTAATCTTCATACTTCTTCCAGATGTGTGTAAATGATGCAGCCATGGTGCAAGTTTCTGCTTTGCAGTGATCTTTCCTTATAGAGGTGCATTTACTGTTCAGTGGTACTTTGGGGTGCAGGAAACTAGAAATGTGCGTCTGTCATCATTAGCAGTCAGAGCAGCTTCTTTGGGATTTATTCCAGGTTAGTGGTGAACAGGAAACAAAAGGAAGAGGGAGTAGGCTTCCAGAATACAAGGTTCCCATTCAGTCAGTGTGGAGGCCCCTGTTGGCACAAAGAGATTGAGACTAGACGCAGAGCAAATGGGGGGAGGGTTATCTATTTAAATAAAATGTTGTTGTTTTTTCCTTCTTTAATAAGTTCTGTTAACATTTAGCTAAAAAAAAATGTCTCACCTTCAACATTTATTCATTTTGGGGGGGCATCTTCCTGTTTCGTTTTGGTTTCAATCAAGTCCAGATAGCTTTCAGGACACTGACCTTTGACCTTTGCGTTTTTTGCTCAGGCTATGCCCACTGGAAGGGACAGGTGCTGACCGCCGAGGAGCTGAACGTGCTCTATGAAGGCATCAAGCTCAACAAGGTCAACCAGTATGACTATATTCTAACAGGTGGGTTTAAGATGATGGTAGACATTATGTAAACTAGTTTATGCTGCAAGATTAAAGTACGGTATTTTCAGGACTATAAGCCGCTACTTTTTTCCCATGCTTTGAACCGTGCAGCTTATAAGAAGGCGAGGCTTTTCTGTGACTTTTTTCTTTTCTTTTTTTCTAACCACCAGAGGGAGAAGTCAAATTTGGAAATGAAAGAGTAAGGGGCTAATTATCATTTAGCATAAGAACATGCTAGCAGCAGGCAAGAACAAATGTTGCAAATTCACACTTTATGACATTTATTTGCCACATTAAAGCTTCCAAACCAGTGAAAAGACTGGACCCAACCCCACCAGAGCTAAAATAAACAGCCGATGTAGCCCCATCTTTCAGTAGAAGCTCTTACTGCTGCGAGCCAACATGCTAACAGGAGCTAGCATTCTTCTTCTTTGTCCCTACTCAAGGGGCTATATGTAGAGCTCCCCCTACAGGTTTGGTTGGAGACAGTTCAGTAGATCGGAGGTCAGGAGATCGAACAAGGGGTCCGTGACCCCTAGGGGTCCACGGAGGTACAGCATGGGTCACAAAGGTTTTGTTGATTAAATGTGACCAGATGTCCTCCTTTTCCCGATCATGTACTACTTTTCATACCTAAAAAAATGTCTGGGGTGAATTTCAAAGTCGTCCGGGATTTTGGTCGACTACAGTGCAGCAGAACCGAGGCATCAGATCCAGGGCTGGTCCGAGAACTCCGGCGGACGGGGGAAGGAGCCAGCGGGGAACGGCACACCGAACCTGACCCGAAGCCACAGCTAACGGCCTGCCCAGTAAGGCCTGCGGGGAGAAGCATACCGTCACCGGCTCTGGTTGGGTCACTCTATCCCCGGCTGGCTTCGGACCCAGTCTAGCCCCGGAGCTGATGGCCCGGTTCAAATTTTCAGTAATTTACTCATTGATTTCTCATGGAAATGTATTTTTGTTTTTTTTTTAACAATGTTTGAATTAATTCTAATGCTTGCCACACATTTCACTTTTATAGAAACATTTAAAAACTTGTCCTCCATTAATGACAACTGCTTAACTGGACAACCAATCTGCTTTCCAGCATTTTCTAAATAAATCCTCTTGGGAAATAAGCGCTAAACTAGTTAAGCTCATATGTCATTTTATGCAAAAGTGGAATTATAAACATTTTATTCCAACATGTTTAATATCTGAATGTAAAGAAGTGGCCATGACGGAATGTATGACGGGATGTTTAAGGATATTACGCTCTCAACAATCTGCTCTAAATCTCTGAAGCAAACATCTTTAGCTCTTAAAAGACTAAATTATCTTAATTTGATGCAATAGGATTCATGATTAAACCTCTGATTTTCTTTAATATTTAACTTCTTGAGGACACATAGACTAATCTATAGTCTGTGCAGTACGACATGCATGTAACAATATTTCCACTCATCATGAAACATTTAGAGCTAAGGCATAAATAAAATTAAATGTCATGTTTTTTTTTATTTCCCTAAGGCTACAGCAGAGATATATCCTTCTTGGAAGTGGTGGTTGATATTATCCAGGAACTAAAGAAGGCCTCCCCCAGCTTGGTATATGGTAGGTATGGATGACTTTCTAGCTTTAAACAATAAAACGTGTCTCTAAGTGATGCCAAATGTTGTTTTTATTCCAGTTTGTGATCCTGTTATGGGAGACAATGGTGCTATGGTAAGAAGCTGTCATCAAATGTCCATCTGTTTTCTCTGTAGCATAAGTGATCCAATAAATATCTGGTCATTTAAAGCCTAAAATATGTTTTTCATCTGTGAATGTTTAGTCTCTTTTAACAGTGTTATGTTTTTTTTCTGTTTGTCAGTATGTTCCAGAAAATCTGCTGCCCGTCTACAAGAACAAAGTGGTTCCTTTGGCAGATATTCTCACCCCAAACCAGTTTGAAGCAGAGTAAGTGAACTTTAAGCTGCTGTCACACACCTTTTCTTAAGCTTGTGATCCACCTTTATGGTTTTATCAGGTTATTAACTGGGAAGAAAATAAACACAGAAGAAGACGCTGTTAAGGTGAGTATTGGCAACATTTCCTCCGTGTTGAATTTGGATTCAAATGTCAGTTTTAGCCTTTGAGGAAGCAGGTTCCTTCTCTGTTCTCCAGGTGATGGACTTGCTTCATGAAATGGGTCCAGAGACGGTAGTCCTCACCAGTACAGATCTGCGCTCCAAAAATGGGGACCAGTTCTTGGTGGCACTTGGGAGCCAAAAAATAAGTAAATTGATTTTTTTTGTTTGTTTGTTTCTAGATTGATCACAGCAACAGAGATGAGTGCTTTCTAATGAACGTGTTGGGATGTTTATGTTGGTTTGACCATCCCACGTTAAATCATACAAAGAGATTGCCTGTAGAGCAGGGGTGTCCAAAGTGTGGTCCCCGGGGACCATTTGAGACCCTTAGAACTATTTGCTTTGTTCGCTAATTAAAGAATGTTCTAAAGTTGTCTTTTGATGCAAATACACATTTAAAAATCTGATGGGGTTCATATTTTACTGGCTTTTCAAAAAAAAAAAAGATGCTGACAAATACGATATCTTCTCAAAATTGAAAGCAGCACAACTATTTGTATTCATCTCATGTTTTTGTTCTTTTTAATTTAATTGTGAAAAGATATCAAACATCTACACTTGGATGCAACCATTTGTTAAACTTGGTTTAAGCGAAGAGAGCTATACTCTGTTCATGCTGCAGGAAAGTCAACCCCCCACCCCCCGATTTTGAATCGATTCCTTTACATTTTTGCAAGTTTACTTCAAGCCAGAGAGCTGCAAATATAGCCAATAGGTTGACTGAAGACATTAACAAATGGGGGCTGACCAGCAAACACCCTGTAGTTGTTATAGACAACGCTGCAAATATGGTTTGTGCAGTGAAGTTAATGCAGCTCATGCATGTCTGAGTGAGTGAGGCTTCAATTTTTAAATTTTCACAAACAAGTTTGCACTTATGAGACAGTTTTGTTCACATCTCAAGTTTAAACTGTCTGATTTACAAGTTTGCACTTTGTGTTTAATAAGACAGGAAAAAATAAAATACATGAGTATTTTCCAGCTGGAGGCTGGAATCTGTCAATGACCAGCTCAGAGTTTATGATTCAATATGGCCGCCATGTTTTTAGACGATAGTAGATGTTGCTTATTTAATAACTATTAGAATTTCAGTTGGGTGTTACTAACATGTAGTGCTGTACAGCTTATATTCATCAAGGTTTTCCTTTTAAAGGTTTAAACTGATTAAAGGGGAACCGTGTTTAATTTGCTGGAATTGTTGAATTTGTTGCTTGAGTTGATGTGAGTGTGACATCATCTATGGACTGTTTGAGTCCCTGGATGATGTCACACTCACATCAATGGTCTTAATGCTTAAACAAATCAAAGTTAGCTCTGAGTTATTCAGCAGCACAAATGTAATCAAAAAACCTGTAAATCTGCTTCTGAATAGCTCAATATTAATGTTAAATAGATGTTTCGACTTGAACTCACGCCTTGAACGCCTCATTGATGGTTAACAGAAACTCCCTATAAGGGCGGTTGCTGCAAAGGATCCCAAAACCAGTTAATTCATTTCATAGTGATTCATATTTCTTTTCCTATTAATAATGTTTTAAACAGAAGGATTGAATAGGATAACTATTGTAATCATCGACTAAGAGGCGAATGCTTTTTCATTTTACTTTGATCACTAAGAAATAAAGTAAATTTGTTTATTTCTCCTTATTGTTTTAACTTTCCGCTGTTTATTTCCAGTTAATATGCACCTGCAAGTCCATTTCCGTCTTTTAATGTGGTCGATCTTTGGGACCTTTTGTTTTTCTCAGAGAACCCAGATGGGACCAGTACCAGCCAGAAAATCAGCCTGGACATCCCAAAAGTCGACGCCGTGTTTGTGGGGACAGGGGATCTGTTTGCTGCCATGCTGCTGGCCTGGACTCACCATCATCCCAAGGACCTTAAGGTAAGGGTCGGTCTTCAGTCAAACGCTCCAGTAATCTTAGAACAAGTTCTAAAGGTGTTCAGAACTTCCTTTAAAGGAAAATTGCATTTCAGCATAACCTTTGCTTTTTACTTTTCAGACTGCCTGTGAAAAGACGGCTTCAGTTATGCACCATGTCATTAAGAGGACCATCACTTATGCCAATGGTAGGCTCCTGACTGTTTTCTGAACATTGTTTTAACNGTCATTAAGAGGACCATCACTTATGCCAATGGTAGGCTCCTGACTGTTTTCTGAACATTGTTTTAACACCTGTCATGTTTCCACATTCTGTAAGGTCACACCAACACACATTATTGTCTTTTTCCTGGGAAATATCTGACAGGTAGACTTTTTATCAGTACAGTGAACCCTTGTTTTTCGGGGGTTATCTTCCAAAAAAATGTGGCCGTTTCTCAATATGCGTTCTTGAACGTTCTCGTGTGCTTGTGTGCTCGTGACACGTCTTCAGCCTCAGCCCGAGCACTGTTCCAATTGCCGAGAACGTACCAAATCCCCGGATGTTGTTCTCGCCCCGTCCTCTTTACCCAGCATGCATCAGAGCAGACTTGTCCGTTCTTGAGATTGCCAGCTGTCCCAGCATGCACTGCGGCAGCAGCAACTTTCAATGCGGCGCTCCATTGAAAGTTAAAAGTTCTCTTTTCTGTTGCTGTTGTTCAATACAAGTGTGTTTTAAGATCATTTGAGGAATTAATAATATACTTTAAAGCATCACTATATTGTCCATTTACCGATTTAATGCGTAATTTAAAATAAGATCTCCGAAGTTGAGAGGACCGCCGCAACCAGCAGACCTACGAGGCTAATGGCAGCCAAGGCTAACCGCAGCCCGTCTGCAACAGCGACTCTCTCGGCATAGCCGCCTGTGAATGACCGCTGGCTCTGATGGAGATTTTTTTATTTTTGGCAAAATATTCATTTGATTTTTGTTTATCTGACTGTGTTAATCATTATTCCCCCACTAAATGAAAAAAAAAAGAATTTATTATCTAAAGACTATTAATAACCGTAGGTGAAATGCAGCTCTAGACGAGCTGAGCATGTGGTGACGTCACAAGTACGCTTCTGTTACAGTTGACCCAGATTTATGCTGCATGCTCCCGTTCTCCCCAAGTCCATACTTTCCTGTGTTCTTACCAAGACTGGACTTGACAAGAACTTGTGAATTGAGAAACGGCCTGTGTGATAGGCGAAATCTGTGAAGTAGTAACTTATTTTTTTACAGTAATTATTAAAAACTAGTTCAGGCTTGTATCACACTTCCTCAAAGATCGCTTTAAATGTATTGTTCACGAACGTTTTTCCTCAAGCCGTATTCGCAGAGGCGTTCTCTCCATGCAGAGAAACATTTTTAAGTCCAAATTGTTTCTTAAATTTTTCAAACCAGCCCTCGCTAGCATTAAACGCGCTTGGTACTGTGTGAACAGCACTCATTAATGGTATCTGCATCCTCCTCCTCTTCTGTCGTGAATGTCATCGCTGTCAGTTTGATACTGTTTTCTAGCTTTGTGCAGATAACGTTCGTATCTAGCGTAATGTTCTTTCTTCTGCACTCATTAATCCATAAAGCTAATGCAGCCTCCATCCTAACCACGGTCTTGTTGCAGACAGTTGCAGCCCTTCTTTGCATCCTTATTAAAACTTTTTGGTGCTGTCATCCTTATGTTATTTTCCTACTTCTTTATGAAACAAACAGAATATTCATTAGTTTTGTTATGGCGACCTACAGCCGCATAGCTTCTACCCTCCTTAAGAATGTCCAGAAGTTTAACTTATTCTACAATAGTTAGCATCTTCCTCTGCCTTTTGGGCCCATCCACAAGTGCCTTTGTCGGTGCAAACTTAAATTTGGCAAAACATTTGCATATGTATATGAAACCCTAATGTAATGACACACAGGTAGAGAAGATGCGTGGAGACTGTTTAGCCAATCAGAATGCAGAACACAATGAAATCCATGAAGCTGCTAGGCCGCTAAAGGAGAACCACGTCATAGCGAGGGTTTACTGTATAACGCTCAGCCCAAATGAGTTAATAGTTTGCAGAACCACCTTTTTATGGAGCAACAACTGTGCCTCTTTCAGCGTTTATCTCAAGCTGCTTATTATTCCTTAGAAATTGTCTCCAGTTCAGTCGGATTTGAGGTGTATGTAAACATGATCTTAATTCATGAATGTGATTTGATTTCATTCGTTCCTCTGGAAGCGAACCTCCTCCCAACTCTCATGTAGAACTCTAACAGGGTTTGTTGCCCTTTATGAAGCCACATCCGTCTTCTCCCTGACTTGGAGCAGAGTTTGGACGGTCGTATCTTGGTCGGGTTGCAGCTGTGGCCTCCTCTGTTTTCAGAAGATGGACTACAAAGATATCTGGGAGATGTATATAAAGCTTGCATTGCTTCATAAGCTAACCCTAGTTTAGATTTTTATTCTTTCTGATGCTTTTGTATCAAAACTGTTCTCCAAGAAAGAACAGCTGGACTTATTCTGAGAGTTAATTGTTAACGTAAGGAATTTTGTTTTCTGCGACCTGACCCCGGATAAGCGGAGGAAGATGGATGGATGGATAATCAGGACTTCTGAGGGAGATTTGTTTAAATGGATTTATTTTTTACTGGTGTCTGAGTAGAAGGGCTTCTTGCCACATTAAGACTTTAATTATAAAAATGAGTAGAAAACTGCTGATCTTTTCCTTTAAACTTCCCATTTATGCTATACTTTTACCCTGTCGTTTAAAAAAATCCAGACAAACTATTTATAGGTTTTGGTTGAGATGTGACAAAATGTGAAAAAGTTGAGATGGATTTTTTTTTTTTTTTTATGAAAGCTCCAAAGAGCCAAACATGTGAGATTTTTTGTTGTAACTGCATCTCTTTCCCTGCAGAGATGGCCGGTCCTGGGAAGAAGCCCAGTCCAGCTCAGCTGGAGCTGAGGATGGTCCAAAGCAAAGCGGACATCGAAAACCCTTCCATCGCTGTCAAAGCTAAGGTCATAGAGAAGACTTCGGACCAAAAGCTGTAGACTTACTGTGAACGTAAAAAAAAAACAAAAAACATCGGTACAGAATCAATCGGGCGTCTGGACACATGTAGGACTTACTCATTAAAGAGCCTTACAGAACCTCAGAGAGCGTCTAACCATGTCAGCAGGATCACCCTGGTATCACTGCCATACGTGTCAGTGTTGGTCTGTGTTGATGACATCTGTCCTCCAGTTAGAACAAAAGAATAACCTAAAATCTAAAAGTGATAGAATTGTACTTAAATTGTCCTAGAATAGTAAAATTAAGTCGTTCATAAAGCACCTCATTCCAGCGCTCTGTAAATGAAAACCTGTCTTCTTTGCATGAGAATGCATTTGCCTGTTTTGGCTGGTCAGGATTAGTAATCTACTTAGAAGCACAACAGTCTCATGTTTGTAACGGCATTAGAGCAGCCTTCCAGTGGGCTGTTATCACATCATTAATTTTTTTATCTTATTTTTTTTTTTTTGCACCTCCCGTAAAATGTTTAACATCTTATGCACCTCATCTAGTTTTATTAACACTGTTAATTCTACCTTGATTTGTTTTGTTTTTTTAACAAAATGTAACTTAAATGAGGATCATGTTGATAACTGATGTAAAAAGCGGTTCTTTTTAATCACTTTTTTTAATTATGCAATGCTTTCTTGAACTAGCAGGTGTGTTAGATTCATGTCCTATCTCAAATTGAGGTATTTGCACAGATAATCTTTGATATATTCACAAGTGATCGCCGTTTTCGTTTCTGACTCTGTTGTCCTGCATCATAAAGAGTCCCTACGAGAGACCACACTGTATAGCCTTAACAGGGTTAGAGAGGAGGAAAAAAAAAATCTAATAGAAACTATATTTGTCATGAATGTTTTAGCAGAAAATTACAATTAGTGTTAGAGGGTCAAGTGCCAAACCTTTTAACTGTTGCTCATTTGTAGAGCAATGTGATGAAATAAAAAAATAAATGATTAATCTTTTACTGAAAATTTCTATGTTCTGTTTTTATTGTTTCTTTGTTTGTTTACATGTTTAGTTGTTTTCAAGGTGGTCTCCAAAATGCATATATTTTATTTATGCTGCAGATATTTCAAGAAGTCCAAAGTATAGAGATTTTCTTTAAGGAAATAATCAATACTGGCTCATTTATATGCATGCACACCCACTAATAAATATCCTTTGCTGGGAAACTTGTCACGTTTTAGAGCCATCATCAACATTCTGTAATAACGCTAGCTTATATCTGGCCTTCCGGGTTTCCGAATAGAGATAAATTTGAAGCAAAGACCTAACTTCAGCTGGCGTCAGAGAATTTGAACACCATTTCCAAGAGCGTTTTAGTATCCATCCCAAAACCAGTGTAGGTACTTTTTTTTTATTGGAACTTCTAGTTTTGTCCAAGTTTAAACCATTGCACCCAAACCCATTAGTAAGGATGCTAAGCTACTTAGCTACAAAGGATGAAGGCTTATAATAAACCACAAGGTAACATACAGTAACATAGATACAGACGGGGGTATCGATTATTATTATTATTATTTTTTTTTATAGATCCCCTGCTTGCAGACTACCTAAATGAAAAAGCAAATTTACTTCCAAAGACTGGAAGGATCTATTTGGTCACATAACAAGGCCTGTATAAACAATAACTATACCAACAGTAAAGTACAATAGTGGCAGCATCATGCTGAGGAGATGCCCACCTCCAAATACTTCAACATATATGTTTAACCTGTTAAAATCAAAAGCTGCAGCCCTAACATCAGGCTAAAAGGTCTGTGGGGAAAACGAAAACGTTTAAATGACTGCTCTCATCTCTGATGAAAAGAAGGAACAAATATTTGCTAAGAAAAATACCAGAATATTAGCAACACATTGCATGTGGTTTCTCTGTAGTTGGCCAGAGGGAATTTATTCATGCAACCATGGAAGTAACTCTCCACAAATGCTCATTGGGGAATTGGCCAAAATATTCTAATTGGCAAGTATCCAAAATAAAAATAACCTAAACGTACACCTCGTGAGAAATGCATCAAATCATATTTTTTATATCAGGCTTAATAAAAGTCTAGAAAGGTTGGAAGGTCTTGGCTGTAATGGCAGATTGTTTCTTCCTTTAGTGAAGGCAGCCAGGTGACAAAGCTCTGTTCGGCCAGCACTAATCCACAATAAGACTAGCAGCATTAGCCCAGATAACCAAGCAAGGCTTTGTCTGGCCAACTACAGCCTTAACACTGCAGCAAGGTTAAAACTTTGTGTTTTGGGGGGAGTCAACGACAGGAGGAATTTTTAATTTGTTCAACCAGCCTTTGTTTATTAATATAGCCCCATTGGAGCCAATCCAAAGGAAACTAAGGAAAGAAAAAAATAAATGTTCTGAACCAGTACAATTGGGCTGTTAAAGCTCTGTATCAGAGATGAGATGCAGTACCCAATATCCACCAGCAGAGGGCTGAAGATGAGAAGGAATGTTAAAAAAAGGCTGGACTGAAGATTAGAAAACATAAATTACTCAACATCTATGTGCCAGCTGCTGCAGGTATATCTTTATAAGTTAGAACACAGTATATAGTTCATGTATTGCAATGTGTTCAAATGTGAAGCTTTTCTTTTTTACTTTTGAGGATCAGGACATCCAATAAAGGAAAACCCAAAATATTTGTTAGAAGATATGAAATATTGCATCCTAGTGGGAAAAGGAGTTTTTAAACAGAAACAAAACATTGGAGTGCAAATTGAATGCACACATTGTGAGGGCTCCCTTTGCAACAACTGATGTATCAGTAGATGGCTTCCAGTCAGACCATGTGGCATCTGAGGTGTTCAAGAAAAGGAAACTTTTAAAAGTGCTTTGCTCTATAACCAATTTGAAGATGATGATTCCTTTTTCCCTGCCATTTAAACATCCAATAACAAATTGTTTATAATATATAGAATTTACAATATATATATTTAGGAAATAGAACTTAAAAAGCAAGCTACTAATATAAAGATCTAGAAAGTGAGGCAACCCTGGACAACTTTTGATAGGAGTAAGGCCCTTCAGGATGTAATGGGTGCTTATCCCTTACATCCTGACACAACTTTACTAAATTAAAAGAATGTATATATAAATTAATCCTAGTTAACATTAATAACATAACTCTGAGAACTGAATGTGGAGTTTTAAATAACTGTAACCCATAACTACCAAAATTCGAAACCTTGTTTTTTTTTAATGTATGTTTTTATTTCTTACTGAAAGTTTCATTGTTGTTTTATCTTTTTTTTCCCGCTTTTATTATATTTTTAGTGTATACTGTTACTTTTATTCTTTTTTTTAACAGTTCTCATGTATTTTCTGGGGCGCTGGACCCCAGGAAGACTAGTTGCTGCTTTTGGACAACTAATTGAGATCCTAATAACAAATACAACTTTAAATCAAACTAGATGACTTATGTGTTTCAATTTTTTTTTTGTCTTGCTAAAGCAAAATTTCAGTTTTATTAATATTTTTTAAAGTGTTTAGGCACATTTTATGGGAAAAGAAAAAAGAAAATGAAGTAATATTTGGAGGCCCATGATGGCAAGCTTGGTTTGCTCTGTCCCGTTATTTTAGATTTTAAGGAGGTATCTGAATCAGATTAGTACTTATTTAGGAAATGTGAGACTTGGTTCACTTCCGAAGAACCAGATACTACAGCTGTATAAAAAAAAAAGAAAAGAAAAAGAAAATATGTAGAGCTGATTGCAGCTTTTTGAGCTGAATGGATGTAATATGAGGGAAAATGAGAAAAACCCAATAAAACCAGAAGTCAGGAAAGGATTAGGGCTACTGGGAGAAAAAAAATTACTGATTTTTACATTTTATTTCAGTTTAATATGGGAAAAAAGTCAGAATTCTGACTTTAATCT
>NW_015150459.1:2894995-2897138 GCF_000732505.1 Cyprinodon variegatus | reverse complement strand
TCAGAATGCTGACATTTTCCCATATTAAACTGAAATAAAAGTAAAAATCAGTGAAGTTTGTTAATTTTTTTCAGTGGCCCTAATCCACTTCCGTAGATCAGGACTGAGTTTTCCTATCGATCCGTGGAAATGAATCAGGGGCCGGACCGGATGTAGGACCAGCAGCTACCTTCAGCTGAAATGTGCTGCTTTAACGGACAAACAATAGAGTCCGTCTAAATCCCTTCACCTGAAGTCATTTCTGCTGCATTTTTTTTCCCCAGGAAAAGGAGGAGCAGACAGCCTGCGTTCATTTACAGATGCACTTTACGCCCTCCTTTGGAGCAGAAAGCAGAGAAAAGTGTCGCTAAATCCACAGACTGATCCTCCTGCAGGTAAGAACAGAGAACCGTTACTGACTCCTGCTGCCAATGTCAGCAGCTAACTAGCTTAGCTTAGCTGCAGTCTCTAAATTAAACACGCCGCTGTCAGCGTGGATAAAGTTGATTTTTATATCACTTCGTTGTTAATGAAAATTCTCCCACATTCAGACCTAAAACATTTTTTTTTCACTGCGACACAAATGTAGCTAACTTAGCATGCTAGCAAGCTAGGATGGCTCCAGCTCTCTGAGTTGCAGCAGTAGTTTTACTTTGCAGTGTTTTGCTGCCAGATTTCACCCATTTAAATAACGACCACAATTCTTGCAGTTTATACATATTTTAATTTAAAGGCGAATATTTCCTCTCCATCAAGTTTGAAGTTATCTAGTTGTTCTGTAACCGCAGAAAGCCATGTGTGTGTGATAAGATAAGCTCTGTCAGTGCTGGCCAGTTCTTTCAGCCTGTCGTGTCGCAGCCTGGCATTTAGATCCACATGGAGCTGCAAGACAGTTTAGTCATGACTCATTATAAAAACACAAGTGACCTGCAGCACTCACACCCGCATAAAGGTTACCTGAGTTCATCTAATTATTCCTGCATATGAGGAGCAGAGTGTAATCTTGGAATAGAGGAGCCTGAAAAATGAATGTTATTCTGACAGGGATTATTTTGTTGCTAATGGGGAGAATCTGATGTTGGATGTTTGGTGTACTTTTGCCTTTTTTTTTTTTTTTTTTTTTTTTAAAGCTGTGTCACTGTATTTTTGGTCTTTTTGACAAAAAACCACTAACATAGGCAATACTACATTTAAGGGGAAGTGCACTAGTTCCTCCTGGCTTTTAAGCTATTTGTGTCACAGATGCATTCAGTAGAAAGGATATTGCATTATTAAAACCTTCAAAAATGTTTTGTTTTTTTGCAAAGCATAAAACTATATTCATGCACATCAAGGGTGTAACTTTGTGATGAAAGTTGGTGGGGTTGATGGCTGATTGACCTGCAGTTACTCAACCCGAATACTTTCCACGCTTTTTTGTATTTTCCAAACATTAGCCCAAATATATATTTATTGAATGCTTTCCTATTGTTGAGAACACAAGAGAACTATAATACACTGATATTTATATTTATAGATTAATAGAGAGATGTCTTTTAGTGCATTTTGTATATATATATATATATATATATATATATATATATATATATATATATATATATACAAAGAAACATTATTGTATAAAAAAAATACCTAGAAGTACAATTTCAATTCCATCCATCCAGAAAAATATGGATATGCTGCATTTTAAATATAGCATAGCATATTTTTTTCTTGTTAACTTGAAGATATATTTGCATATCCCAGTAAATCTGTTTCACCTTTAAATCTGCAGCTCTCCCTACTTCTCTCTGTGCTCTGTTTAAAAATAGATTTATGACTCTCTTTACTAATATAATGATGCCAGAAACAAAATTTCAAGATATGTAGAAGCTCTGCAGGCTAATTCTATCTGTAAAATAAGAAAACATGTTAATTTTAACCAGTAACTGTAAAGTCATGCCCTCTGAGAAGCCAAGATGTTTTTAACTAGTACAGAAAAACAAACTATGTTTTTCTCAAGCTTCTTGCATTATAATACTAACTTGCATAAACTTACAATTTGGTGCAATTTTTAGCTGAAAAAACTCCATATGTCAAACTGATTTTTCAGTGGTATGATTTTTTTTTTTAAACTAACCCGTCTCTTAATTTCTACCTAAACATCAAAGTAACTGCTGGTAAT
>NW_015150459.1:2879271-2894751 GCF_000732505.1 Cyprinodon variegatus | reverse complement strand
CTTTGGCTAAAGTAAATTAGCAGAAAGGGGGGGGGGGGGCGGAAATTTTTGGGGGGGACTGTCCACACCAGTCCATCACAAAGTTACTCCTGTGATGCACATGTTTGAGTGTAATACATGCTGCATGCATACAATGCTAATGTGCAGAAGGTTTGCTGCATGATATTGCAATTACATTGTTGGTGGCTTCATAGCATATTAAAACCCTTTAAAGCCAAGCGTATCATATTTTAACATTAGTTTTTGAGACATCATCAGTTTGATATTTCTGATATTGCAAACCTTCACTTACGCATTCAGACAAAGATAGAGAACAGAAAATATATGTTATGTATTTATTTGGTCAGAAAGTTCAATCACAACTCTAATAAAACAATATAGAATTTCCTGTATTACTTCTTGGTCCAGGCTTTAAAGGGTTAAAATATGCACACTTGCTACTTTATTAGGTACTCTTTGCAAGAGGAGGACTGAAGCTCTTTCCCCTTTGAGCTAAGCTGAACTTTTCGCATTGCCCAGGTTAATCAAAATACAATTGTTTTTTGTTTTTTTTTTGGCATCAGGATTATGACATAGCTGCAGATGTGTCTACATCTCATTCATGATAAAGCTTTCCTGGTCTACCACATCCTAAAGGGGATCCATTAGATATAGATTTAGGGCTGCAATTAACGATTGTTTTGCAAATCTGTTAATCTGTTTATTTTTTTTCCATAAATCGACTAAGAATCAGATAGCAGAAGGTTCCTTAACGAAGTTTTTTTTTTAATGAAATTAAACCAGGTGAAACAAACTTTTCCACTTGATGAGTTCTGAATAGAGCATATTGACATATGAAAACATTTTTTTAACTTAAATGCTATATATATATATATATATATATATATATATATATATATATATATATATATATAAATTTTTTTTTTTTAGCGAAGTATAATTACTGCTCTAAGTGGGTCTCTCTGTCAGCTAAACGCATGTTTTAGAGTCTCCAGTTAACGAATAATCAATACTAACTTAATTGACGATTATTTCAATAATCAACTAATCACGATTAAGCCGATGAATTGTTTTAGCCCTATGTAGATTATTTAAAGCGCTATGTTCTTTTGATTGCAGTGAATGTGCTCCTATGTTTATTTATACAGGTTGAGGTGCTTTGATTTTTGCCGCATGGTGCATTGTATTGATGTATTGTACATGTCTCATACCTCAAACTAGTCCTTGTACTCAATCTTCCTATCTAGAAATACTTGCGAATACACTCCTGCTTATTAGATTTTTTTTTCTCCTTTTTTTAAAAATCACTTTAAATCTGAAAGTTTTTTTCTGTTAAGACACCATATAGCATATATTTAAATATTCAAGCCAACCAATCTGAGCCGAGGCTGATTTCATTGAGTTGATTATAAAAGGGAAAAGGAGAAGGGGATTATTGTGGGATTATTAAAAATTGTTTGTCCTTTTTCTCTTCGAACCTTTCCATCACAGACACACAGCTACTCTCCTTAAGTTTCAAAACCTTTATCACTTCAATCTTTACTAGTTTTGCAGATCGGTGGCCGTGTACCTTCATCAGGCCTAAATAAATGGTATAAAAAGTAAAGACAGGCCAAACTTTGCACCCAGGTAGTCTTTTGACCAGTGCCGTCTCTGCACACATTCACATCGCTAATTAAATTTTAATGTAAAGCTTCCTGCTCTGAGAGTTCTATTATGTCAATTCCAGGCTGAGACTGTGGGCTGCTTCGTACAGTCCTCTTTATTTCTGCTCAAGATGTTTTTCATGTTCAGTCTAGTTTAATGAAGCTCTCAAACATCATCAACTAGTTTTTTCTTTGCCTTAAACCAAAGTGTGGAAATAAATGCTTTGTTGTGTTCAGAAAACATGGTGCAAATAAAATAAAGTGTCCTGATTAGAGGTCTACTTCCAAACGTGTTTGAACAAAGTTCAGTCTCATGTGGACACGCACTGGTAACCCATTGATCTCCCTTATCCACCCATCGTTCCCTCTGGTGGCCTATGGGACTTTGAGGTATATGTGCATTGATAAGACCTTATCAAAGAACTGATTTCTTGGAAAGACCGTTCAAACGCTTTAATGAATTTAGACAGTAATTTATTATTCAATATTAGGAGAGAATAGGTAAGAGCACAGAGGCTTTAGGTGCATTGATTTCACCCCTTTGCCATTAGTCCTCTCATTCTCCCAACACCAGGAACAAGGCGGTTGGGTATCGCTGGGTCTTATCAGTCACTGCCTGCCTATTAGTGTGGCCACATCCCCACAAAGTGCTGAGGCAGCTTTGAAGGGGTTTATAATCCTGTTTTAGGAACGCAGAGCCATTCAGCTTGAACTAATTGTTTGTTAGACTTGTCTTTTCTGGAATAACCCAATTTCAGATGAGTAGGATACTAAATATGAGTAGTTAGGGGGATTATTTTACACTTTGTTGAAAATGACAACATAGTTTGCTGCTAGTTCTGATGTTAGTTTATAGCTTTATGTTGGCCTGGCCTTCTTTTTGTGTCGGCTATTTTTATACATCAGTGTTCCTTCTGCATGAATGAAATGTCTAGAGGGTTGGGATTTTAAATCCTTTTAAAAAAGGTTGATCATTTAAAGTAAAAACACTTTATTATAATATTAATTGAACTTTATTAATCTCACACTGGAGAAATTTACCTCTGCACTTAACCCATCCCCTTGGGGAGCATTGTGGGGGTTAAGGGTCTTGCTCAGGGACCCAGAGTGCCGTCTGTGGGGATCGAATCGGGTACTTGTAACCTTCTCAGAGCACAAGCGCACTGCTCTAACTACTAGACCAAAACTCACCTAAGCCACTGCATGCTGTACGTATAGTGGCTTTTTGCTTTAGCATAGATTTGTTGCAACTTAATTGTATGGACGATTAACAGCTTCTCTGTTGCATTTGATAATATGCAGATGAGCTATCAGTAAATCAGGTTGTTTTAACAGAGACGTTTCTGTTACATGCAGGACGGGGCACCACAGGACATGTGGCCCGCTTGATTAAAATGGCAAACACAAGTATTTGGTCTTCTATGATTATTATTATTTTTTTTAAAGATGCACTGATCTAACAACCAGTTCAGATATTTGCTTTCATTATTGGCAAATTAGCTGCATCAGGTATCCATCAGGCCATTTCTTTTTTTTATTATTAATATCATACACAGCAATACAGTTACAGTGAGTTATAGGCTGCTGCAAGATATTTTATATAACATTTTTAAATAGGTTTGACTTTAACTTTATTTGGAAGTGTTTTTTTTTTTATTGCTGCTATTGTACATTTTATTTGTGTTAAATATTTTAGTTTAGGGCTGAAAAAATTAATATGATTGTGATTATCCGGTTATTGAAATAATCGTCAACTAATTTAGTAATCGATTAATCGTTAACTGGAGTATAGAGACTGTAAAATATGCCTTAAGCTGACAGAGCGGCCCACTTGCGGCAGTAATTATACCAAAATTAAAAAAAGAAATTTAAACATTTTAAATTTAAGATAAAAAAAAACAAACTATTTTGTCAGTCAAGTGGAAATTGTTTAGTTTTACCTGGTTTAATTTTGTAAAAAAAACCTTCTTTAAGGAACTTTTTGTTATCCGATTATTAATCGATTAATCAAAAAAAAAAATATTGACAGATTCATCGTTTTGCAAAAGAGTCTTTAGTTGCAGCCCTATTATAGTTCTATGGAGAGAGTTGTAGTCTAAACATCCAATAAGCAGTTTTACAGTCTCGAAATATTTATATTAAATGCCTATAATGTTGTACAAATGACAAAAGTTTTATAAATTCTCAAATATTGTGATTTTGGAAAGTTCACAGAAACTGCCTTAAAATGGTTGTTGTATTTTTGTTGTTTTTTGGTAAATGATTGGTTTGTTACTATGGCTCTATTCGCTTCATATCTCTGTAAACATCCCAGAAACTGGAAGATCTGTGGCTGCTTTTATTTCCTCTCACCAACAGCAATATTTTTCTGTGTTCTTCCTAAGAACAGCAGTGTTCCTTAAGGTAGTTTGGGTCCAGGGCAGCGCACTAATGCCATGTGAAGAGTGCGGGCAGTGAAACATGAACAGAATTCACTCTTCAGGGATCACAATGTATTTTTATCTCCTTCTGGTTTCTGTGCCTGGTGGTGGGGCCTCCGGTTGGGTCTTTGACCTTTAACAGCTTTCTTCTTTAACGTCGGACAGTTTGTGTCCACAGTCTCACTGAAATCATGAACGCTTCTCTTAAAGGACTGGTGTTCTATTGTGGGTCATTCCTCTATGGATAATGTATCCAAAAATGCATTGATTGCGTGCAAACGTTTTTTATTTATTTATTCTTATTCCATTTAAATTGCCCGTCCTTATTTTTTGGTACACCTTGAACCTTTTGCAGTTTACCATTTTTCAGACTCAAGCAAGCTTGTATCAGAGAACTGCTGATGCACTGTGGGTATATTTCTTTAAAATGTCCAAACCCTGGAAGTTGTATCTTACAGTTTTTAGTTTAGCAAACAATAAANCCTTCTCAGAGCACAAGCGCACTGCTCTAACTACTAGACCAAAACTCACCTAAGCCACTGCATGCTGTACGTATAGTGGCTTTTTGCTTTAGCATAGATTTGTTGCATCCCAACTTAATTGTATGGACGATTAACAGCTTCTCTGTTGCATTTGATAATATGCAGATGAGCTATCAGTAAATCAGGTTGTTTTAACAGAGACGTTTCTGTTACATGCAGGACGGGGCACCACAGGACATGTGGCCCGCTTGATTAAAATGGCAAACACAAGTATTTGGTCTTCTATGATTATTATTATTTTTTTTAAAGATGCACTGATCTAACAACCAGTTCATATATTTGCTTTCATTATTGGCAAATTAGCTGCATCAGGTATCCATCAGGCCATTTCTTTTTTTTATTATTAATATCATACACAGCAATACAGTTACAGTGAGTTATAGGCTGCTGCAAGATATTTTATATAACATTTTTAAATAGGTTTGACTTTAACTTTATTTGGAAGTGTTTTTTTTTTTATTGCTGCTATTGTACATTTTATTTGTGTTAAATATTTTAGTTTAGGGCTGAAAAAATTAATATGATTGTGATTATCCGGTTATTGAAATAATCGTCAACTAATTTAGTAATCGATTAATCGTTAACTGGAGTATAGAGACTGTAAAATATGCCTTAAGCTGACAGAGCGGCCCACTTGCGGCAGTAATTATACCAAAATTAAAAAAAGAAATTTAAACATTTTAAATTTAAGATAAAAAAAAACAAACTATTTTGTCAGTCAAGTGGAAATTGTTTAGTTTTACCTGGTTTAATTTTGTAAAAAAAACCTTCTTTAAGGAACTTTTTGTTATCCGATTATTAATCGATTAATCAAAAAAAAAAATATTGACAGATTCATCGTTTTGCAAAAGAGTCTTTAGTTGCAGCCCTATTATAGTTCTATGGAGAGAGTTGTAGTCTAAACATCCAATAAGCAGTTTTACAGTCTCGAAATATTTATATTAAATGCCTATAATGTTGTACAAATGACAAAAGTTTTATAAATTCTCAAATATTGTGATTTTGGAAAGTTCACAGAAACTGCCTTAAAATGGTTGTTGTATTTTTGTTGTTTTTTGGTAAATGATTGGTTTGTTACTATGGCTCTATTCGCTTCATATCTCTGTAAACATCCCAGAAACTGGAAGATCTGTGGCTGCTTTTATTTCCTCTCACCAACAGCAATATTTTTCTGTGTTCTTCCTAAGAACAGCAGTGTTCCTTAAGGTAGTTTGGGTCCAGGGCAGCGCACTAATGCCATGTGAAGAGTGCGGGCAGTGAAACATGAACAGAATTCACTCTTCAGGGATCACAATGTATTTTTATCTCCTTCTGGTTTCTGTGCCTGGTGGTGGGGCCTCCGGTTGGGTCTTTGACCTTTAACAGCTTTCTTCTTTAACGTCGGACAGTTTGTGTCCACAGTCTCACTGAAATCATGAACGCTTCTCTTAAAGGACTGGTGTTCTATTGTGGGTCATTCCTCTATGGATAATGTATCCAAAAATGCATTGATTGCGTGCAAACGTTTTTTATTTATTTATTCTTATTCCATTTAAATTGCCCGTCCTTATTTTTTGGTACACCTTGAACCTTTTGCAGTTTACCATTTTTCAGACTCAAGCAAGCTTGTATCAGAGAACTGCTGATGCACTGTGGGTATATTTCTTTAAAATGTCCAAACCCTGGAAGTTGTATCTTACAGTTTTTAGTTTAGCAAACAATAAACAAAACAAAAAAAAAAACATTTTCTGTTGTTTCTTCTGCTTTAGTAGAAAAGAAACCCCTGCCACTTTGTTTTTAAAAGATATAAATATAAAAAATATGACTGCGGATGTCTGGGGGACAGTGATTCGCCTGCATGTGATGAATGCTGGCGTACCATAGATGAGAAATTCTGAACAGTTTGGTTTGTGCCTTCAACTCGTTGCCCATAGGAAGACGTTACTTGGATATAACCTAACCAAATATCCTCAGAACAGCTCCAAATGACACAAAACTCATATGGGTGAGTAGAACATGATGTAATGATGTAAAATCAAGGGCCCAATATAAAAAAATAAAACCTGTGTTTCCCTTTAAAAATTTCGCTGTTGGAGCCGCTCAGATCACCACCTACAGGCGCTGTGCTGTCACTGGGAATCACCAGCACCGGCTCCCTTAGGCCCAGTCGCTTACTGGTGGATTTCTTATTATTTGTGGCTGCTGGACGTAAACGTTGGTATTTTTCAGGTATGTGGTACAACATTTAAAGTTAATTTAGGCATTAATGAATTTTCTAGTGGAGTGACCATAGCGCTCTGCATCAGGAGCGCTGTCTGTCTGCCACCTCCCAGATCAGCTTCTCTGATTGGTTGATGTGGCGCATCGAGCAGCTAAAGTTATATTTTTCCAACTCCAGCATCTCTTCTAGTTAAACTTTGAACATTGGAGTGAAGATTTCAGGGGAAAAACAGGATGTAAAGTATGTCTTTATTTTAGTAAAGGGCGTGAAATGTATGGCCGTACGCATTGCTAGCTAAAAGCCTGATGCTGGCCCTTCATTGGTACTCATACTCACAAAAATAGTGCCTGATCTTTGTGGCTGGCTTACAAATACAGAATAGGAAATTAGATTATTAACATACTGCAAAAAAAAAACAAATCATTGGAAATAACCCCAAATATAAACTAGTCAAAAAACAATGAAACAAAATTCAAAGTAAAGAAATGTTCCTCCAAAAGAGAGCATCAAGGCCAATGGTTACTCTGGAGGAGCTGCAGAGATTCCCAGCTCAGGTGGAGCAAGCTGTCAACAGGAAGTTATTTTTTTATTTAAAAAAAGGGGAATTTTAATGCAGCAAAATGAGGCGAATCCAAGCAGTATGAATACTTTATAAAAGGCGGACATTGGCAGGTAGAAGGAACACAGAGGTGTATTAGATCACATTCAATCATCTCTGGAATCTGTTAGCTTCTTAATGTAAGGTCATATCAGTAGGTGGCTAAAGTCCTGATTTCTAAGAAAATCTTGTACCACAACAGATGCCATCAGTGTCCTGGTAGAAAGAAGCGTGTCTTGTTCTGTGTTAATGGGATGTGACATATTCAGGGTGCACATAGCCTGCTAATCAGCCCTAATCTGATCCTCTGGATTAGAGGACGTGAATCCAAGACTCTGCTTACTGTACATGTGCAGCTCCTGCCTTCCAGAAGTAAACCATCTTTCTACAGAATCTCCAAAGGTTTTTAATTTTGGCTGCGATTTGCTTGGATCGCTCTCTCAGAATGGAAATGCATTCTTTTTGGTGACATTTAAAAAAAAATATTTTTTCCTTGCTGCTGATGGGCAAGGCTTTACTCAGCGTACAGCTTCTTCGCCTACGCTGATCTGGTCCTGGGATCTGGCTGTATTCTGCTGTCATCATCATAATCTCCCCTTTTCCCAACTGTGGGATTATCGCGGCTATGAAGCAGGCCAGCCTGTAACCATCCACTGCTCTGTGTGGGCTTTTACTTTCATATTTTTGTACTTTTTGGCTTTGGTGGGATCCAAAGAGCCAAAATGCTGAACCAGAGTGCTGTCATAATCTTCACAGGAATCTGTGGGGCCATGGTGTTCATGGCCTTGGCCTACTATGTCTACTGGTAAGTTCAACGAAGGACAGGTGTTTAATTGTGCGGCTGTGGTATGACAGGACGTGTCCAACCGGATTTTACTGTGCTTTTTAGAAGATCCTCTACGTGCATCTTAGGTGTTTCTTGGTATTTAATCAGTTTTAAAGTTTGCCTCACTTTTCCTCTGGTTACATTTGCATTTTGAAACTTTTTATACTGTAAATGTTAATAGAAATATGGTAATTTTTTAGCATAAATGCTATATTTGGGTGATGTAGAGCAGAGGCAGCAACCCAGCCTTAAGCAGCTTTAACCCAGTCAGCATTACTTATCTTTTCCTCCAGGCTGTTTGCTCACCATTGAGGCCTCTATTGTGTTTAACTACATATATTTTTTACACCGAGCCACCTGTACATGTTTTCCTTCTCTCATGCTGCAGGGAAGGAGGGAATGAATACGTTTGTTTTGGTTTTGGGAGAACAAGAAGTAAAACAAACTGACAGGAAAGGTTGTTTACAGATGTTCCAGGTTTGTTTTCCACACTGTTGGCTGATAACAAAGGCCAGCTGCACTGAGGACGGGTTAGATTGCACATGAAAGTGTATTAATCACAATGCACGTTAAATTAAACCATCTTTCGAAAGCTATGTCAAACTCTTTATTTAGTTGAGTCTCTTGTAGTTTCCATGTTTGATCTTGCTCATTGCATAAATGGACTCGGAAAGGAGTGTCTTCAGAAAGAGGAATGAGAGCAAAGTTCATGTTGTATTTGGAAATGCCTCCGTCTGCCTGAGCCCAGCGTGCTGCAGCAGCAAAGCATTTGGCCAAGCAGGCAGCCTGGTTGGCAGCTTGGGGTGAAACATACCAACAGTTTCTGATCGTTGAGACTGAGCCACAATAAGATAGAAATCATATTCCTGATTGTAGAAAAATCAAAACATCGAACCTTAATGTGATTTGTTTGTTTTGGAATCATTATGATTATTGTTTGTTTTAGATAAATGTGAGAGACAGTTGAGGGAGAAGCGAGTCCTTTGTCGGCTCATGTGTGCAAACACGGCTGTTGGTAACCGGTTAAACAGATAGGGGTTTCCACCCACAGCCGTCATGGAAGAGAGGCTTTTTTTTACCCATACTTGGTGCAGGTGTCCTATGCTGCTTTCTGGAGCATTTCGTCTAACAGGGAGCCCCTATCTGACCAATGAACCTGGCTTCATGTAGATTAGAAGTTAGTTTTAAGCTTAAACAGTCTTTGTTGTGCTGCTTATTGTAACCTGAATCAGACTTTGCAGGCCTGTCTGGAAAAATATGTACTTTTAATTTTTTTTTTAATCATTGCAGTGAAATTCAAACAAATCTGAATAAAGCTTCCATTCTGTTTTGCTAACTCAGAGCTAGCGGTAATAAGTTTTCCTTCATTTGAAGTCCACCTTTCATGGGTACTTTGACTATTACACAGTATGAGATTCAAATTTTGTGATAACCGTGAGGGAAGAATCCCACAGTTTCATGCTTTTTGCGGTATTTACAAAGCAATTGTTAGCATAGCTGTTAGCTACAAGCAGGGGAGGGGTGGCTTTAATCTCCCTTTTACTTGCTTTTGGTCACTTGGTCCCTCATGTACCTTTAACAAGGATCTTCTCCTAAATGCTTTGAAAATTTTATTGAGTTGTTTCTCTTTCTTTATTCATTACCTTAGAGAAAAGAGTTGGGTTTGGTGTTGATTAATTGAGTTGTCTGAAGCTTCTTGCTAGGAACGGATATAAAGCTTACTGTAGGTGTTGAAGCTGGGTTACTTAGGCGTGGAAGTACTTGGTTCACAAGCAGAAAAGCCTAATTAAGGAGGCATGGTGAAGTCTTCTAATGATACTGCCACTTGTGGCCAAAGCACGGAACTGCAGCACTCTTCTGCTCGTTCTTGTAGCGCACGCTCATATTTGACAAGTTTGTTTTATGTCTGTGTGTTTAATGTGTTTTATTTTTAACTTTTTTCACCTTACTTTGAGTTCCCATTTGTGTCCGAGTTGAGCTGGATGCCGGTCGCCTCTATGTATCCAGAAAACCCATCAACGCTTTGTTTGCTAGGTTGGACCCATTCATCATGGACGTGCATGACGTCACATCAGCATAAAAGTGCAGGAAATTCTGACCTGATGTAAATTCAGGAAATAGGCTACAGGCTTACAGATGAATTGGGGCTGAACTACTGAGGTGTCAGTCTGCTCATCAAACAATATTGTAGCCAAAACAGTCAAATAAAAAGGCTATTTTAAAGATATTGTTCAGTAAAAATGTCCATATTGTCTTTATAAAGTAAATGTCATGCTATGTAACTTAAGTTGTAAAGCTTGTGGATTTGAATAAATGAGTAAAACATGAATAAAACCGTGATTTTAAAATGGAAGAACAGTGAATGGAAACATGCATTAGCTGTTTGAGAAATGCTCAGCTTTTCTAACAAAGTACAGGATTTATTTAAAAGCTGTTGTTAATGGCTGCCTGGCACTCTAGGAATGGATTTATCCTCACCACTCTTGGTTTGGGATTTGGTCAACCATGTTTGTCTAATAATTACCAACCTCTTAGCTTTTGAGATAAAAGGTACCATGATCTGTTATTGACAAAATGGTCCCATTTGTAACGTGATACTGAGACATTTAAGCAAACTTAAAGCTGATAAACCTCAGATCTGTAACTAATTTAATCCTTCATTTTGACATTGACATTTGACACCGGCCCCAAAATGTGACTGGAACTAGGATGAAATATGCCGCTTTTCTCCCTGCTTTTCTGGAAGTTATGTCCTTAGAAACTGAGCGAGTGAAAAGAAGCGGCAACTTTTATTAGAGAAAGGCCTTTATTGGGTAATTTATTGTTACAGGGAGGTCCTGAAGGTAATACATCTAATTAATGTTGGCTAAGCTAAAGCATGATTGGTCGGTTTCCTGAGATCATTTTAAATTCATCATTTTTGTTTGATCATATTGTAAAAAAAATTGCATATATCTCTGCCTCTCTGCAGTGTTTAATTCATATCCTTAAACACGGCAGTGGCTTTCTAAGTACTTATTATAAGCAGAGGATCCCACGTAAAACAAAAATATAGCAGAGTTTGCTGTTTTACCAAAGCCAGTCAGTGGAGCCGTCCTGGAGAACCGAGGGGTTTTTAGACCACAGATAAGAAATGTTGGTCAGAACTGCATTAAAACGGGCTTAACCTACTAATGGGCTTTGCTGCAGATGTGGGAACCCTCAATTCAGGATTGTTTGTTCTGTTGTCCACTTTCTACACAAGCTGTGATTGTCGATTTAACCTACATTTCTTCCTACATGAGGCCTCCTTTTGTAATCATTTTTTTTTTTTATCAAATTGACCCACGGTTTAGTGTGTGAATCATTCAAAACGTTGTAGCTGTTATATTGTCTGCTTTAAAAAAAAAAAAAAAAATCTGATACGTTTCGATTTAGACCAGCATTCCTTAGAAGCAGCCTGGACTTGGATGTGGGACACAGGGTCATCTTGGGCTGAGGCTATTAATCATTTATTAGATCATAATGTCTTATTCTTCACTATAATAAACCAGAATTCACATTACTAATTAATCTGATGTCAAAAAGATTTTTTCCTTTTAATTTTCTACCATTCTGGCTTTAATTATATATTTTGAAAAGTAAAAATTTAAGCTTTGTATAAAACACTTCTTAAGCAAACCCCATTCGATTTTATATGGAATGATAACTTTGAGTAATGGTATATTTTTACAGCATAGAAGATGTTTTAAAAAGAGTATTTACTGCTTTTAATTTGACATTTAGGGTTGTCAAAAGAAATGATACTCAAACACTGTATCTGGATTCGGTACTAATTTGCTAAAAAGTCCATCTCACATATTTTTGTTGTTCATTTTAGATTTCTAGATTTTATTCACAGTAAAGGAAAATACCCAAATCTTTTAAATATATTTATATTTATTGATTGGGCATTCTTTTATCCTCATTTTATATAGAATTTTCTTTTTGAGATCTAATTATTTCCTGGATATCAAGTGTAAAATTTTTGTATTGTGAAATCCCTAGTCATGTTAAGACTGGGGTGTCCAGATAGTTTTTTTTTTTTTTTTTTTTTCCTCGGTCATAAAAACTAAACAAATTATTTGCAATTTTTTTTTTTTATTTTATTTTACCTGCTCTGGAAAACATTAAATGTGCAATATTCTAATAAAGTAGAAAAAATAACAATTTAAAATGTTTGCCTCAAAAAATGAAAATTTATTTATTTTATTTTTTTTGGTGTTGAATCTTCCCAACTTTCCTGGTTTAGAAAATGTTTATTTGAAGCAGGAATATTCAGGGCATCTAAAACACTGAGAGGGTCACCTTTTGGGGAAAAAAAAAAATACATAAAAGTTCTAATAATTTGACAATACAAACATATTGGCATAAATCCAATGTGTTTTTAAAGCATTCATTCAAATTTTAACATCTGTCTAAAGGAGGCTTTTTCCATTTTAAAGAAAAAATAAAATATTAAGTCCCTTTAAAGTGTAATTTCTCACAATTTTCAATAAAAACTATTATGCCCATACTGCCTTTACTTCAGGCCTAGATATAAAGATGCCAATGTACGTCTTAAGATTTAGGTCAGTGAAAGCTGGGGAGACACAAAATGTTGACATTTACTAGATTTTGCTTGGAGAATATCAAAAGTGTGTTTATAAGTTTCTTGTCCAAGTCCTGAAGTTTCTGCTTATAAAACACAGGCTTCAGTTTAGGGAGCGAGCACTGAAACCATGGTGCGACACAATAGGAGGGATGTGGAATAGGTATTAAACCAGCTCGATATGAAAAGTCCACTCTGATTAACCAAAGACTATCTTTGGTTTGTTCCTAAGGCTGCTCTGAATAAAACACCAATGTATTTTTAGGGTAATATATCCTGTATCAAAATTAAGGCATAGATGAGATTATAAATAAAGAAAAACCTTTTTCTATTTAAGATTTGTTATTAAAATTACTCAAATGACCATCAGCATGTCTTCCTTGAGGACCAAATTCTACCATATAGGCCTCATAATTAATGCTAAGGGCTGCAGATTGTCCCCATGCCACAGGTTGAACCCTCGTTGGACACCTGACTGCAACTATCAGTGTTTTTGATTTTTCTTTTGTTTTTTGATATTACCGGTAGAAATATTTCCAAACCGCTGTCTTTCAGACTGCTGACCAGCAGTGTGCAGCAAAGCAGCCCACAGGAGCCATGTTAAGGAAAAGGTTCATGGTTTAAATGCATAACATATGAACCTTGTTAAAGTATTATACCAGTAACCAGCCCTTGAGTTTAGCATTATTTTAAAGAAGCAGATGTAAATGTTTTAAATAAGCATCATGCATCAGCGCTTCAACCAAAGCTTGCTGTGGTGCGAACTGACAGAACTGACTAACACTCCTGGATAGGTGCTGAAACTTCTTTAAAAAAAGTCCAGCTGCCTTCCAATTTAAGCGTTTTTGTTGTTGCTGTGACTAAGATGACTTTTTACCGGCTTGTTAAAATAAGACCCAATGTTGAGACAGAGAGACTATTTTATTCTTATATGGTAAATATGTTTGCACGAATAGTGCTGTGGTCTTCCCTCATCGTTTACTGAGTTCCTCCTCTGTTCTGTTCACAGGTCGGTGGTTTTGGCTGAAGGGCCGTGTAAGCGCGGCTTGTAAAGGAACTCCACCGTGGTAGGGGCCACCTGAAATTTTTTCCGTTATATGTGCATCACATTATAGAGTCTGAACTATTTTATGGATGTGCAAACACTGGTAATGGTTTCTTTTTGCTGTCCCTGCTGTGCTCAGGTTGGTCGTAGTGTATAGAGAGGAGCCCGCTCAGCCCCTCCAGGCCCCTCAGCCATGGCTCTCCTGGCTTACCTGAAGAGCCTGTTCATCCTGCAGCTGCTGATGGGCTTCGTGTTCGTGGTGAGCGGCCTCATCATTAACTTCATCCAGCTGTGCACGTGCATCCTCTGGCCGATCAACAGGCAGCTCTACCGCAGAGTCAACTGCCGCCTCGCCTACTCTCTGTGGAGTCGTGAGTACATCACCCACCCCATGTTTCTTCTAAGTTTTACTTTAATACCGTATTGCAAACATCTTCCTATTTAATAGTTTGTTTTTGTTTTCTTCTGGGTTTAGTAATTTGTAGGGGTGTAAAGAATCGTTTTGTATTGATGCATCTGTTCAACAGCCGATGATCCGATGCATCGACACGTCCGCAAGAGTATCGATTCATGTTTTTTTTTTTTTGCGCTCCGGTCTTTTTTTTATCTATTTGCTCCTGGACGTAATTCTGACTCCAGTGCTGCGGTGGCGCTAAACAGAGGCATTATTATTTTTCAGTGAATGAGGTTACGATTTTGCTACTTCTTTGCTGTCGTTTCTCAAATAAAATGCATAATGATATTACAGCTTTCATTGATTTTATTTCAAATTTGAAGCATTGTCTAGCCTGTAAGGCAAAAAAGAATTAACCAATTAATCAAATCATGTTTTATTCTTGAGTATCGAAAATAATCGAATCGTTGGGTCAGGAAATTGATACTGAATAAAATCGCTATAATGGGTGTGATTTACACCCCTAGTAATTAGATGGTGTTACTCTAACCTGACCAGGAAACTCTTCTTCCATTTCCATAGCTGCTTGTCCTATTAAAACCTTCCTCACGCCTCAGACGCTTAGGATAATGTTTTATAATCTAACCCTTGCTTTCAAGTTTATGTTAATGTTGCGATAAAGTAAAAAATGCTGCAAAGGTAGGAATTAGGAAAGCAACTAACATTTATTTTGCAAAGCGATTCATCTGTCAATTAATCTGTCAATTATTTTCTCGATTAATCGATTATAATCTGATAGCCAAAGATTCCTTAAAGACTTTTTACGAATTTAAACAAGGTGAAAACTTAAACTTTTCGACTTGTGGAGTTCTGAATAGAGCATATCAAGTTTTTTTTTAAATCTTGAAGTTGTAGGGAAATCATATTTAAATGTCAATTAATTCTGGCTTAAACATGTATACAAATGTTCTTCTTATCAGACCATATTGTCCCAAAATTTAGAAAATTTCTATTTAAAAAAATCCTGTCTTAAGGTCTGTGGGGTTTTTTTTCGTATGCAGGCCAGTTAGTTATATGTCAGCCTGAACACCTCATATATCAACATCTGTCAATCACATTTTTTCGGTCATAGCATCTTGATTCATATGTCGCAGCTAACATACGCAACTGTTGAAATAAGAAATAAAAATCATTTCCTTT
>NW_015150459.1:2868612-2878774 GCF_000732505.1 Cyprinodon variegatus | reverse complement strand
TGCACCACCCGGGAGAATTTGGAAATGCAACGGTTGGAACAGCCGCTTCCCTACGACTTTAAATGCTAAATGTTCATTTATTTTTTATTTTGGTATAATTACAGTTCTAAGTGAGTTTCTCTATCAGCTAAAGGCACGTTTTAGTGTCTCTACACTCCAGTTAATGATTAATCAATTACTAAATTAGTTAAAAAAAATCAATCTGATTGATGGTTTAGCCCTTGTATGAGTACTTTTGCATGGCTCTTTATCTACCAAGTGTTTCCTGCACATCTGACAGAGGAAGCTGAGGCCACTGGCATGTCTGTTGAATGTTGAACTTTCACCTACTTCCACTACAAACTGACACATACCGCTCAGCTGCTGCTAACCTTTCACAGATATTTTTAATCTGCTAAAAACCTCCCACATATTAACTGGATGGAAAACAAAACATTCAGCCCAAACGCTGGAACATTGTTGTGATTTTACTTCTTATTTAGATGTTAGTTTTTCTGTTCTGGTCCTCTGATTGTTGTTGTTCTCATTCAGAGCTGGTGATGATGCTGGAGTGGTGGTCGGGCACAGAATGCACCCTTTACACTGACCAGGCTACGGTGGACAAGTTCGGCAAAGAGCACGTCATCATTATCCTCAACCACAACTTTGAAATTGACTTCCTCTGTGGCTGGACAATGTGTGAAAGATACGGCGTCCTAGGGGTCAGTTTGGCTCCAAAGTGTAAACAAAAGCATGGGGGGAAAAAAAATTCCCAGGTGCCTGTTTTTGCATCGCCCTGACTGTAAATGTTTCCTCCTCGTCTCTACAGAGTTCCAAAGTGCTGGCCAAACATGAGCTGCTGAAGGTTCCTTTGATCGGCTGGACCTGGTACTTCTTAGAAATAGTTTTTTGCAAAAGAAAGTGGGAGGAGGACCGAGAAACTGTCTTTGCAGGCCTGGACAGGCTCAAAGACTATCCTGAATATATGTGGGTGCGTACTGCATGGACGTTTCGAGAAGTAGCAAGTAATGTGTTGTAGGTATTATTCATATCCAGCCAAACAGCCAAATATTGTCCCAAAACTGAGACGGAAGCTCGCAGACATCCGTTTTACTTTTTCTGTTCACTAAAAACATAACAGTAAAACTACTAGTCATGTTTTTCACATGTAATACAGTTTTTAAATCAGACATCCTGATAATGAGGCAGATTAGCTTCGGTTTACTCTCTGTCTGCCAGCTTTAGTGATTTTCCTCTCTGGTGTTTGTGTATAAACGCAGCTTCTGTCTCCACACAGTTTCTGCTGTACTGTGAAGGCACCCGCTTCACGGAGAAGAAGCACCAAATCAGTATGCAGGTTGCAGAAAGTAAAGGCCTGCCCAAGCTCAAGTATCACCTTTTACCCCGAACCAAAGGATTCACCACCACGATGAAGTGTCTTAAAGGCACAGGTGCAGCCCATGGGAACACACTAACAGAAAAAAAAACTCAAGTTAAAGCACAGTGTTGTTTGTTTTGACTGAATTTGTCTCCGTGTTGCAGTCACTGCTGTGTACGATGTGACTCTAAACTTCAAGGACAACCAGACTCCCACCCTGCTGGGTATCGTCAATGGCAAGAAATACAAAGCTGACCTGCGTGTTAAGTAAGTTCAGCCTACGCCCTTTGTTCATTTTTCATTTTAATCAAGCATGAGATTATAATAAAGTTTTCCTCCCTCCTGCTTCCTTTTTATCAGTCGGACGATGCAGCTGGCTGGAATCCAGCATCTTAATAGTTTGCAAATAATGGCTCCAGTGGTAGTAAAAACCTGCTTAGGAGAATGATTGATGGGGTCTGTTCATGTTGTTAGCTACGTTGATGCTGGACCTGAATACATTATTGATTTTATTTCTATTTAAAATTGATTATTTTAACCTGTGAGCAATGTATCATAACATAGCAGGTAGTTTCTGGGATTGAAATGAATTAGCAAGGTGCCCCCTAGTGGTTTAAAGTCAAAACTACAGACTGCATGTTTCCAGTGTTACAATTCAATCTTGAAGCCTTAAAGTTTTCAGTTTTTGCCTACATCATTTTAAATACTGATAAGTCTTTAAAAAAAAAAGTCTTTATTAGTTTTTTTTATTTTTAAAAGATTATAAAATAGATTCCAAAGATAAGATCAAGTTTTGTAGCTTGTAAGACATGATTTTGAGTTGCCTTTCAGTTATTATTATTATTATTATTATGATTAATGTTATTATTGATCTTGTTGTGAACAGCAGTTGGATATAAAATACGAACGACTAAAGCCAGGCGTACACTGTGGGATTTTGGGGGCGATTTTCCAGTCGTGCGAGAATCTTTGTAGACTTTCAGCCTGATCGTGAGTGGTGTAGTGCACAGGGGATGACGAGGGCTGATCAGCCTCTCACGACCACCTCCCGATCAGGAATCATGAGGTCTGGAGAAAATCAAATGTGTTGGATGTTGGATACGACTAAACTCCTGCAGTTTGGACGTACAGTGTGAGCTGTAGCTGCGTGCAACGACTGAAAAAATCACAGTAGAAGCCCGGCTTAACTTAAAAGTTTAAATACCTAATGGTATCTGAATCAGTCTCAGTCATAGCCCAATTTCATATTCAATTCTTATCATGATGAAGTTAATAATGTGCTATTATTAACCCCTTACTCCTATCAGTCTTTATCAGGGTTTTAAAAGCATTACAATTAGTAATATAACTTAAATAAAAAGAAGAAAAAGTTTAAAAACTAGTTTAAGACCGGTGAGAGATGAGATTTCAGTATTTATATTGAACTATAACAGAGGTATAAAGTTGTGATTGCTACGTTTTATCTTTCCATTGCTGCTCTCATCTTATATTGCCCAACATAAAAAAAAAAAAAAGTTTTTGTGGGTCCCTCTCTGTAAGATTAACTTTCCAGCGAATACCAGGGCCTGTTGGGGCACAGCTCATGTGATGATTTGTTTTTGGATATAACTGAGGTCCATTTCTTGTTGATTTGTTCCATCCAGGCGTTATTCTGTGGAGGAAATACCAGACGATGAGCAAGAGTGTGGCGAATGGCTGCACAAGCTGTACCAGGAGAAGGTAAGCTTGTATCTTTTGGATCCTTCGTTTATTTTGTTTATGATCATGTTGACAAATCGTACCACATTAAATCCAACCCTCTGTTTGTCAGGACGCCTTACAGGAACAGTACAACAAAGAAGGAAAGTTCCCAGGACCTACAATCATCCCTCCGCGCCGCCCTTGGACGCTGCTTAACTTCTTGTTCTGGGCCACTCTCCTGTTGTCGCCCCTCATCAAATTTGCATGTGGCGTTGTCGTCAGCGGCTCCCCGCTCCTCATCATTGGTTTCATCACCTTCCTCATCATTGGTAGGTTTCTGGTCCAGATGGCAAATCGGATTCAGATTCTTTTATAATGAATAAAAGTCCAGGAGCACCCTATTCCACTTTTATATGATAATCTCACATTTTGATGCGTTTTATCAGTTTATCCAACATAGAAGCATTAAAACACAACAGTCCTGCTAAGCTGAACCATTAAGATCGTTAATCACAGACCAGCCAGGATGGCTGTGGTCACTAGAGAATCTGACTTCACTGGTTGATGGCAAGAAAACATTCCAAGGAAAGACTGAAAGCAGTGATACTTGGATAAGAGACCAAACAAGACTTGAGTTGGTAACACAAAAAAATGCAGACTGGGGTAATTCTGAACAGTCTAGATCAGAGGTAGATAAACGTCCGTCCTCGAGTCCCTCTGTCCTGCAGCTTTTTTATGCTTCTCTGCTCCAACACACCTGAAACCAATGAGTGCGAAATGTCCAGGCCTCTGCTAGAGTTGCTGAGTAACCAAGGAGTTTTTTTTTACTGCTTTGGTTTCAGGTGTTTTGAAGCAGGGGTGCAGCTTAGATTTGTTTTTGTTTTTGTCCCCAGCTTTTTTATTGTCATTACCCTGTCACAAGCACAGAGCAATGAAATGAACTCTGCATTTAACCCATTCCCCTTGGGGAGCAGTGGGCTGCCATTGTGTGGCGCCCGGGGAGCAGTGTGGGGTTAAGGGTCTTTGCTCAGAGACCCAGAGTGGAAGCTGTGGGAGTGGGGCTTGAACTCCGAAACTCAGACCTCCGAGCTCTATGCCCTAACCACTAGGCCGCCACTCCCCAAAAAGCTAAAAATCTATCAGTGGCCTAGTCAACGTCCAGACTTTAATTTAGAGATATGTGTCCTCAGATGATCTCCACATGGTTTGACTGAACTTGAATAAACATTAGTATAAAATCCAACCTTCTGAGTTAGCAAAGACACGCCCAATAAAGAATCACACCTGGGATTTTGAGTTTTTCATGTAAAAAAGTTACTGGTTTAACTTTACAAATTAAAGTACAATCTCTTCAAGGAATTGTAAATAAGTTTGACCTTTTTATGTGGTTGTCCAAATTTACCACTGCTCTAAAAAAGTTTAAAAAAACAAACCAATGGACTTTGTATTCCAAGTTTTGTTTCCCAACCAGGAAGCTTTTTCATTTCAAAATGTCTGGATTAGTATTGAGTTTCAAGCCCAACAAAGCCTCGTTATGGCTCAGAAAACGGGCAAATTGAACCGGAAGAACAGGTCCACCCCTTAGGAATGGGGAGTCATTGCAGTATACTATACTGGTTTATGCTTCTGAATAAGAGGGAGTCGTTTAGGGTCGTTGTTGGGCTGGCTGACCAGGCGAGTTGTTTCGGTTCCCTGCATAGCAGCAGATGATAGTTGGAAGGGAAACTTGGAAAACAAAGTGTAGTGGATTATTTTTTTACTTTTTTGGAATGACTATGACCTGGATGACTGAGAATCTTCACCAGCATTTACCACTGTTGTTTTTGTTCCCTCTTTTGTCCTTCCCAGCCTCTGTAGCTATCCGCCGTCTCATCGGGGTCACAGAGGTGAAGAAAACAGGCTCCAGTTACGGAAACCAGGAGGCCAAGAAACAAAACTAAACTGTGTAACCCCCCTCCCACGTTTGGGACAGCCGCTCCTCCCCCCCGCGGCGTCTCACTCCCTGCCCAGCTCCATTCTCCTCCTACCATCGGCTCAGTTGGTAGGCCGGGGAGGAGGCCACCTGTGAAAACATAGCGACACCAGAGTCAAATGAATCCTGCCGACACTAGTGTCCGAGAGAGAATAACAGAAGGTGCGGGAATATCGCTCTCTGGTGTATCACGGATTATAAGGAGGGGGGAGGGGGATGCAGTACTGAAAAATCACCAAACCATCATCTAAATCCCGTTAAATCCCAATTACTAACAAGAATGAGCCCCTGAAATGTCTCTGAGGTCACTTCCTAAACTACATAACCCACGTTTGCAGATGACGTTTGACTCCTTTCACCAGTTTTCTGTCTAACACCAGGCTGTATCCGCTCCCCTTTCTCTCTGAGAGATTCTTGTGATGGAAATCGGTGCCTTTAGGCCCAGCCTGGCTTTCCTTCAGGTCACATCACACAAATAACTCAAAGCCTGCTTCATGTTTCATTTTATACGCTCACCATCTCAGATTATACAACTAAACCACAAATCTAAGCAAGTGGTGATCCACTGATCAGGACTGTGCTCAATATCAGTTGCAGATTTAAGACCATTTATGAAAAAGTTCCTCTCTCTGCTCTGAGCCATTTTTACTAGAGGAGGTAATATGAGTGATCTCTGTAAAACAGTGTTTACTAATAAATGCAAAGAAAAGAGGCTCCATTTATTATTATTTCAAGTTTCTTCATCTAATTCCTAATAAAAGCAGATTAAAGGATGAATGGATAGAACCTCTTTTAATCCCCTTAGTCAAAGTTTCCACACTGAAGAGGAATATTAGAGGTTTTTGCAGTCTGGTTTGGAAAAAAGATTGGATCGGCTAATTTTCAGTCAGCAGTCTAAAACAAAACTGTTCTGAGAATCACTATTAATTTGTTTACACATATGAATCGCAGATTTATTTGCAAATTCCTCACCTGTTGGATCGGACAGGCTGGTGTCTGTTAAACTACAGCAAGGGCTCTGAAAACTGCTCCCATCAAGGATACCTGCGTCTGTTACTGGTCTCTTTAAAACACTCGCTTCATGCTTTTCTTTCTCCCATCGATTTATTTCTCCTCTAAGATTTAGGAGTTTACGTATTCTCATCAACCCGAGCAGACATTCTCCGACCTCCTAAATGTGATGCTTCAACATGCCAAGTCCTGCCCCCTCCCCTGACATGGAAGTGCAGCTCGCTGTGGAACATGACTGGCAGCTGGTTCGAGCGGAGAAGGTCACCAACTGTCTTTATGTAGCCACACAGCTGTTAGCCTAGCCTGCAGTAGGAGTATTTTTAACCTTTGCCTTAAACCAAGCTTGCTCAGGCAAGGGATTGCTTATTTACCTCCCGTTGAAACGCATAACGCCACTTTTGTGTTTGAAATATTCGCCCTTCATTCCTCTCATTACAGTAAAACATAAAGTAGGAGGAGCATATCGGTGAAACGACTGATTAACACGAACTCTTTAAAGTTGAGGAAGTTCTTGGAAGGTTTTGTTTTTGATTAAAATCACTTAAAAACTTTAAAATGGAAAAAAATAGTTTGTTTAGCAAAAAAAAAAAGAAGGAAAAATATTCTAATTTGATTAACTGATAAATAGAAAGTTGATTTTTTTTTTTTTTTTATTCAAATCCTAGTTGTTTTATACAGGAAAATCTTTTATTATCCTTTTAAAAAGATTTCTAGGAAGTTTTTGGTTTCATTAAAAATTAAAGATTGAATATGACATATATATATATTTTGATTTCTTGATTATAAAAAGCAGGAAGGTTTTCACAATGCGGGTCCACCTGGGTGACGCATGATTTTAGTTGCGTTTTGAAATGATGAATGACGTTTTCCGGGATTATCGCTCTGCAGCAGTGAAATGTCCATTTCTTCTCTCTGTAGTCGCCTCCAACAGGACAGATTTCGTGCAAGCCTTAATTGGTATCGAGGGCTAAAAATGCCTCAATTTGTTGAATTAAAAAGATCCTTAGCATTTATATATGTGACTCTTTCAATTGAAAATGTATGCAAATTAATAAATAAATTCATACATATTATATATCTAGAATTGGCATATTTCAGTCATTTATAAAAAAAAATAACTTAAGTTTAAATTTCTATGATTTAAAGTTCATTTTTTTGTATTATGTGCAATAATTGAATATCCAAAATATGTTTTTTTTTTTTTATTAATCCCATGAAATCAAATGTAATTTATAAATTATTGAAACATTCACATGTTTCTATTCTTTGTACAACTTTATCAAATTGATCACATCTATTAATGTTTAACAACTTTAAATTTATTGAATAAAGGCACTTTTGGACCTCAGTAAATTAGAACTGCTTAATAATTATTTTTAATGGAAATGTAGAGGGTAACCCATGTGGTAGAGATTCGATTGGAACACGAGATAATTTACTTGGTCAATTTGCAGATGCTGGGATTAATTAATCTTCTTTCTCCACTAAGAAGTATTTAGACATCTTTTTGAAATCGGAAACAGCACTGATATCAATTTATCCAAACAAATTCTTTCATTCTCACAAAAAAATCCAATTGAGAAGCAGACAAACTTTTTTCAGGAGCGTTTTTTTTATTAAGCTGTAAATAAACTATTTTTTTTTTTGCCCTTGAATTTTTTTAATTAAACTCACTAACAACACTTCACTTTGGAAACGTCCACTATCCCATTAGCTACACCTCTTACATCAGATGTTTTGTTTTGGAGTTTTTTTTTTTTTTCTACAGCTCTTATTTTTTATGTTCCATTGAAAACAAATTATTTGACAATATTAAAGGATTTATTCACAAATCAACTTCTACTCCTTGGATTTCTTTGGCTTTGTCTGAGTTTCTCTGCATGCATCCCTAAGCCTGCAGCTTCAGGCTGCCCATGTTCAGAGTCACGCTTGCATTTGTTCATCACATGCTTGTCATCAAACATTCACAAACGCCACAGCAGCGGGACTTAGGGTGTGCTACCGATGTGTATATAAGATCAACGCTGAACGTCCGACTCCCCCTTTAGCTTCTAGAGCTCTGCTTAGCTGCTTTTTAGACTTTTTAAATGACATAAATCAGCATTTCTCCCCATAATTGCTGGGTTTTATGTACATGATGTAAATAAGGATGAAGATCTGTAGAAATGTCCTAGATGCTCTTTGTTACTTTCTGCAGTGCTCGCTCTGATTGACTGCACTGCTCTTTCAGGCTACAACCAAATCTACCGGCGGAGCTGCAGGAGAACGTTTCATTCTCTTTTACTTGAAACACGTTAAATTATGCTCTCAAAGCAGTTTTCAGACCTTGCAGTTAATCGTTTCTTACTCCGCTCCCTTTTTTTTTTTTTATTGCATGAGTGCATAATTGCACAGTCGGTGAATCCAGTTGATTCTGACTCAGGGATTCTTTTACAGACTGATGATTCAAATGCTGTGGCATTACCTGAATAAAAATGCTTTCTGGGGAAGCTATCGGTGTGTTTCTTGCTTCTGATTCTCATGTTTTGCATATTTTGGTTTATTTTGAAGATAACTTTCATTGATCTCACTTTTTAAAAGTAGGATTTTTCAAACAAAAAGGATTAACTGATTATTAGGAAGCAGATTTTGGGGAAGCTGATCAGTGATGAGGCAACAAACGCGATACTGAAGGAGTTTATGTTGCAGCAGACTTCATAGAAAGATTGGCTTTGCAGGAGTTGCAAGGATGACATCACATTCAGCCAATCACAGCGCTCCTCTCTCTATAGGCATCAGTACAGCTGCAGACTGAACGGATGGATTTTAAAGCTATCCTATTTGAACTTTATTTTATCCCCCATGGGGGAAATTGCAACATAAACAGGATGAAAACAACAGAAGTAAAAAAAAATTAAAAAAACTCCAATAATAGTTCATGTAAACAAATATATCTAAAGGATGGGTTAAAAGACCTACTTCAAAATTGAACACCAAATTTATAGTTGTATACAGGGGTGAAACAATCTTGATTAATCGATTAATCGTCAACTAATTTAGTAAACTATTAATGGTAAAATATGCTTTAGCCGACAGATCAACCAACCCTTAAGCCGCAATTATACCAAAAGTGTAAAATATAAAAACATTTTACAATTAAGATAAAGATTTTTCATTATGTTCGATCCAGAACTCAAGTGCAAAAGTTTTAGTTTCACCTGCTTTAATTTCATAAGAATTCTCCTTCAAGAAACCTTTTGCTATTTGATTATTTATTGAATCAAAAACAAAATCAACAGATTAATAGATTTGCAAAATAATCATTAGTTGCAGCCCTAGTTGTAGTATTCGACCTAATAACTGTAAATCGAATTGCACGTTTTTAGGGTAACAAAATCTGAGATGGCAGGCCGACTTCTGAGCTGATTTTCTAACCTGTTCATTGTTTTCATTCAGGATTTATTTTGTGGTGAAAACAAGTCTCAGATGTAACACACCGTCTCTTTCAAAAGAATTAATATCCTTAAGCAATTTTACAATTTTTGACATCGCAGAGAATCAAGCTCAGTTCTCTCTAAACATTGTCTTGTCTCATATTCTCAACTGTTTTGCACTTTGGGCCACTCTAACATAAGAACATTAAGTTGTTCCTTTGTGTCTCTGGTTTAATGTTTAGTTTCTCTGTCATGCTGCCACTCCAGCCTCTTCTTATCTCCATCCATCCTCCTGCCCTGTCTGACCAACATTTACTAAAGAAAATCATCCACACAGCATGACACAGCCACTACCATGCTTCACGGTTAGAAAGATTATGTTAATTTTATACTGAGCATAACCATTTCGATTGGAACATCAATTTCAGTTTTAGTCTTAGTGAGAAAACAGCACCTATTGCTCAGATAGCTGCTTCTCTGAATAGGAAAGGATGGAAATAACTGTTTTTAACAATCTAGAATTTGAGTTTTTGCAGCCTCTTGAGGACCTAAAGCCTCCTGCTCTCTTCCGCTCCCACCGTGGTTAACGCTCTCCTTGTAGCTGTCAGAGTTTGGTTGAGGTTTTGAGGACCCAAATGCAGAAGTGAGGAGGCAGAGGTGAGTTCTTGCAGATTTAATGAAATATCTGAGGCAAAAAGCTATAACAAGGAACCAAAAACCAGACTACTT
>NW_015150459.1:2860710-2868357 GCF_000732505.1 Cyprinodon variegatus | reverse complement strand
GTGCAATATTCTACATTTTGGATTGTTGATTGAACAGAGTTCTGACCCATTGATTCAGGTTTTATTCTGTTAAATTGAATAGGGTGGTTTTTCACTCACAGCCAATGAAAACAAAGTTAAATGTCAATGTCAAATTTATTTATATAGCACTTTAAAAACAGGTATAAAACTGCACCACAGTGCTTTACAGGAAAGACATCAATTATCAAAACAGAATGTTAAACACTGCTTCAATGAAAAGCCGAAGAATAAAAATAAGTTTTAAGAAGTGATTTTAAATGATCCAGGCTGTGGGCGGATTTAATTTATAGAGGTAAATGGTTCCACAGAATTGGAGCAACAACAGAGAAGGCCCGATTTCCTTTCCTCTTCCAGTCCGAGGAACTGTCAGTAATAGTTGATTATTAGAACGTAGACTTCTCGACACAGACTGGAATTTTAAGGATAAGGAGGAGCTAAACCATTTAAGACTTTATAAGTTAATAAGAGAATTTTAAAATCTATTCAGTAAAAGATTAAAAAGAAAATAAGACCAAAAAATGTTTTCAAAACAGAAATGTGGGATTAATAAAACATATGTTTAACTTTTAATCAGATGTTTGATATTTTAATTTTGTGACTTTATATATAGGAGAGTGGGTTACCTGTGCTGCCTTCAGGTACCGTTTGTTTCTCAGCCGTTTTGACTTCTGTTGTAAATATAAAACCATACTAAATATCTTAATGTCTTATAAAACATGAGAATAACTCAAATGAAATATTGCATTCAGGTTTTAACTCTGAAGGTCAGTGTAATAACACTAACAAAGCTGCCCTGTGTGCTGAATCACATTTCTTCTCTGCAGAGTCACACTGGCTGAACTTTACCTCCAAGCAAGAAAAAAATCTAGTTTTACACCGAAATCTGATGTTTTAACTCCACTTTGCTTTTATATAAGTACATTTTTTAAATGCAATAGTTAAGCTATAAGGGTAAAAGGTTGAAATAATAAACAAATTGACTTGCAAAAAAGAGAGAGGGGAAGATAATTTACTCAATAATAGAATCATTTTCTTTCAGTTTTTAGCGCTATTAACTTTTATCTGAGATAATTACAGATGTAACGGTCAAGTTTGATCACATTTTACCCGATCTATGTGTATCAGTTACATATTTCACTCCTAAATCCTGTCAATTAGTGGTTGTAAAACATCTAATCTTAATTACTGACAGATGTATGTTTTTTTTTTTTCTCAAAATTAGGTGAAAATTACAACATTAGTGACACAATCAACTGCTGAACTAATTAATCTCAGCTAAAATTCCCGTAACCTTGAAGAATCATGTTTATTAATAATGTATTTATGATTTCAAAATATCAATCACTAATCTTTAAGCATTTAGTAAATAAAAGCCCTTCACACAAACGTAGATTTTCTCCTTAGGTTGCTTTATCTGAATTAATGGAATCATACAAAAACAGAGACTTTGACAAACAGGAAATGTGATTTTATCCCCAACTAGATTATTTCCAAAGATTTAAAAGCTGAAAAGGCTCAGTACAGTAGATTATTAATAAAGAATTAATTTGTTTTAATTCTAAATACTTTTACTTTGAATTTTCACTAACGAGACCTAACCTGGATTGACGGCCTCACAGCAGTATCAAGAAATGATGAAGTTGATCTTCATATCGCAGATAAAATTAGGATAAAAGAAAACCAATTTTCTTTAAAAACTCAAATTAAACACAAATACGGCACCCTGCTAAAATTTTCACACCCCTTTACATTTTGAACATTTTGCTCAGTGTATCTTATTGGTATTTTTTGCTGCAAAACACCAACACAAAGAAATACACGATTGCAAAGCTGTAGAACGACACAAAAGGATTAACTTTTTATAAAAATGTGGCACATACAGTTAACAAGCCCCTTTAACTCTGTTACCCCTTAAAATTGTTTCCTCATGTCTAAATTTTCTCTGAGCGTAACAGATTCAACTCCTGACAAGTCCGCCTTACATCCTAAACATCTGGCATTAATGGACATGAATGTTGGATTAAAGAAAGAAAATTAAATATTTAATCTTTGCTCACATCAGATTAATGAGTATTTGTTAAGCCACAAGGCAAATTGATACAGCTAATCACAAGGTGCTAAAATGAGCTTTAGATAAGGGATTTTGCTAAGATTTAAAAGAACACATGATGTTCGCAGATGATCTGTGTCAAAAAGGTCAGAATTTTAGTTTGTCTGAATAATTGTACCCCAAAGCGCTCACAACTGCAGGAAAAGGTATTTTTTTTACAAAGTAAAGGCTGGAAAAATGAACGCAGAGGCCTTATTTCGAGTTTTTTTTCTTCCACTTCAGTTATAAGGCATTGGTTTATCTCAATCAAGTAAAAAAAAAAAAAAAAAAGTTTTTAAGGGGTATGCATTATTTTGAAATGTATTGAACCTCAGCAGCTGTAGTTTCTTCCCTAAGAAATGCAAAGAGAACATTAATGTAAACACAGTTAACATAGCAACATTTTAACGACTAATTTATAAGAAAAACACACAGAAACAAAGAAAAAGTCAGGACTTTTACCTTTACGCCTCGTGGTTGTTGTCCATTTATTAGTTTACTCCATTATTAAGCCCAGAAATCTTCATTAGGTCACTTTTTACATTGTTTTGTGACAAACATCCTACGTGTGTTGACTACAAATCTTCAGCACAAATTAGATTAGATTAGATTAGATGAGCTTTATTGATCTCACAGCGGAGAAATTCACTCGTCACATATTGGCATAGAAGTTAAAGAAGAAGGTGCAAACAAGGAGGAAAAAGGTGCATTAAGAATAAACAATATATATACAGTATATCAAGATAAATAAGGATTAAGGTGCAAGTGTACATGTATCACACAATAAAAAACAAAATAAAAAATACAAGGGAGTAGCACAGAGATTTGAGGTGTCATATGTACAATCCGGATGGCTTATATTAACGATGTAAAGAAAAAAACTTTCAAATGACACCAGAAATACACAAACTGAATCCTTCTTTCCTTCATCGCCCTCTTAGATCAATCAAACTCAGGACCCTGTTGCGTATTTTGGTCAATTTAAATCCATATATCAAAGGGTTCATCATCGGGGGAAAGACGAGAAACTCTATGGCGATGAAGTTTTGAAGGCTTTGAGGCAAACCTGCAGAGCCGAACCTCATGTACATCAAATCGAAAACAATCACAGTGAGAAAAGTGATCAGAGAGATCAAATGAGGCACGCACGTCTGCATGAACTTCACCCTGTCGTCTTTGGAGGCTGCACACGTTCTGATGAGGTGCATGTAAGTCCAGATGATGAAAAAGCCGTGAGACACATAGATGAAAATTGTGGCATATGAGACGATGCTGTTTGAGAGGGTGTTGCTGCCTGGGCAGGCCAGCTGAACGATGATCCAGTTCACACAGAGGAGTCTCTGAATCTTCAGGCTGCACAGCTCCAGTCTGGATGTGAGCAGAATACTGATGGAGAATATGCAGAAAGGAGTTAGCCAGGAGAAACTCACCAGCTGAGAGAGCCTCCTCTTGGTCATCAACAAGCGGTAGTGCAGCGGGCGACAGATGGCCAGGTACCTGTCGTAGGCCATGACGGCCAGGATGGACAGCTCGCAGCAGGCAAAGGAGTACATGACAAAAGCTTGGAAGAGGCACCACTCGTAGGAGATTTCCTGAGCAATCGACAGCAGGTCTAACAGGAATTTAGGATAGAAACCAGTGGTGCCATAAACTGCGTTAATACAAACACAGCACAGTAAAACATACATGGGTTCATGCAGGTTTTCATCCCACACAATAAGGACAACCAGGGAGATATTTAAGAATAAAATCACACAGTAATACACCAAAGAGAGCGAGAAGATTGCACCTCTGTAGTCCATTGTCTCATTCATCCCTGTGAGAGTAAAGCTTCTAACAACGGAAACATTATCCATCATCAGAGAGCAAAGTTTCAGAGTTCAGCCTGTGAAATATTTCATGATGGAGCAGAGAGAGGCTCTGCTCTGACTCTCCTCCCTTCATTTCAGCTATTAATAACCGCTCTGACTGACAGACTCCAGCCTCTGCTTTCTGCAAACTTAATGAACCAATTAGAGCCACAAACAGCTGCTGATTATTCTCCAACATCTGTTGCTTAACCAACTTTTTTCTGTTTGAAAGACTCACATCCATTTATTGCTTATCATTAATGATCCAAATTATAAATAAACAGTTTAACTCGTGGTACTTATTTATGTTTTATTTAAACTAAATCAAATGAATCCTTTCAAGAACATTTTATATTTTACTACATAAATGCCTCATATATCAATTACTATATAAGACTGGGTAAAACAATTGATTTAATCGATTTTGAATCGATTCCTTTACATTTTTGCAAAATTGATGTGTAGGCAATGAGATCGATTAGTTTTATAGTGACACGCGTGATGTTCACATTCAAATGAGTGTGCAAATGCCGACCCAAGTAACACACCGCTCAGCAAGCTGTCCCACTGAAGTCTGATGTCTGGAACCATTTTGGATTTAAAACAGCTACAGATAATGTGCTGGATATGTGACATCAAGGTGACTTCCCACTACACTGATAAGGAGTGGCGCCTCGCATCTCGTGCTACAGTCCAACAAGATTACTTCGAGCCAGACAGCTGCAAATTTTTTTAATGCAAACATTAACAAATGGGGGCCTAACAGCAAACACCCTGTAGTTGTTACAGACAACGCTGCAAATACGGTTTGTGCAAAGAAGATTATGCAGCTCATGCATGCATGTCTGCTGTGTCCCATCTGCTCGCGCGTGTGAGGCTTCACTTTTTCATTTTTCACAAACAAGTTTGCTCTTCTAAGACAGTTTTGTCCACATCTCAAGTTTAAACTGTCTGATTTACTAGTTTGCACTTTGTGTTTAATACGACATGAAAAAAATAACAGAGTATTTAGAAACGCAGTTGAACCACTTTCATTATTGTAAAAACAGATCGAATCGATATGAATCGATTTAGAACTGTATGAATCAAAAATACCCTGCCCTATTATTATACCTTTAACCTTTCTTATTATATTACATTAAAACTAAAAATTAAACCTACTGAATGATAGCATCCCCACAGCATGGTTCTGCCTACACCATGTTTCACAGTCTTGATGGGGTGTGCAAATGTTCGCTTTGAACCTTGTGGTGTTTTTTTTTTTTTTGCATGTTGGCACGTAACACACTTGTCTTGCATTAGATTTTACAATTAGGCAAGTACATGGGTCTGGGGATATTTTTATGTTTATTTTTCTACTTAAATAAAAAAATGATAAAGCAGTTTTTAAATCTTAACATGACAGGACAGCAAAACTAATTTAGACGAGTGTGAAAATTGTGGTTGTAAAGTCGCACAACTCTGCAAACAATTGAATAAGTCAGTTTTTCTCAAAATAACTGCCTTTTTTAAACTAGAGAGACATTTTTCCAATGGAATAAGACAATTTACATTTAAAATAAGAAACCTCAGTCTCTTTTTTTCAAGTGCATAATATGTAATTATCTTATTTTACAGGTAAAAATACTCATTACATGTCAGATCATCTTATTTACGTTCTCAAATTAAGGATAAATAAACTTATCTTAAGAAATTTTCTCACATTTTTAGATCATTTTTGCAACAAACCCCCTTCCAGCAGTTTATAGAACAGATAAAAACCCATTAATATTTGTTATCAGACGTTATTTAAAAAAAAAGACATTGTATAACTAAAAGAAGAAACATGCTGGTGTAATTGGATGATTACTTCCACTGCAGTGGGAAGCCTTTTAGCCTTTTCAAAGTTGGACAAAGGTATCCAGATCTGGTTTCACTCTTTTGTCTCAGACCGAAACTGCTGCAGAAAAAGACCCAGAAACATTTTTAGGTCACCGTCTAATGTCAAAAATGACTAAAATATTCATATTTTAAGAAATAATATGGTTACCAGAATTATTTCTATTTGGTTAATAACAGAAATAGAGATAAAACCCAAAAAGCTTGGAATAAAAAAACAAAAAAACATGGACTTAATTTCTTATAAGTTAAAACGTTTTGTTGTTTTTTGGATTCATCCTGCCCTGGGTGGCTGAGTCTTTAAAAGCAGACATTTACATAGACTGACGCTACTTTTGAAAGTCCTGAAGATGATGTCACACTTTTATAACCTTCTGATACGCTCATTCACAACATTTTCGGAGGCCCACCACTGGAAGCAATTGGAGTAATCATCTTAAACACACAGTTTTCCTTTTGTGAGGTAATGAAGAACAAATCAAAAGCAATCACTTGGTACCATCTGGTGGTATCATTAATTTATAAAATTACATGGAACAATTATGCATAGAAGACTTAAGTCTAAAACTACTTTGTCTGTGATTAGAAAATGTTGCAAAAGTGGCATTGATTTAAAATAGAAAGCCCTGATTTTATTTAGACGTGTCAGTAGTAATCTATTAAATAAAATCTTCATAGGCATTATGACAGTAAAACTCTTATTATATTTGCAGACCAGCTTTTTGCATGTTTGCACCTGAAAGGCCTCCTTGATATAACCCCAATCTTAACCCTTTATAGGGGAAATTGCCATTTTTAGTCACTTGTATGCATACCCCCTTACAAATGGCGTCCCCCTCATCCCTTAGCCAGGTCTAGATGCACAGATTTATATCCAAACATTCAGCAAAATTCTGCTACATGGCTGTAGCCTACATGTTATTTTGGCAATTGACCAATTAGATGAGCCCTTTAATGATACATTAGATCCTGTAAATGAAGTTGAAAAATAAGTTGAGTTGAGAAAAACAGGTACAAAGCTAATTGAAAACCTGAAAATAAAGTTTTTTTTGTTGTTTTTTAACTCATACTCAAGTTAAAATGTGTTGCAGTAGTGCTGCTCTGTCTTATCTACATTTTTGATACCCTGCCCACCTCTACATGGACTAAAGCTTAATAAGCTTAGGCAGAGGCTGTAAAAGTAACATAAAATCCTTTCTTAGCAATTGAAAAATGCTCATCATGAGTGTCTATTGAAAAGATGAGAGCTTATGCCCCACTGTGCTGGCAGAAAGCCGTTTAACCCTCTATGGCATTCTGTTGCCCTCAGGCAACAAACCACTATTTTGGCCCACACACCGCCCCTTAACATTTTTTTTAAGTAAAACATCACATTAAAAGTCTGATGATATGTCTGTGACCAATGAAATTTGGGCTAGGCGTGGCTTTGACCTTTGTCTTGGAGTGAAACAATCCTTTTTTGGACCGCAGCTGACTTGGACACACCGCTAGCAGAAGGTAAGATAAATTTCACTTTTTTACATGTTTAAATTTAAATAATTTTGTATAAATAATATCTGTGATGTGCATGAATAAGTAAAAAAGCATATTTGATTGAGCAAACACACCTTTTGTCTTCATTTATATACTAAAATGGCAGTTTTTCATTCGTTGCCTCAGGGCAACATTGTGCAGTTAGACCACTTTTGTGTGAACTATAACATGCTCATGGATGGAGATGTGTAGAGATGTGTAGTTATCAACATAATCTACTATTCTAATCTACTATCTACTATTATTCACAGGAAATGGATGCACAAAGATTTTATC
>NW_015150459.1:2841477-2860633 GCF_000732505.1 Cyprinodon variegatus | reverse complement strand
ACCAGCAACTGTTTCATGAGGTTCCATACAGAATAATACAAACTGTACTTTGTAAAAAAGAGAAACACAGAGCCATTCAGTACCCCACAGGAACATGTATTTAGAAACATAAACACACTGCAGCTAATCTCTAATGCACTAATTAATAAACCATTTGTGGCCGTTTGTTGAAAGGAAACTTGTTGAAATTGAAATAAAACTTGAAATAAAACTTCTTCTAATGTATTTATTGCTTGTTTGTTCATCATTCCACTTAAAGAAAACCTTGGCGTTTTAGTACCCTCATAGCATATTGTTGCCCTGAGACAACAAACCAAAATCTGGTGGGGGGGGGCAGGGTGGAGCACATTTTCTGATTGATATTTTATAAAGACCCCCTCAAGCTCCCAAAACTAGGGTGAAATATTTTTTTCCTCATAAAATAAAAATTCATGCCATAGAGGGTTAAAGAGACATGAATACTGTTGCAAGAGATTTGGCATGCAAATTAAAGGAGTCTCGTTTTTCAGTTTTCCGCATTTTTAACCAAACAATTTAAAACATTTACAGCTTTGAGCACCGTCTGTAACTGTAACTCCATCCCCTGAATTTGTTTCTCATTCCTTCAGACACAGCACAATAAAACAGAGCCAATTAAAATAAAAGAATACCCAGCTGCGCCTTAATAACTAAACCTCCCACAGGAGGCCTGGACGTCCTGATTGACACCCACACACTCACTTGATGAAACTCTGGCTGTGGGAGATCAGAGGCTGCCTGCCTTACTGACAAGCTTGGTAATACAACAAATCTTCATAAGATATGAGAAATATGGACACGATACACAGTCTCCAGCCTCTCCTTTCTGTTTCATAACCACATCCCAGCAACAAACACAGTTGGGCAACACAGGATATGAAACCTAAAGCACAAAGCAGATAAACACATTTATCACAGGTTCTTTCATTCTTTATCTTTGCTCAACATACCTCTATCTCTCCTTCCCTCTCAACTTCCTCCCAGGCCTGTTATTTGTGTAACTCAGTTTTATGACGTATTGACAATTATTAAACAACAATCACTACTTTCATTTCCTGCTATCCTGACAGGTATTCCTCCCTTCATGTAAACTTGCTTCCCTTCCTGCCTTGAATGGTTTCTTTTTACAGACCCTGCATCAAAAATATTCTCCCCTTGATATAGGCAGCCTGTTATTTATCTCTGCTCACATGCACGTTTATCTTGCCGTGTTTGTTCACCGAGGTACTGCATGCTCCTCATTATGCAGAATGATGGAGTGCATACTGTCCGTAGGACCTTGTCCAACATGAAATCATCTTCCAAATGCATGTAAAGTTTAGTGTACTAAAAAATTGATTTATCATGGTACTAAATGTGAGTCATGTAGTTATAAATATTTCCAGGTATTTTATATAGATTAGTTTACATCACAATGGTTCAATTCTTACAGGTTAGGGTTCTTTATTTTGATACAAATCATCAACATTTTGATTAAATTTATCAAAATTTGTTAATGTGCCAATTCGTCTAACTAGATGTGTGCATTGTTTTACCTGCCGTTGTCAGGGAAACAAATTTACACTAAACATGCATTTTCATTTTAAAATGTGCACATTAAATTTTACATAGAAAATGCCAAAAAATCTATATCATTTTCCTGATTAAATTCTTATTGTTGGTTTTATCAGTGTGACCCTGCTTCTTTGTGCTGGCGAGTTTAATCCAAGAACTGCTGAGTAATGACGGCCTGAAGAGGAAGGAGGGGACAGACTCTGGATGTCATTTCTCAATAGGCTGACACAAAATGGCTAAATCAGTTTAAAGCTATTGCAGCTAAAACCCCTTGAATGGAGAAGGAAGATTCCCAGCAGGGAGAAAGAAGGAAAGGACTTTGGAAAGGATGACCATAATCCTCATCATTGTAAGATAGGCTGAAAACACACTGATCCTCTCATTCTTTCTGAAACAAAGCTTAAAAAAAAATGTATGCTTACAAACCGACGTTCTTTTGATTCAAATCACACTTCTAAACCCTTGTTATTTTCTCCTACACTGGAGAATTAAATCTGCGTTTGACTCTTTTGTTAAAAATTTTAATGATTATTTAAGAGCGTAATTCTTAAAACAAAACATAGCAAGCTTTATCTTTAATTAAACATAACTATAAATAGTGAAGGTATTTTTTAGAACTAACACCCTTAAGAATTACTATCATTAATTCAATGATTAAAAAAAAAAGGTCAGCTAAGATCATTTTAACCTTATCCACATAACACCAGCACCAGGAAGGCACAGGTCCTTCTGGTTTTTTTAGTAACACACTTTTCTACTCAATCTATGGCTTCTTTCTTCCTTTTTTCTCCTTTGTATGCACAGCATAGATTGATTTGACCGGGTCACATCGAGCAAAGAGTTTCAATTTCCTAATGGAATACTAGAAGTGTTAGAAGAATCTAACCTGCGCAGCAGTGTTTGGTTCCGGTGAGAGTTTAAACAAACAGATAATGAGCATTTTGTTTTTGTAGTTTTGAACTATTTAATTTAACTGTACTTCATAGGTTGGTTCTGATACTTCTACCCACTTTAGTTTTATTTTTTCAGCTTTATGTTTCGGATTCTGGGGCTGTGCAGTAGATTAGTGTGTAGAACACTTGCACTGCAGCAATGAGGTCCTTGATTTTGAACCGTGGGGCTGGGGTCTTTCTCCATGGTGTTTGCTGGTTCTTTTCATGCATGTATGGGTCCTCTCTAGGTATTCCAACTTCCTTCCACAGACCAAAAACATGACTGTTAGTTTAGCTGTTATCTCTAAAGTGTCCTTGGGTGAGGGTCTTTGTGGATAGTTGTGTGTCTCTGCTTCACACTGGTGACCTGATCACAGTGTACCCCACCTTTTGCCCAAAGACTGTTAGAGCTAACCCCCTGTGACCCTGATGCATATAGAAAATCGATTCATATTTGGGTCAAAGCTCAAAACAGTTTGGTGTTGAAGGTCTGTTATTAAAAAGGCTAAGGGTCAACAGTAGCAGCTTCAAAATGACTAACCTTAAGCTTACTATTCCACTTTACAGTGAGGAAAACAAGTATTTGAACACCCTGCTATTTTGCAAGTTCTCCCACTTAAAAATCATGGAGGGATCTGAAATTGTCATAGTAGGTGCATTTCCACTTTGACAGACATAATAATAAAAAAAAAGAAAATCACAAAAATCACAATATATGATTTTTTCACTATCTATTTGTATGATACAGCAAATTTCATGTGACAGAGCAGGTGTTCAAATAAGTATTTGAATCCCTGTCTATCAGCTAGAATTCTGACCTCCAAAGACATGTAAGTCTGCCTTCAAATTGCCTACATTCATTCCATTTATTGTCCTAAATTAGATGCACCAAAGTGAGGTAATTAGCTCCATAAAGACACCTATCTACCACATACATTATGGGGAGTATTGGCCTAGTGGTTAGAGCAGTGCACTTGTGCTCTGAGAAGGTTGCAACTACCCGGTTCGACCCCCACAGCCCCTACTCTGGGTTCCTGAACAAAACCCTTAACCCCACACTGCTCCTTGGGCTCTGCACAATGGCAGCCAACTGCTCCCCAAGGGATTGGGTTAAATGCAGCTAGTTAATTACCCCATTGTGGGACAGTAATTAAACAATCAGTAAGAATCCAAATACTAACATGGCCAAGACCAAAGAGCCATTCAATGACACTAGAGACAAAATTGTACACCTCCACAAGGTGTGAAAGGGCTACTGGGATATTGCCAACAACTCGGTGAAAAAATGTCCACTGTTGGAGCAATCATTAGAAAATAGAAGAAGCTAAACATGACTGTCAATCTCCCTTGGACTAGGGCTCCATGCAAGATCTCATCTCGTGGGGTCTCAGTGATTCTAGATAGGTGAGAAATCAGCCCAGCACTATACAGGAGGAGCTAGTCAATTACCTGAAAAGAGCTGGGACCATTGTTTCCAAGGTTACTGTGGGTTATACACTAAGAGGTAAGGTTTGAAGTCATGGATGGCACAGGTCCCCCTCCTTTAACCGGCACATGTCAAGGCTTGTCTTAAGTTTGCCAATGACCATTTAGATGACCCAGAGGAGTCATGGGAGAAAGTCATGTGGTGAGATGAGACAAAAATAAAACTGGTCATAATTCCACTAACCGTGTTTGGAGGAAGAAGAATACCATCCCTACTGTGAAGCATGGGGGTGGCAGCATTATCCTTTGTAGGTATTTTCTGCACATGGGACAGGCAACTCCAATGTATTAAGGAGAGGATGCCTAGGGCAATGTATTGCAAAATTTTAGAGAACAATCTCCTTCCCTCAGTTAGAGCACTGAAGATGGGATAAGGCTGGGTCTTCCAACACTACAATGACCCAAAACACACAGCCAGGATAAACCATGGAGTGGCTCTGTAAGAAGCATAACAAGGTTCTGGTGTGGCCTAGCCAGTATCCAGACCTAAACCCAATAGATAATCTTTGGGGGGAGCTCAGAAACTTGACTGATCTAGAGGAGATCTGGGAGGAGGAGTGGGCCAAAATCCCTCAAAATCCCGCAGTGTTAAAACCTTTTGAAAAACTACAGGAAAAATTTAACATCTGTAATTGCAAACAAAGGCTTCTCTAAAAAATATTAACATTGATTTTCTTAGGTATTCAAATACTTATTTGCAGCTGTATCATACAAATGAATAGTCAAAATAAGAATGTTTTGTGATTTTCTTTTAGGTTATGTCTCTCACAGTGGACATGCATCTACAATGAAAATTTAAGACCCCTCCATGATTTCTAAGTGGGAGAATTGCAAAATAGGCTATAGCAGGGTGTACAAATACTTATTTTCCTCACTGTACTGTATCTGTGCAGTGATCTTAAAAGTTATGTAAGTGCACAGAAAATACCACTGTTCCAAGGAGTAGTTACACATTTGTCCAAATATAATGGTAGAGACTTGTTGATGGTTAGAAAAAAGCATTTCTTTTTTCTGCAACTTAAGATGTGCTATTAATCAAGTATTAATGTGAATAAACTTCAGAAGTACAGGTTTGACATATTGTGGATTGGAGATGATCTAGCGGTACCTTATATTCAATCTTGTGGACTTGACTCTTCTTTAAAACATACTCAAAGTGTTTGAAGCTTTGTCCAATTAATTAGTAAACAATAGTGTTAAAAAGTCTAAAGTTGATGTATTTTAAATTTATAGGGGTTTAAAATGAAAATGTTTGGTGAACCTGAACCTATCCTGGTATAAAATTAGAACCTGTATCTTTACATTGGAGGGAGAGACTCATTTGTGATTTTGAGACTTTAAGACTGAGGCTTTTGTACATTTGTTTTCTAATGATTACTGCTGATTTTCATGAAAGAATTAGATTACAAGTAATTGCCAAAATCACCCTGCTGTCTAAATGGTCTATTCACAAAGCAACAGAGCAATTCACCCATGATTGATGAAACTAATTTTAGGAAACAATGGTGAGATGGAATAAGGCTGCATCATAAAATCTATCACTGAGAAAATCCATAAATGCATCACAGATGCAAAATGTGTTCCTCCATTTGTCCCTTCTGTCAGAGTGAATCATGGGATCAGTCAATGGAGGTAAAGATTTGCATAATGTGGTTATATGAAAGATATTAAAATCCGGTCGAAGATAGACATCAATTTAGATACATTTCTTTTCCAGAAAGGGAAATAAAAAAAGTTGAATGTTATTAAGAGGATTTGATGGCTGGCATGTGAAGATATAGGTGCATCTCAGTAAGCTAAAATATCATTTTAACTAATTCTATTTCAGTCATTTAATTAAAAGAACCAAAAGTCATTCATTTACAGCAATATACCTTAACTATTTTCCTCCGTAAATGACTTAAGGTAAATAAGGATTTATCATAAGAATATGTTAGTTTATGGGATACTCCATCATCATAAACACTCCTGACTTGACAGCTGTCCTGCAGGAGCAAATGCTACAAAAAGGTCAGTGCTACGGAAACTGGCTTTTCATATTGTAACATTCAATTATGGAGAGATGTATGGAAGGGAAAATAATGCAGATAAGTGTGCAAATTCACCAGGAATAAGTGCAACCTTGAGACCAATCCAAGCATTTTGTGATGTACTACAAAATAAGCCTATTTTTCAGTGAATATGACTGTATTTTCATTTTTAAAAAAACCCCTAAATTAATTCATTTTATTTTAAGAAAAGTTTGATTTTTAGAAAGCCATAATCAATAAAAACTTACTGAAAGAGTTACTTACTACATGCTAGACCTTAATATGTTAAGATTGCACCTATACAATGCACATTTCTATACATTTTAAATGAATGTGTATGAAATGTTTCTGTGGTTATCATTTAAACCATAATCAGCTAAAGATATTGGAAATGGAAATGAAACAACAGAGTATTGGAGTATGATTGGCTTTCTTAAGCTTTTTTTTTCCTGTTTCATTATAAATTCTAAACAGCTGGAAAAGAAATAAAAACAAGATACATTAACACGCCACATTGATCACAACAGTGTACCACAAAATATACAGTATGCAATAAAAAGGGAGAGAATTAAAGCACTGAGAAAATCTCATTCGAAAAACAAAAATGAATACAAAAAGTCCCATAAAGTTCTATCTTTGTTCAGCAAGTGAAAAGTATGGGAAAAAAAACTCAGTAGTTCCAAAATTAAAATACCCTTTCTAAAAAAAAATAAAAATTACAACAATCTTATATAAAACATGGTAAGAAATAAAGAATATAGATAGTGGTCAAAGTCTCAGACAACAGACATTCTGGCCACAGATAGTGGTTTGAACTGACATAGTTTAAAGGATAATATTAAGTTTAGTGGTTCCAGTGTATAGCAAAGTAAAAAAATATGGATTCAACCTGCTATCCAATCTTTTTTGGCCTGCTGACAGTAACAGAAAAATGTCTAAATGACGTACCTAAATGCAGACTGTATAATGATGAGCCTGTCAAAACATTTAAACTAGTAAACAACATCTCACATATCTCAGAAGTTATCACTACATTGTAACGCCTCTTGATAATCCCATTTTGTTATAATAAAAAATGACGTTTTAGAGTTTAAGCCGAAAATACAAACTTCAGGGGGATTGTCCACGTAGGGTGGACATCTTAAACTGAGACACCAATTGTTTCAAATAATAACCAGCAGCATTTCCTACTCTGAAGGTGGAATGTTCAGTTTCACATTAGAAATAAAATAAAATTGAACATTACTTAAATTTGAAACTTTAATCCAGACAGCTGGAAGTCACAAGTCAATCTCTAGTTAAAGCTCAGTATTGCTGCTGCACATGACTAAAACATAGACAAATGTGCAGAAATGTTTGTTTATATTTCTGACAGCTTATTGTTTTTGAACCAGTGGAGGTATTGTAATATTTCTTGTACTATTTCTGAGAATGTTATTTTCTTAAATGCAAAAAATAGAGAAACATAATAAAATGCTCAATGCATTGTATCAATGAGTATCTATCACTAAGTAGGCTAATTACAAAGTTTTTCTGAATTGCAACCAGAATTCGCTTGACGTGGAATTGACGTCACTCCCATATTTCAATATAAATCAAACACAATGTTAGCAACCACTTTCACCATGTTCTCTGATAAGAAAAAGCTGTTTTAACAAAGTATATTAAACAACAAAAAACTAAAGCAAGGAGCACAGGCATAATATACATAGATGTGACTTTAAAAAAAAAGGTAAAAATAAAGCATGACAAAAATGCACATTTGGTGTTTTTATGAATTGGGTTGCAATTCATAAGTGATTCTAAAGAGAATTATTAAATACCTTTCTATAAACTGTGAATGGAAAATGAAGACAAATGCATCCAAAACAAAAGCAGGTGGCAAACAACATTATAGAACATTGGTAAAGCAAAAATACAGAGACTCTCAATCAAATATTTACGGTAACAAATGTATGTGCTCGAAGGATTACATTATGCAAGTTGAGATGGTTTACAGTAAGAGAGTTTTTTCCCCAAATTCCCAGCAGATATGAAGTAATTTAAGAACACACTCCAAAACAGAGAAGCTTTTTGTAATTATTGATTGAAGACACAAAATAGAACATACAACAAGGTTATCAAAATAATGTGATTAAAGAAAAAAAAGAGATAGTATCCAGTGAAGCATTTAGCTGTTGCTTTTTGTTTTTTATCTGTGTGTTGAATGGATTTCTTAAACTATTTTATGTAACAAAAAGAACCCCAAAAAAACTTAATAATCTCCACTCAGGTGTTCTAGTCCAGGTCTGAAAACAAACAAAGCCCAAGCTGATCATGGTGATTCTTCAAGGCCATGAACATGTACCCCTACCCAGCATCACTGATTATTGTTTGTTACAATCATGAATCAGAAACCAAAAAATATCCTGTTGTCCTTTAAGCTGTTATCCACTTTCTTATGTCCCCCAGAATTATTTCCGTCGTCCGGCTTGATTACTGAAAAACAAACCACAAACAAAAAACAAGATCATTAAAGATATGTATGGCCTTTATTGTTTTTATTTGTAGTGCAGACTAACCATCACAATCAGAATATAACTGTGGGAAGAAGCCAGAGTTACATCTGCAGGGAGTTTGCCAGAGAACATGCCAACTCCATGCAGAAAGACCCTGGGCCGGGAATCAAACCCAGAACCTTCTTGCTTTTAGGCAACAGTGCTACTCATGGCTCCAATGTGCACCCTTGAATTTAACATGACGTGCAATAGACATAGTGGCAAACTTGCCGGGCAGCTCAGTGGAAACAGTGGGTAGCACTGCTGCCTTGCAGCAAGAAGGTTCAGGGTTCGATTCCCGGCCATGGGTCTTTCTGCATGGAGTTTGCATGTTCTTCCTGAGCGTAAGTGGGTTCTCTCCAGGTACTCCGACTTCCTCCCACAGTCCAAACACTCACTGTCAGGTTAATTGGCTTCTCTAAATTCTCCTTAGGTGTGAGCATTAATGGTTGTTTGTCCTGTTTGTCTCTGTGTTGCCCTGCGATGGACTGGCAACCTGTCCAGGGTGTACACTGCTTCTCACCTGTAGACAGCTGGAGATAGGCACCAGCAGCCCCTCGTGACCCTGCTTGGGATAAGTGTGACAGAAAATGGATGGATGGATGGCTAAACTTGCCAAAAAGACAAGGCGATGTTATCAGATAGGATCCAGATCAAAATTATTATTTTTTTTTTTTTTACAGTTTTTGGCCCTTTTTGCATATTCTAGACTAGAAACCGTTTTCATTCATGAAATGGGTTTAAATATCTGTAAGCAGTCTGAAACATTCACTTTACTTCCCCACCAAGACAATCAATTTAGTCTGCAAGCTTTTAGAGGACGGCACACCGATTAACTTTACTTTTAATGATAGTTTTTCAATAAAGCATCACTTAGTAGGGTTTGAAGAGCAATGCTTTATATAAAAAGCAAACTTTGTCTTTAATCTCCTTCCATTTACTGAAATGCCATTTTGTTTGATGCCAGCGCTTCAAATGAGACAAGACTCATTAAAGCTGGCTTTAAAATTAACTAAATTTTATGCTGAAAATAAAATGTTTGTGGTGATTATCTGCTCCCAGCAGCTGTAAGACTCAAGCCTTCATTTCAGCCGATAAAATAACTTGCATTGCAATCATATTCTAAACGTACATCGTTTAGCATTTAGATCTACTTGGTAAAAATGTGTAAAAAGTCTTGGCATTTATGTTGCTTTTCTTGTAAAAGTAAAACAGTAAACTGACAAAATAAAAAAAATCCCACTTTTAATCTGAAAACATTTGTTTTCATGGAAACAAAAAAAAACATGATAAGAAATAACTATTTTTAGCAAAATAAGAAATGACACAATTTTTTGGTGTCTAATAATTGTTTTAAAACAAATGTAATTAAAGAGTTTTTTTTTTTTCATTTTTTTTTTTAGAACTATGACTATACTTTTGAGACTTGGCTACTAGAATGGAAGAGATCGGATATTTATCTTATCTCTTTGCATAGCAAGAAGGATGGTAAAGCAGGTAAATAATTCAATGAGAATAGAGACGAATAACCCATACAAAAGCTATAGTGGACCAAAGATGTTGGTTTAAAACCCATTATAAACTAAACAGCGTCTGAAACACAGCAGCACCACTGAAGGTCACCATTATTGTTGGCACATGCTTTTTCAGGGGAAAGTAAGGCCTATATTAACACAGACGTTCAAATATGGCGGTTTTTAGATGTTAAGCAATGAGTCTTGTCCACAGAGAGCTCCAACAGGTGGTGACTTCAATATTTTCCCCCTCTAGAGCTGCTTTCCCAGTGTAAACCCAGGTTTTTCAAAACCAGGTTGTCCCGTTAACAATCGGCTTTTAGTTCTTTTCCCATCTGACCGAAAAGCTGAGTCTGATCCCCTGTGTGTCCACTGTCCCCCACCACTAAGTGTCTGATGACGGCATCAGGCTGAGTGAGCGTTCATGATCTCGACATTGCAATGGAAATCAGGGAAGTAAATAATGGAGAGCAACATGGATGGCAGTCAGAGTGTAGTCAGTATTGTTTATTATTTCGCTCTTTCATCTGACTGAATCCCTCTCACCGATGCTGCGCCATGTTTATTAAATGTAAACAGAGTTGTTTTAGCTTGTTAGATCAGAAGCGACTGGAGAGGGGTGCTGATATCCGTATTTTGCGTTCAGTGTCATGTAATTTAGCGGGTCAACCCAGGTCTGGTGTTCTCACAGCATGCCAATCAGAGCCAAGGTGAGTTTAACAGGGGTCAGTTGCAGAGTCATTGGACCCAAGTAGACAAGCATCAATTAGCTGTTCCCACTGCCACTAAAAGCTGATTGTTCCCGGGTTTAAACTGTTTTTTTGGCCAGTCTGTATTGCAACAGCTTTAACTGGATGAGAACCGTTAACAGACCGTGAAGTCTGGAATAATCTCCCTTGCCTGGCTTTGTGTTTGGTCGGTACCTGTTCCTTCTCTTTCACTCATGAGATTTGTATACACATGACACTGATAACAATTCAAACAATTTGTGTAAAGAAGAATGCTTAAAAATCTCTTGCTTACGACCTTCTGCAAAGTTATGCTGAAAGGAACAGTGATAATGCAGTGATATTTCCAGGTCTAACCTGTTCTGTGTTGGGTTTTTTGTTGAGCAGACCAGCTTCTTCATTGGCCTTTTCCGTCTTCATCTCCACCACAATGTTGTTTACCTGTCCAGTGGCCCTGAACAAATAAACATGAATAAATGGCAATGGAAAAAAGACAATTATTGCAAAAATGACATTGATTGTTAATCGTGTTTCGCTCCTTAAAATTCTAACCAAACTGAAAGAACAAACCTAGGTTTATCTGGTTCACAACGGAGAGAAAACATTATATAATTATTGTCAATATTTCTACCATCTGTTATACTCACGCTTCCTTTTTGTTCTTCTTGTTGCAAAATGTGCTCTTCTTGCTCAGGAAGTAGATGAGTGCAACCATCAGCAGAAGAAGCAGAACGCAGACCACCACAGCCACCACAACAACGCTGGAGCCTCCCTGATGCTTGTCTGCTACAGCGCCACAATAGAGAGAACGATGGAGGGGGAGGATGTTGGGGTAGAGGGTAGGTGGGACAGTGGGGAGCAGATTTAAAGGTAGGAGTGGGGAGAATGGAGGGATGATCAAAGAGAAGATGGGGGAGCGGGGAAAGGGGATGTTTTGATTTGCAGGGGGGGAGAATCAGCATGAGGGGTGTTTGATTTGTGAGGTGATGTCAGGAAAAGGGTAGGAGCATGGGGGGTGAGGGGGGTGATTTGATTTGGGATGGATTGAAAGGGAAAGGATGGGGGTTGTTGGGTTTTAGGTGAAAAGAGTTAATGGGTTGACGGGTGGGGGGGTGGAGATAATAAGGGGGTGGGGATTGGGATGTGGAGTTAGACTAACTTCTGAATGCAATGACTGAAATGTGATGGGACCCAAACACAGGGCCTTGTTCCTCAAAGGGAAAAACACAGAGCTGACCAGAGCCAGAAAAACAACACTGAACATACTCACCCACCGGTTTACACTTGTATTACTATAATTTTGAGGACAAGTCAGGACATAATGGACATGTGCTTCTGAGCAAACTTTACAATATATATCAAGTCCTAAAAGCTAAAATGAATTTCACCTTTTTTTTAGTACTTGTGGAGTTTTTTCTAAATAAATTAAAAACGTACCCTTTCTTTTAAGGAGTAGTTTTATAGGGAGTTTAATGATGGACTGTTCCCTGGCCTGCAGTGCTGAGGTTTTGGCATCTCATTTGTTTGCCTGGCAACCACACACTAAAGACGAAACTCCAGCAACTTTTCTGCTTCTGGTTGAGATACTTTATGAGATTCTTTAAAAGCTTCTGTGGGCTTTTCTTGGGTAAGTAATCGGTTAGGAATGCTTTCTATATCGTTGTGTTATCAACAAACAAAGTGAGTTACATTACAATCTATTATTTTGAAGCATGGCTTTGTGAGATGATTGAAATCTATCTTCAGTTTTTAACCAATTCAATAATTAACATATGAAAGGAAGAATTAAATACAACTACAGGAAATCAGCCAGTCAGTCAGTTTGGGAGAAAATTTCTAAATAAATGTCTTTTAAAACGAATAGTCAAAAGAAGGAAATGGGGATGGGGGGAGCTGCTTTGGCCAAGCAACCTAGAAGATTCCTTTTTGACATGATTTCTCGTAACCTTTAGTGATTAACTGGGATTTTCTAATGTGGAATCCAAAACCAGGCTGTTTATATAAATTTAATCCACCTAACGCAAAACTAGAGATCACAAAAACAATATCAGACCAATTCAGACATAGTTGTTTGACAATTACATTTTAAAAGCTAAATTAAATAAATAAACACAATGTTCTTATTTCTAATTACAACTTTTTTTAAATCAATTGTCCCAGGTCGCAGCTATGTGAGGGAGGGCAGAGGATTTATGCAAAATGAAAGCTGTGATTTTTAGTAACAGATTATCCTGCCACAGGGATTATACTTCTTGCATTCAATGAGCACCAATCTTTGGAAAAGGTGCACATTTCTTAACTGTTATAAAGAATACAGTCTTGTGTTAAACAGATAAAACTTTAAATAATTTTACACTAGTTACTCTCAAAAACTACATTTCAATAACTTTAAAGCAAAAAAAATTTTGTAAAGTTTACTGACGCTTATTATTTAAGGCAGGAACGACATGTCAACAGGGAGCGTTAAAGCCACATAGTTGCAGGAGATGGATGTTAGGGTTGACACGCAGACGCACCTTTCAAACCTAAACCCAGCTATTGATACACAATCCTGGATGTTATTATGTTTGGAAATATGTATCTCTAAAAAAAGCAGTAAAACTGCATAAATACAAGTGGCTAGATTTAAACAGTTTGTTAAGAAGTATATAAATGTATTACTTTTTGTGATTTAAAATAGATTTTAACAGACAAAATAAACTTTATAAGAATCTAAATAGGAAATGGCTTAGGTATAATACTTTGAATAATTAACTAATGAGAGGAAAGGATAAGCAACCCCTTACCTTAAAACATAACCTACACAAAAAGTCAAATCTCTCTTTCAGGGAATTTTAAAGTAAGTTTATACTTCTGAAATTTTTCCAGGTTTCCATGAAAAGGTTCCTGCAGTGAAAATGCACCTTAAGATAAATTCTTCATGTTATTGATTTTCTGGGGTAAGTTCAACTCTATCAATGATCATTTATCTAGAAAATGAACAACGATTTGAGGATATCTTGAGTTGATTTGGTGAATTAACTTTTTAAGATATCACCAAAAGGAGGATTTTTTCCTTTTTTTTACAAATTAGGCCAAAGTTTCGATTTTTACGCTAATCATACATTAGACTTCAAATGTTATTTAAGATTTAAAGATTAGATTTAAGCCTTCACACAAACAAAATCGGCCACGTCTATCAGTACAAATTTTTATTTCCTTTGGATAAAATCTTTCAAAGGTCTGACAGTGACTCCGTGCTCTTATTGTCATAAATATAAACTAGAAACATTTATTGAAATGCTCTGACCATGCTCTTTGTAAACTACGTTCACTTTCTTCCCCATCAACTCCTCAGCTAGCCTTATTTCTCCTTGTTGCAGATGTTTTAAATTGCAGAAACAGACAATTGAAAGCAAGTTTATTGCAGCCATTTTCTGACTTGAAAAGAAAAAAATATAAATATGGTTGATTAAAATGGATAATTTGGGTAATTGTCTTTCCTATTTAAAAAAACTGAATATGAGGAATGGGCTTCTGTGTGACATTGTATTTGTAGTAGGGCTGCAACTAATGATTATTTTGTAAATTGATTAATCTGTTGATTATTATTATTTTCTTTTTGATCAGAAATCGGATAGCCAAAGGTTCCTTAAAGAAGAATTTACATGAAAATGAACCAGGTGAAACTAAAAGTTTTCCATTTGAGGAGTTCAGGATAGAGCATAAAGAAATATTTTTTTTATTTTATTTATTTATTTATTTATTTATTTTTTTAATGCAAAATGTTTATAAATCTTGTTTCACAATTTTGGTAAAATTAAATTACTTCTCTAAGTAGGTTGCTCTATAGAAGCTGAAAGGGAAAAAATAACTTACTGTTTACTAATTACAAGCTCCCAGACACTATAATATGCTAATATTTTAGGAACTGTAAGAAGTGCCAATCATAATTTCATTTAGAAAAGGAACTTATTTATCAACCACATACAATATTTTCTAATAAGGCCTGCTTTGTGAGATTATGCACATTTTGTGTGGTATGGCAAGCCACTATATATTCTAATTCTGAATATAGAAAAATTCTTATTACATTGAATTTTGGAACTTTGTATCATGACACCAAGATGATTTGTTGATTTTTTTTAAAAAGAAAATATGCTCATGAATTTTAAAATTATTCATTGAGGTGAAACAAAGAAAAATATAAAAAATGCAATACAGGCTTTCAAGAAACAGCTTGGAAAATTTTTTGAAGCTAATCTTAAACATTAGGCCAATTCATGGTTAAACTTAAAAAAAATAATAATAATAATAAGAATAATAATAATAAAAAAAATCTATTTACCAGATTATAGTAATGTAATATAATAATACAATGTAATGTATTAAAATAATGTCCAATGCCCAAATTCCATTGTCCTCGCAACTACAGTAAGACAAATAGGCTATAGATACAGAAAAAACATCAACTGCTCTAAACAAAAATGCATTACCCTGTGTGTGTAAACAGACAATAATACACACAACTTGCAGCTCTAGACAAACACCATAAACACGACATGTCAGTAGGGTTAGCCATACAGACCTGACGTAAGCACAGGGTTTCCAGAGAGCAGCACTTTGAAAGAAAGACAGTTTTCAGTCCCATTGCATAGCAGAGCAACAACCAAAACACACACGTCACTGAGAGCATTTGCACAGTAAAGGCGACGTTACTACATCTACATACAGCACCAGGAGAAGGAGAAGAGCAGAAAATAGGAGTGCAGTCAGAAAAAAGGGTGACAAAAAAGGCACAGTCAGGAAAAAAGAGAGAAATGGAAGGAATAGAATAGAATAAAATTCTTTATTGTCCCCAAGGGGCCACAAAAACTTAGTAGCATCCAGAAAATATAGGACAGACATCATACAAAGGTGAGAACAGAAGAAAAATAACAATATACAATATCCACAGTGTTCGGTAGCAAGAGGGCAAATATACAAGATTACAGTACGGCAGAGGAAGATGTGTATTCTGACTGTGTATGTGTGTGTTTGTGATGGAAAGATGGAGGGGGGGGCAAGAGTAGATGGATGGATGGGAGGTTTCTAGATTACAGGGTCTGTACAACAAAGAGTCCTGAGAGAAGAAGTGAGGAGAGGAGGAGAAGGAGGGAGAAGGCTCTACCTTCAGCTGTGTTTGCTGCAAAAGAGAAACAAGAAACAGAAGAAAGGATTTGAAGTTATGGCGATGCCTTGCCGGGTAGACATTTTTTTAAGCGATATTGAGAAAGAAAGAAGCTGTGCTGAAAAGCAACTCTGACATAGGAGCAGGGTTAATATAGATTCTGTTAACATTTGGAACGTTACAGACATCCAAACTGCAAAAGTAGCAATAAAAACACTCAGACAATCTAGTAGAGGTAAATAGTCAGTTTAAAGTAGATTAAAGTAGTATTGAACATCTTGCATACAGGTTTCAATTAGTTTGTATCAGTTTATTTTTGTCTAGAGTTGAGATATTTCCAATATTATAAAGAGTATATAAACAAGAGCTTTTATATAACTAGACTGTATGTTATAAAAAAAAAAAAAAAAAAGATTTACATCCTGTTTCCATTTATGATAGTCCTTATTCCTGTTTGGAGCAAAAATTTATGAAATGTGACAAATTATGACCCTATCAAGCCAAAATAAACGTCATGCAGGAGGATTTATCTGAGTCACATGATTTTTTTTAGTAGACTATAATGATAATACTAAAAGCTGGATATTAAATGTGTCAAAGTGTGCAAGAAGGGCCAGTATGATGGGTATGATTAAATGCATAGCTGTTATGAAACGGTCCAATTGAAGCTGGGTGAGAAATAACTGAAACTTACAGGTATAAAATAAAGAAAAGGGACAAACTAAAGAGGAATCACTAAACTGTTCATGCTTTTTAGTTATATCATTTATGAATAATAAAAACTATTGTTTGGCATTAGATATTTAAGAGGTTACCACAGATGAATATCTTTCACCAAATCAAAGTTACAGTTATGTACAGATGTAGTCCATTGCTGTGTAAAACGGTTTAGAGAAATAAGGCTTTGTATGCAATTTGGCTTTTTGGGGCAAAAAAGCCTCAAAAGCAGCTTCATCTTTTATGTGCTGTAATGCTTTTGTCTAATTCTAAAAAACCTGTGTTGAAGGACAAGGGAAACAATCTTCACACTGACCTCGTTTAATAGCTACTTGGAGGGTCTTGCTATCTGTTCCGTGCTCGTTGGAGACTTCACAGGTCACCCCCTTCAGCATGACATCAGGCGTGGCTTGTAGAGTCACAGTGCTTTCAGCTTTGTTATCTTTAATTAAGACAGACTAGTAGGAAAAAAAAAAGAAGGGAAAGTGAGAGGAAATCTATTGTCAACATTAAAATGACTTGTTTTATCAACACAGTGGATGCATTTTCATTTGATCAACTAATCGATTTGTTATGAGGTTTTCAGGTATGAATGATCCGTTTAAGGTCAGGGTGTCTAACTCCAATCTTCAAATACACATGCCCTTCTTCTTTATCAAGTTTCCCAGCTGAATTTCCTGCTCAGCATAGCTTGAAGTTTTGCAGGGGCCTTTCTGAGCCACAGAAAATTCTAAACCATGCAGGGCACTGTTCCTGTGGGACTTAGTGTTGTTATTAGTAAATTATGACTATGCAGTACTTATTATAATAAGTTTGGGAACATCTGACTAAGCCTCGATTATAAACTAAACTCAACTTAACTAAGTCCTGCTAATTGCATTTAGGAAAAGTGCAATTCTTCATTTCTCTTCTTTTCACCAATACATTTGTTCTTACAAACGATCACTTATGCAAATTAAAGCTCCTTCCAACTTTGTTTTAACGTGAATTATAATATTTATATGAAATGATATAGTTTTCAAAAGGATCATTAAAATGTGATATTATCACTTCATATAGTAATCTAATCTGAACACTGTGCTATTTTGTTATTTAGCTGCTTCATGATATTGTTTAAGTTATTTATTTGCATTTCATTTTTTAGAGCAGACAGGAATAAAAAAATGTGACTTTATTAAACACCAAAGAAACTTTTTTAATTTCCACACTGAAACGTAACACAAAAAATTTTATTTCTTCCATGAAAAAAGCTCTGCTTTCAGATTTCTGAGTCATCAATCAGCAGGTAAAGACATAAAGGACAACAATCTGATTAGGTTCCTTTCTGCCTTTTCAAGCCAGCTCACCTCTTTTCCAGAGGGCTTCCAGGTAAACTGAGGGGTGGGGAAACCATAAGCTGAACACTTTAGCGTCACTTCATCCCCTTCCTTTGTCACCTCTGCCACTGCAGGAGTCTCAATCTGGGGTTTTCCTGAGCAAGGTGAGAGAGATTTTCATTAATTTAAGCACAGAATATTTAAACACACCATTTAAAAACAGACCGGAAGTCTGCAATGCTCTACACCAGGGTTCTTCAACGTTTTCCAGGCCAAGGACCCCCAAACTCATGGCAAGATGGAGCGGGGACCCCCGAATATTGTATCAAACTGGTCCTATAGTCATTCAACTACAGACGGAGTAATGTAATTGAAGTAATTTCTCCCTGGGATTATTAAAATATTTCTGATTCCTGTTTGATGGGACAGGTGTTGTGAATGAAACGGTGTCCAGCTTGAAAGAGCTCCTGTGTGTTGCTGAATGTGTGCATTGATGACTGAAAGACATCTTCTGCCTCCATTTATCTGTTTACTACAGTGAGTTGAATTCATGTTAATGTATTTTTAAAGGCATTTCAATTAGTGAAAAAATTACAGGGGAGAATATAAACAAAAACCCAAAAACAAAACCCAAAACTTTCACGACCCCCATGCAGTACCTCCAGGGCCCCCCTAGGGGTCACGGACCTCCTGTTGAAGACCTCTGCTCTACACTGCTTCCACCAAACCTACCACAACATCTTCAATTAAAGCATTACCCAAAAAAATCTAAGGATGACCATTGCTGTATGATAAGTGTAGTGGTGGGGCAGGTTAACAAATCTAAAAAATGCAGAAGAAATTTCAGAATTTATATGAGAGATGATGTGATAAATTCAGTGAAAAGTTTCAAACAAATGCTATTTCTGTTGTTAGGAAACACTTAGAGTTTCTAAACTAATTCAATCAACATAATCTCGATGACATGACAGTGAAAAGTTAGAGAAAGCATTGCATTACAAGACAGCACATAATCCTATATTATCTCTGACATATTTGGCAAAAATATTTTGGACTTTTATTCACAAGAAAAACTCAAACTCACTACATAAATGTGTAGCTCAACAAAAATTTACATTAAATTCAATGTATTTATATAGCACCAATTTACAACACATTTTATCTAAAGCCACTACA
>NW_015150459.1:2806291-2840958 GCF_000732505.1 Cyprinodon variegatus | reverse complement strand
TTTAAGCCTGCTGATTCAACAAGACACTTTTCTACTTTATCTCAGACTGAATGGGCAAAGTTTGGATGAATATTTACAGATCCTTTGGTAACATTACCTTTCACAGTCAGGTTTACACTGGCCTCGGCTGTCAGTCCCGGGACGTCTGGAACGGCTCCAATACACACGTACTCTCCAGCTTTATCATATGTAGCACTTTCAATGGATAGGATGCCATCTTGAGAGAGCACAGTGGATCCCTGAGGAACAGAGAAACGCTGTAATTAAACTAGCTGGCCTGCAACTATGATCCTTTTCATTTTTCTATTCTGCTTTCTCTGTTAAAATCTAGATCAGAGCAGCACACAAAACATTGAGTTGGAAGGCTTGGTGGTGTGCTGGGAAAGCAGGGGAGGAATCTTCACACACTCTTTGACAGTGTAGTGATAACGGATCATCCTCAGTGATAAACCTTTCATTTGAAATTCTTCTCCTCTTCTTCTCATAGGAAACCTTCTAATTTAGAACAATGTATTCCCAACACAGGTTCTATGACACTTCAGAAGACAAAACAAGAGATAACACAACTGAAACAACAGACATACTTCTGCAGGAGCATTTCACACAACAACAAGGAACATTCCAGGGGCAAAAAGAATGTAGTATTTTGGCACAGCAAATAAAATTAATTGTTGGTATTTAAAACTGAATATAAAAAAAAACAAAATGTTAGAAAGAAGTAATATTTTGAACGCAATGTGTTTCTATTGTTTTCTGGATAAAAATATATAACATATGAAAACAGTAAACTGAGATCTTAGGATGATTTATCCAATGTATATATATTCAGGTATTCAATATGCAACAGCTACTGTAAAAATAAAAAAAAATAAAATAGATTTTTATAATTTTTCAGTCTTCTGAAAAACATCTGACTCTTTGACTATTCAAGTTCTAAAAACAGTGACATAAAAAATATTTTGTACTTCCTTCATCAAAAAATAAAAGTCATTCAATTTACCTTTTTCCATTGAACAGTGTGAGCTTCAGATGCCTTGGTCTTACACTGCCACTCCTTCTTCTCTCCCAACATGACGACTTGATTCCCAGCGGGAGTCACACTTATCGGCTCAAGGTCTGAAGAAAAGAAAACAGACAGTCCCTGAGCAACATGGATGGAGACACATGGAAGCCTCAGACTTACTATAGAAGAGGTAAGGAGAAATCTGAAAATCAAACAGCCACTCATCCATTTAACAGCCATGTAATAAGACTTCAGGAATCCCAGTACATAACTGAATATTGAATCTTACGCTCACTCTGAATTCAAATCTAAAACCTAAGTTTAGACTTTGTCAAGGTTATCAATGCTTAATGGGTTTGATAAGATCAAATTAGACACTATGGTCTGGACAGCATTAAAGAAGCAGATGAACTGTGAAAAAGTGGAGCAGTTATTTGCCCCCTGAATGGATTCCATTAGAATTAATTTCATGCTAACCTTTTTATTTCAGAATTTAAGACTTAGATAAAAAAATAATAATAATAATAATAAAACAAAGGATTTATTGTGAACGTGAAATTCCATAAACAGTCAGTTATTCATACTGCATTTTATGGGTGTCTGTGTGCATGTTTGTAGCCATGTTTATGTTACCCTGTGGGGACAATTTTTCAGAAATATGCTACATATTTAGGGCTTAAAGGTACTTGTACCAGCAACTGGTCCCCATGAGGAAAAGTTCTCTCCTTGGGGTGGGGGTCCGGTTGAGGATTAATGTGAGCAATTAGTTTAGGTTAGATTTAAGCCCGGGTGACACTGGTTGCATGCAACTTTTAATCTTCGATATGATAGGGTATCAGATCCTGATCTAAGCTCATTCCTCCCTCCCACCCCCCTTTTGAATCCGTACCCCTCAGATTGAAACAATGTCCGACATTTGACTGGATGAGATAATTTACAAAAAAAAAGGAAGACTAGCCAGTGCAACTACAAATCAAAGCCGCAATTCATCACCAGCCTGCCCAGCATTCTCTTAAACAAGAACAGGAGGACTTTGATACATACAAACTATAATGGGAATTAGGTTTAAAGAAAAAGCACACAAAAAAAATAACTGTGGCATGGTTCAGGTCCAGGGTGAGGGAGTGAAAGTTCACAGAGCAACATGTAGAGTTTGTTGAAGTCTTTTTATTTTGCTCCTATTATGGTTAAAGTACTCTGTTTTTTTGTTTTGTTTATTTTTTTCATGTTTTATTGATAGTTTAAGCCCAAGCCTGCCTCGCGTGCTGTACACCCTGACTGCTATCCTTCGCAATCGAAAGATCTTATTTTTTAATTTTCCATCAAAGCGGATGTGTTTTACTTTGTAATGTTCCATTCTATGCTATGCAAGACCCTTGCAAAAAATTGTGTCATGTGTGATCAGTCTCCATGAGCGCTAATTGCCATGACCTCGGTAATCGAAGGCAAAATCATGTTTGGTGTGTTCAGAGCTTAAGGGTTAGGTATGTGTTGGTAATGGTTAGTAATAAATGCAATATTGGGGGAGTGCTGGCTTAGTGGTTAGAGCAGAGCTCTCTGAGAAGGTTTGCAAGTACCTGGTTCAATAACCACAGCCAGCACTCTGGTTTGCTGAGCAAAACTCTTAACCCCCGATTGCTCCCCGGGTGTCACACAATGGTAGCCTACTGCTCCCCAAGAGAATGGGTTAAAATGCAGAGAGTAGATTTCTCCATTGTGGCACATATAAGGATTTACATTTCATTTACATTTACAATATGAACAGAAGTGAATGGAAAGTCACAATAATGATAGTGTGACACAACATGTGTGGGTTCTTGTATCTGATAAATTTTGGGGCCCATTTTTTGGAATAAGCGCATCTGTGGGACCTGATGCCTGGACCCCACAAAACAAATTGTTCTTTTAGGGTCAGGGAACACTTTTAGGACTAAGGTGTGAATTGAGTTTAGGTTGTGGTGATGAACCCATGCTGGTTAGGTTAGGGTAAGGGTAGGCTGTAGAAATATGTTAGAAATGAAGGGAACTCAATAAAAAGGCCCTGCAAGAGATAGAGAGGTATTGGGTGTTTGACCTACAACTGAGGGCAGGTTAGGTATTGTTAGGGAATGGGTGTGTGCCTGTTTCTTACTTACAGTTGACAACGAGGTCCATTTCAGCTTCTAGGTCTAAGTCCAACTGATCAAAGTCTGTAGCTTTGCACATGTATTTACCAGAATCAGTACGTTTGACAGATTTCAGTGTCAGAAGACCATTGTTACCGATGATTTTTCCCTGTAAATGGAATAAGACATGTGAATGCTTGCTGATAAAAAATGCCAAACATCACATTAGGTTTGTAGGTAAAACATTATGTCACTTACATCTTTAGAAATCTCTATTAACGGCTGTGGGTTTCCATCGGTCTCGCATTTTATAGTGACATCATCCCCCTCTTTCACCTTTGTAGCATTTAAAAGACCAATCATTGTTTTTTCAGAAGGATCTAGAAGAGGAGGAGCAAATGTGGAAGAGGTAAAAAATTATGCTGTAGTAGTTAAATCTGCACTGTTATGCTATACCTAACAGGAGGAATGCATTCAAGATTTCATATTTGTTCAGTTTTTTCTGTGTCTTTAGGTTCTGATTCATGTGCAATATTTTAGGTAAACCTGTAAAGCTACATTTCGAAAAAAACACACATTAATATTCTGTAATCACCCAACCGTTTTGATCTCACTCACAGTGAAGTTCAATTTTCATGGGGTCGGAGGTCATCTGGAGGTTCTTGTTCTGTGATCCAGCCAAGCTGTATTCCACAGTACAATGAAACTTAGAGTCCTTGTCAGCCTTTGTGGGCTTCATATACAGGATGCTCTTTATGGTGTACAGACCCGAAGCCTCTTTCACCGTAGAGGGAACCATGTAGGTGTCTATCAGAGGACACAACAACATATTATTAAATGAATAGAAAACTGTTTAAAAAGCAGTAACAAGCCCTATTATAACTAGGAAACATACTCTCGGATGAATTCTTGACCTCGGGGAGAGGCTTATCGTCTTTGAACCAGATGATCCTTGGAGCAGGGAATCCATTCATTGTGTTGCAGGTGCCGATCTGGTTCAAGTGGAAAAAACAGAAAGCACAAATAATTTATGATAAAACTAAAATAGGAATGCACTAGAACTGACCTAAAACATTAACTACTGATTAGATTTTGTAGTTTTTTAGCTTGTCCAACTATGACTGATGAGAGACTGTTTGAAATGTGAAAATCTGATCTTTTTCCAATAAGAAAGGGCCCCACGCTCAAGGGATGGTATTTAAACAGATCGAAAGCATAGCTTGAGGATGCACAGAAGCTGTAAAAGGCCATTCAAACATACTGAGTTTTGTCTGATCTTTATTCTAAAACCTATTACAAAGAGCTAGACTTTGAAGCTTTACTACATATTTATCACCACAAGCCTTTTCCTACACTTATAAATCTATTTTGTGCTGCAATTTTAAAACTCTTTCAGATAACCTTAAAATTGTTTGATAACATAGCCTACAGGTCTGTTAGTTCCACAATTCATAAAGAAAAGCTCACTTAGACTCTTTAGTAATGTATAAGTCATTAAGTCTAATTTAAATGTTGTTTGACTGATTTTGAGGCATCTGGACTCACATAGATAATACTAATTTTTACATTTACGCCACTCTGTGATTTGTCATAAATGTTCAGTGACCTATACTGAACAATTCCTAACTTCTTTTAAATTAATTTGCATTCAATGGATTTGATTTTAGTATATGCACAAGATGTGGCAAACACAACAAAAATAATGTTAAATAAGGAAGAGCAACCATTGTCCAGACTCAGCTTTATTTTTACTCATACCTTCCCAGACTTTTTAGAAGACTAAGGAAGCCTATCTAACAGGCTATCCTTTTCTATCCTTTTTTTCTTCAAGACTGCTATGAAATTAACCATAAAAGCTCATTAACAGTATCACTTGGAAAACTAGCCCTTTGTCTTCTTCTTGATGAATTCTCTGTCTATGGGTGTGTGTGTGTGTCAGTGACCTAAGCCCAAGCATAATCTAGTGGAGCCTTCTTTGCCCTCAATTAAAAGCTGCCATAAGGCAACTAAAGCCATAAAATCTGGGCAGTGTGGAAATGCCTAAAGTAAAATGTTAAAAATAGTCTGAAAGATAAAACACAGTTTTCTATTAGTATCTGTTAGCTCGCCAAGTCTAGATAAAATTACATTTGGGTCCAAAACCAGACTGATCTGTCAGTGGAAAAAGCTCCTGTGGTTAAGGAAAACTAGTCATATTTATTCACCTCATTGATAATGAGGTCAAGACTCTTCAAAATGTGCTCTCGTGTGTCTTTTTTTGTCTATGGAATTAGTAAAAAACTGTTTACATCCTGACATCACTCAGGTCAACGATATAAATGTTCAACAGGTCAAAGTTTTATTAAATAAAAAAACAGGATAACATAAAAGGTGCATCTCCAAATCAAACAAGCAACACATTAAAGAAATACAAACCTCTGAGCTACTGCCTTGATTCACTGAGATGGCCTGAGAAGAGGGTTTTTTGATTTCTGGCTTCTGGGGAGTAACTGCTCAGGGGGAAAAAATATTAAGCATTAAGCAATGCGACTGTAAGCAAATACACTCACTGACTTTTCACATTTTGCAATTCAAGACAATGCCCTAATCACATCTTGTAGTAAATAACTTCCTTAGTGACCTGCTTCATATGACAGACAACGGTTAAAGTTTTAAAGAGTCACATTTTCTACTCCATGTTTCATATAAACATTCACATTTAGCCACAGGTGTGTTCCCTTTTGTTTCTCTGCCTTATTCCCAAGCTCAGTTGTTCAAAATCATCTTATCTTCTCCTGCAGCTGCCAACTGGGCATGAAAATAAACAGTAAATGGGTGTTTCTTCCCTTTTTTCAATGTTTCACTGAGAGCTACGATTCCAATCGGTTCTTTGTCCTTCGCACCTTAACCTAACCCAGTGTTTTGTTGTGGTGTTTTAGAGACTAAGACCTCCAGAGGGAGCTTGTCTTCTTTAGCTCCATGGTGAAGGGCCTCTATTCTCTTAAGTGTTCTCCAAACAAAGTGGCAGTCCAAATGAAAGGAAAACTGGGAGTTGTTTTTCTGTTGTATGCAGTTTCAGATTTCCTCTAGAACTGTTTATAAGCTGGACAATAAGAGTGGGACTTGTCTCATCATCTTTGCCCTGCTACATATAAACTAACAGTTCTAGAAATATTGAGGGGCTTCAATTCTGTTTCATGGTTGTTATGATATCTTGTAAATTAACACCATTTAGTAAGAGAAGGAAAAAAAATATATTTAATCTGCAGAGAGGAACAGTGAAATACATTAAAGTTTAAAACTACCAACTTAAAATATGTTTTTTTTTTTTAAATGATCAACCTCTACTCAAAAGCTTACTTCAAGCTGAACCAATTTTCTATTTATCTAATTGTATTAACTTGTTGTTGAAGCAGCATTTGCATAACATTTTCTTTATTTTAGCTAAATTAAAACTTTGCAAAAGTATCAGAATGTTTACCAGTAAAAAACCCTGAAACTGAAGGCAGAAAAAAAATCGAAGCAGATTGAACATATCCGACATATTTGGATCATTACCAAATTTGGCATGAGTGACACCTCTGCTGAAAAGTAAGTTTTCTATTCAACCTGCTACAAACCAACAATATTCCATTGTCTTGCATTTTTTTTATTTTATTCAATAGAATACCTCCTGAACTTTTGAGTCTGATGTTGAGGCTGTCAATAGTCACTGCTGCCACCCTCTGTTTTAGTGAGGAACTTAAAAAAAACATTGTTGGCATGTCATTGCACAGACCCAATGTTTGTTACGAGAGGGACGTATTAGCGAGAGTCTTTTAAGATGGATTTGTTGTGAGAGTGAAAACTCAGATCTTGGGACAATAGAGCTTGCAGCACAAGGTTCATGACACCTACCTTAATCTAATTTCTTGCAGGGATAAATATAACTAACTAGGACAGGTCTGCATTCAAGTTTTACTGCTAACTTCAGCCTGGGTTTTGCTACATACAAAGTTCATATTACTACACTTGCCTTTCGCTGGTTGATAGTGCTTCTTCAGCAGCCCGAGTAAAGAGTTTTCAATTTGAGTGATCAAATTTGACATGAAGGGTCTGCGGTTTCATGGGCTTCCGTTTTTCAACAGAATGCATGGAATAGATCTAGAGCCAGTTTGACTGACATGAGAGTGCACAGAGCAGGCACTAGTGTCGAGATTTGATCTGACTTTGGATCAGATCAAACAAAGCACGGCAAAATATGAATAAATAAACATCAACTCCGCATTTAGATTTAAATTAAAAAATCCTGGGTTGGAGCAATATTACACTCCCATGATCTCATATCCAATGCCAAACTGAAAAACTGTGGTTGAAAATGACATAACTACTTATTCTGATAGTATGCATAGAGAGAATTCATTACAATTTCCCTTTATTAAAAAGCTGCATGACAGCATGCTTTTTTTGTTAGTAGAATGAAAATCTCTCCTGCAAGTAAAAACTGAGAGTCTGATACAAGATGCAAGTATCATGAGAAGTGAAAGAAAACACCAGCGTGGACCAGGGTCAGCCATCTGGATGATGGTGATGCGTTTTGACTTGTATTAGGAAGCGATATATGAGACCTGACAAGTATGATTGAACTATTTATCAATTATGCCTGCAGTCACAAATTGTGGTTAATTGACCTCTGAGGAACATGTCAAAGGATTCTGGTAGCCTTAGGGATCAGAGAAACCTAAAGACTCTTTAATACATAAAAAAAAAAAAATGTGTTTATATTTTTGTTCTTGAAAGCTGCAGACTATTGCAACAAATATCATTCTATTGCATTTAAGAGAATTAAGTGTTTTGTTAATGCATACATTTGTGATATCAACTCAACAAGCATTCAATGTGACTGAGCTTATTTATACAGAAAAATATTCAAAAATATTCAATGAGATGACAGATAACATTCTTGAAGCCTTTTTGAAAGTGACACAAACATCTCAAGGGATAAATTCATTTTGACATGAAAGACAAATTGTGTGTGTTTCTGATGTGCAAAATATAGGAGATCAAAGAGCAATGGTCTACGTACCAAACACTTCAAGCCTAGTGGCATTTTCATTAGCTTCCTTTCCAGCATTGACTTCGCAGTAGTAGGTAAGCTGGTCAGAGATTTTTACAGACTTGATGGTCAAGGTAAGGTCCCCAGAAAAACTGGCTCGTTTCGAAATGGGAGTATCAGGATCAATCGATTCCGCTCCAAGCTTTGTACGATAAGCCACTCGTGTTCTTTGTCCATCTTTCTCCTAAATTAAAAATTTGGAGAATTTTTGATAATGTGTTTTTCTCTTTAGAATCCTCAACTGAAGATCATTATATGATTTAATGGAAAATCTACTTACCATGAACCACTGAACAATAACATCGTTTAAGTTTGTACCAGAAAAGCGACAGGGCAGTTTGGCTGTTTCCCCTCCATTCACCTCCACCTTGGGGTTTACTTCAACATTTATAACTCCACTGCAAACTGGAAAAAAACAAACAAAAAAAGATTTAAAAACTGCCCCCACATACATAAAGATATAAAGCTCAAAATAACACATGTAATAACTCAATACACTCAGTAAAATACATCATACAGATCAGTTTCACACAATTTGATACTCTTTTTTTGTGTTTAAGATAAGGGTTTTCCACTAAGCCCATGAAAACAACACATTCATGAATACAATATTGTATCAGACTAATAGTGAAATAAATAGTCATTGTCAGAGCATCATTCAGTTTTATCAAAATCATACTATTTGGAAAGTTGAGTTAAATTTCACTAACCACTGACAGAACACCTAGCTTTTTATTGCTTGTACATCATATTCAAAGATTTATTTAAAACAGAACCCGTTTGACAACATAAAGTAAAGATAGATTCTCAAATAGCAACCAATCATACCGTGATTTAATGATCTTCAAAAAAAACAAAAAAAACAAAAAAGGCATGGACATCTATCAGTTAGGATACAGTCACAATGCCATTCCTAAGCCTTTAGGAAATGAAAAACACTGAGAGCTATTATCTACAGAGGACCACGAGAGCTATTATCTACAAATAGAGAAAACATGGAAAAGAACATTCACACTGTTAAGGTACCCCGGGAGAAGAGATGTAACCCTTGGGAGTAGTGTGTTCCCATTTCAACTGACATTAGGATGCACGCAGTGTCCTAGATTTCTATGCAAGACTCTGCAGCTGACGAACAGAATGGGCCTTAGCAAGTTTCTCCAGGGAAAGAAAACACTATAGCTTTCTAAACTTCTGGTATATACACCTATAGAACTAACCTATTCTCCAAACAGACAAATGAGAAACAGGTTAACATGTTATTATGGAGATCTGCAGGAAGAAATTAGGATATATTCCCGCAAACACAATTCATGAGTTTGCAAGTATTTTGAAAGGCTGGCTTAAAGCTGAAGGAAACTGATAGCATTTTTAAAGTTTGATGTTAAATCAAGCTATATTTCAGTAGTTTTTCGGAAGTAAATCCTGTTTAATTAATTCCAGCCAAATAGCTTATCTGAAATACTGCAAAAACACCCATATAAAAAAAAACAAGAAAATATCAGTTAATGTTTAAACTGCAGGCACAGCTAATAAAATAGATAGACCATATATTCTGTATGATCACATAAATTAATCATGGCATCAATTTCTAGACTACAAAATCCACTTCTGAATAATTTATTGGTTGTGAAAATCTGCCAAGAGTGGAGAGAATATAGACTTTTGGGAACCGTAGCTGTTTGACAGGGTAGTTTTATTAAGAAGGGAGAGAAATGGAGATGAGGAAGATGAAAGAGAGTTTTCAGAAAATGACAACAGAGAGATGATAGGAGCTGAGTGGTGGATGTCTTGTTATCAGTCTGAGAGAATGGGATGGAAGACTCAGGGTGTAAAAACAAATGGGAGGAGATAATAGGGTGTGGTGTCCATAGTCAACTCTATTTTAACTGAGCTTATTACAAAGACACATCCCAGTTTAGTTAAAGGCTGCAATTCACAAACAACAAAGCTGGTCAGATCAGTGATATGTTGACATTTGAAGAAATGATCCCATGTCTTACTGCAACATTTCAATCTCTAACTAACTTAGCTTGATTATTTTAATTACTTCCCTAGTCTATACTTTTAATCCAGATTCCCTATTTTTTCACTCTTAAAAAATTATTCCTTCTAAAGTCTTCTGTGATACTAATGGACTATGTTTGGGAAGGGGAAAAGATGCTAAAAATATTCTTTCTTTTTACGCCAAAACAAACAGCTGGCCATCCAACTAAACGAACAGGAATGTTTGAGTAAATGAAGCCCAGAGCTTTGCAAAATCCCTAAGGGTTTAAGTGTCCCTCTGAGTGCTACATGGGAAAAATACACATTGTCACATACACAACATTAAAACAATTGACTTTCTGGCACACAGACAAAAAGTTTAACTCTTTACTTGGTGAGATAATTGGGCTTATGGCTTTCTTTGCTCTGGGTTTCACCTAAAGAGAGAAACTCTTTATTCAAAATTAACAACTTTAACTTTTGTTTTTAAAGCAGTTTTCATGTTGTATTTTATTTGCTGAAACTTGTCCTACATGGAATGACAATTTTACATTTGATCCTACCTCAGTCTATACAAAAACAGAAAATATCTAGCTATATATTTTAAAATGTTCTCCTTTAATTAATGCACAAGGTGGACATACAAGTTCAAATTGTACAGTTGCATTTGTAATAGTCAAGTATACTTTCTGTATAGCTCTGGTGTATTTTCTCTTCAGCATTAGCTAATGTAAAAAAAAATAATGAAATAAAACAACAGAAAAAGAAAAGTGCACATGGCAGAAGACAATATTGCTACCTAGTGTATTTTAATCGCAAACAGTCTAGAAGAGACAGTTGGACAAAATATAAAAATTAGTAGAAGGGCTGCCCATAGAAGTGCAATATAACACCTGCTGACCTACAACTGACTGTAAAAAAAAAACTATCTGATTGGGCCTTAGAGCTTAGAACTCTTTTGTCTCAACAGCCTGGACCTGAAAGACAAAAAAAAAATCTTTAGGTGGGATAAAATCAGCAGGAATCGGCTAATTTTATTACACGATTAGTCCTGATGGTTGAATGACCTGTATGTAAAAAGTCCCCATCTTTATTTCTTTATAGTTCAAATCTTTATTTTTTCACCGGCTTCTATTGGTCACACAAACAACACTCCACTACTATATGTGCACGTTGTTATTGAGTATTGAGTTATAGCAGGCCGTTTTCAGTTAGGAAAATGAGGCAGGAAGGATTTAAGAAGTTATTTAAAGGGGAAGACTATCCTATACATTTTCCATTTATATATATTACTCCTCCCGTCTGCAAGAAAGTTAGAGAGAGCAGGACTTTCAGCATGGACAAGGAAGGATAAATCAAGTACATCAAAGTCACTTTATTTCATTTTATTAAATAAACTCTGTCTATCAAGATTTATGAGGTTTTACAAATGTAGGCAAAATTTGTGATATTCATGGTAAGTATGAACTTTTTGTAAAATATAAAAACGCTGTGATTTTAGTAAGCTAGATGTGATAGCTGTGATAGCTAAATCTAAAGTCTTTTTTTTAGCAAGATGTTGCCTCTGCTTCAAATGTAAATATTTAAAGGGCTGTCAAAGCAGGAAGGGTGGCAAAAATCTTTTGAACACTGTTGGTATATCTTCCTACATTAGAGGATTTAAAGAAGTTAGGGTTATTCTAAAATTCACAGGGGCAGGTCAAAAATTTGATAACATTTTTATTGCTGTATCACTACCTAAACATGTACTGAGAAATCAAAGAAATTGGATTGAACTGCATTTTTAAATAAAGTTACAAATTTCTAAATAAATAAAAAATTCTAATTTACACACAGTGAGAAAATAACAAACACGCCTTAATAAGCATTTGTACAAACCATAGTGACTAAAAGACTGGATACTGCTCAACCATGCCAGCAAAAGACATTTTCTTTTATCCCTCCCTGGTACTTAAGCCATCACAGAGAACTTAGACTGGGACACTTTGTTCTGACGTTTTTGTGCTTTAGGCTTTACTGCTTCCACATGAGCAGAATGAATTGAAAGTATCTTAAATAAATAAAGGACTAGCAGAAAAATCGAAAGAATTGATGCAATAAGGGGAAATAAGACTCCTCCGATAACAATAACTCACAGAGAAAAAAAGGTAGATGCAGTATTTTCCAAAGCAAAGGTAAAGCTGCTTTACAGATTATAATAGATTATTTTGATAAAATTTGTATTGCGTCATCTGACAGTTCATTTGTAGCCATGCAGTTCACAATAAGCAAGCTGTTCCATTTCAACTGTGGAGGAAAAATAGTAACATCTTTGTCTCATTCTTGCATCACACATTATTTACATGTTTTAAATACAGGTGCAAATAGCAAAACAACAAATCCTTTACTCTCACTTTCAGAACTATTAAAACCATTATTTTTTTATTTTTCTGAGTAATGGTGTAAAGCTGTTAAGAAAGAAGAAATTAAGTGTTAGACTGTTTGCATAATTCACAGGGAAAAAAACTCCACTAATGATTAGGTTGTTCTGACGTTTGGTAGGAGGGAATAATAAGGCATGAAAATATAAATCAACAGAGTCCATCTGCACCACATCCTGCTTCTTTTGCCAAAATCGCTGCTCATTGATTTTATTTCCTGTTTCCCCCTTGCTTTTTTTCTCCCTGTCGGGTGCATCTTTTGGTGTCATTCTCAATATGTTGAGTCCAGAGTGATCAATCAGGCCGCCGCTCTCTGTTTTATGCACACAGGGCAGCTGGACAGACAGAGACGGGCAATTAAAGAATAATTAGGGAATCCTCCATCCAATCCGAGCCTGAAGCAGCATGTGGCTGTGTGTTCCAGTATTTGTGTATTTACAGAAACAGGCTGATGACTCAGTTTGTGTGTGACTGAGAGAGAAAGAAATGAGAAGCAGTGGGGGTTAGTGGAGGGTACAGAGGGGTGGGTGAGCGAGGGGCCTCGTTAGCTGATGCAGACCTTATAATCGGATTTTGCCAAAGAGAGGGAAAGTGTGTGTGAGGTGTGTTTGACCGGCTAGAGAGACAGATGGGAACAAGATGGTCAGACTGTGACCTGTACACACCCAAATCAAATGTAAACATACACATACACAGTCTTACAGTACATCTATAATGCATGGGATATTTATGAGCGTCCTAAGCCCTCTAAAAAAGCTCTTGCTAAGTACAATGTGTGTGGAAAAGCATCCAAAGTCTGCAGCAGGAGCAGAGTGGAGACCCAGAGGGTTGTGTCAGTCCCACATCTACTGAAAAGTTAATGTGAAACCAACTTTAAAACCCTCCTGTCTGCCTCGTCTCTCTGCTGCCTTGCTGTCTTTTTTTCGTCTCTCACACACACACACACACACACACACACTCACCCCCACACACACAGAAGAGGGTGCCTCTCATTATGAACAGAGCCAGCTGGATGCTCCCGTTCTCTTGTCCTCTTTTTCCCTTCTTGTTTTCGCCTCACCTACTGTTGTATTCCGGACATCATACTGGGAGCCTTCTTTTATCATCCAATCTCAAAGAGCATCTTTTAATACCCTGTTCTCAAGTGTCTTATTTACAACAGAGGCTAAGGATTTGCAAGTCAGCCTTACAGTAAACTAAAGAAGAAAGGGGCTGGAAAGAAACAGTGTGCTGCATGACAGTCACAGCGTTTGTGAAGCCACCATATTCTCTTTATTTTATTGATATCACCTGCTCGTCTCCCAGGCGAACCCAAACACAGCTTTTATGAAAAGTGATGGATGATCTGGTTAACTGGGAGCATTGTAAACCTCTGCATGATACAGCTAGGGGTCCTGGAGCAGGGACTTAGACTTCAGAGGGCATATATTACAGTGATGGATCATAAGACCCTGCATAAACACTGCCACAGGAAGTGTACATAAGATTACTATGAGCCACACATGGTGAGGGGCAACACGCACACAATGTGATACCTGATGAACGATGAATGTCAGTAGGTGTTTGTGCGTGACGGCGTGTGGATGTGTGAGTGTGTGTGTGTGCGCGTGTATATGTGTGGTCCAAAACTCAGACAGGATTAGTGGGTTTAAAAGTTGGCAAAGCAAACAGCACTAGGAGACACTGCTTCAATGTCATGAGGGCCCTACAGTATGACGTAATCAAGCTATGCATAAGCAACTTTCCTCTTGGGACTTGTAGATGTAGGCTACTTACAGTCCTTAAATGTTTTTAAACTATGTTTACCACAAGTTTAAATGTGATCTAATGGAATAGTGTTTAAAAAAAAAAAAAAAAAACGATGTTGCCTAATGTTTTAGAATGAGGAAAATGGCTTTAATATTAAGTCATATGTGCCTTTGTATTATACTGAGATTTGATACTGCACAGGTTGGCTGTATTTACTATTACAGTGACTTCAAAAGGTAAATATACAGATTATTATATATTGGTATAGGGGAAACGTATTTACAGACCACACATTTCAGATTCATGTTGGTAAAAAGAACTATAAACCATGCATTATTTCCTTTAACTTCCAAAATGCTCCTTTTTTTGGTCTGAGATGTTAAATTGGAATAAAATACTGGTTTGGGTTGTCAAGAGCTATGAAAAATGTAAGAGGTTATGAATACTTCTGTGAGACTTTGTGTCTTTTGGAATGTTTTTAGAGCAGGATAAGACTGGGTTTCTTATAGTAACTTCGACAAATTATTTAAAAAAGCGTTCTAGTTTGGTAAAATAACATCCCCAGCGCAGTTCAAGCCTCCTTTGAGGTTTTTCGCAATTGTTCATCAACTATTTATAGATGATAAAAAATCATTCTAAGTATTCCAAAGGAGCTGCTGATCAGTCGAAAGCGTTAAATACTGGAAGTTGCATCATGCTTTTCTGATTACCCCATGCTGAAGTTCACTCAGCTCCCCATGATATTGCTGCAGTTTCTTCAATATTTCTCTTTGCTCTGAGTTTTTCAACACAGTTTTTCCATGTTGTGATTTATCATTTGTTCCCTTTTTTGGAAAGCGTGTCTTGTTGTAGTTCTTTTTATGCTGTGAATAGTTGTCTGTCCTTTTTTTGTTTGAACAGTTCTGCCCAGTTAAATTTATGCTAATAAAAAATGTATTCAGATGTGCATTCAGTTGGAACTGAGACAAAACACGTTTTAGAAGCTTATCTTTTAGCTAGGAAGCCTAGGATATCCTGGTTTGAAGCCATAGACTATCCATTAACTCATACGAAGAAGGTATCAGTAGCACAATGCATTTTTACTTCCTTTAAATAGGAATTGGTAACATTGTTTTTATGGTAAAAGCTAAGGAGTGGGTCAGCCTCCCATTTTCTTCTATTAACAAATTCCTCTTAATGTTACAGACATGGGCAGATAACTCATTTTTATGGGCCTCCTACACTAAGTGCTCACATACTTCTTCCTCCCATGCCAGGTCGGAGTTTCATTTTGGCCTCCAAACTTGAGCTATTTGAGAAATTTACCTCAAAGGTGGAGCTTTAATAGAGTAAAATAAAAAAGTCAGTCTTCTGTGTGTATTCTTAAAACAAAGAGGTTATGGTTTTCCAAGTTGCAAAAATTCAGAGTATCCTGGAAGTAGTTTATTACTGTGTTAACAGATGGGAAATAATAAAGAAAAGCACAGCTGTTGTTTAATGTCTTTTAGTATCAAGAAACAGATTAAAACCTTCGTATCAATGATTTCCTCTTAAAACTCTTAGAGTTTAAGTGGGTGACAGTTTGGGATAAATATAAGCCTGGGTTTACACCACATGGCACATGAGTGTGTGTGAGAGCTGTGTTTTTGTGTCAGTTAGAGCCCTGCTGGGGCAGACCGCCTGTGTCAGGGTGGGACCTTGTAAGGCATAGAGTCCATCAACGCCTGGGTGATGAGGCAGGAACAGGTGCAGCTGGGAGAACGGCAGCTGCTGCAAGATGTGTGCACCAACCTCACAGTCCGCAAACCAACAATAACGCACATAGAGAGCGGCTTGGGAGAAGACAAGAAACCTCAAACTCCACAGATGACAGACAAGCAAAGACAGAGGAAATCACGTGACCGAAAAAAGTCACACCATTTAGAGAAGTAAAGCTTTTAGTGACCAAGGAAACAAAAACACACAGTAAAAAAAAAAAAAAACATGATCTGTCTGTCCCCTTAAAAAGGTGGCAAAGTCACTGCACTCTGACATGAAACAGCTTAATTTAACCTGTAAGATAAAATAACTGATAACTATATTCTGACTTGTACTGACGCTCAATAAATACATGAATACAAAAAAGCTTGAAAAGAATCATGGTTTTATTGTTGTTTATCACACACAGATAGGAATCACTGACCCTTCAAGGATGAGTGGGTGTAAACACATTTTTCTTTGTAGGTTTGTGTTGAACCAATCTTTCTACCTATGGTAACCTCCCAATCGGCCAGCTAACATTTGAAATGTGAGTTCTGCTGGTAGATATTAGTTACCAGACTCATATACCAACATTACACTATAAGTAGTTTCCAGTAAATTACTTTGACTCATTGGTTGTCAAAGCAGTTACAAAGGAGCCTTATGCTGCGTATGAATTGATGAAACTGTACAGTAAACCCTGTCTTTCTAGAAAAAGTCAGACAGAAGACAAAAAAAAACTTACCCATAACATTTATGTTTTCCATAAGTTTAACATTACAATTTTTTTTATGTAAATTAAGACTACCCTACTAAAGATTTCTACTTGTTAAATACTAGGATAATGAATGACCAAAGCAAGAGCTTAAAACTTATAATAACTTTAAACTGTTTGAAAAAGGTGTGATTTTAAATCCCTCTCTTTTTAAGCTTCTAAATTAATTTACAACTCTTAAAAGTGCGGATCGGTCACAATTTATTGGCTCCTTAAGCCCGCCGAAGGACAATGGATTGGCAGGTGGTTAAATGGAGGCTAATATCATATAAAGCAACAACCAAAACATAATGAGTCCTTCTGAAACACCATATGACAAAAACAAATAAATCAGCAATTATTAGGAAAATAGTTGCCAACAACAGTCTGTTTCAAAACGTATTAGGAAGCCAACAGCATTAAAATGAGCTGTCATCACACAAATTACAGTAGGAGAAAATCTCTGTGTTTCAGGTGTTAATTTTGGTTTACTTTGACAAATAACAAAATAAAATTGCTTGTTAAAATGCTGGTTGAAGCTGGAGTAGTGAGTTATTATTCACAGTATGATGTGTCCTTCCCCAGCATGGCTTTCTTCCATTCATAATGGAAGCAGCCATGAACCTTAAACCAAGATAAAAAACAGATCACAGTTTGTAAATAAATTCCGGGGCCAATGCAATCATTTTTGAGACATGTGGTGTATGGTCTAATGAAATTAAAATGTGTTTGGTCAAAATAACCATTACTGGAAGCAAAAAGGGCAAGTTAACAAGCCTAAGAACAGCATCCCATCTGATAGGTATACGGATGTCATCAGCCCTCCAATTTGAGGCCTTCATAAACCAGATAGCAACATGAGGAAAGAACATCACATACAAAAAAATAAATAAAAAATTAAAAACAAAGCCACAACTCACAATATTAGTCAGGAAGTAAAAGCTTAGGCACATTAGCATTTTTTATGGAAAAAAAATACCAAAATAATAAAGCCAAATTAGCTACAATGTATCCTATGGACAACAAAATGAATGGTTTGAAGAAGCCAATACAAAGCCTGTTCTTAGGCACCCAATAATTTGGGGGAGAAGCTAAGAAGGTGTGCGTTAGCAAGACAGCCAATAAACCTGACTCAGCTACAGCACTTCTTCAAATTTCTCTATAGTTATCCTTAGCAAGTGAAGATAATTTTTGATCATCCTATCTGAACCTTAAACAAACAAAAACACTTTTAGTCCTAATGTCAGACAACAGGAATAGAGAAGGTCTTTTTATATTGTGTACCTAATTTTGATTAAAATACATGTTTGATTTAACCATCTTAAGGTACAGGACAATTCTCTACATTTATGCAGAACAAATATTTTAAGTTGTAATTATTAAGGCTCTCTGATTATTCAGTAAATCATCATAAACATGTTCACTTAACATGTGCAAATGGTGATCCTCAGAAAAGTTCCCAGAGAAAGAAAAAACTTTTTCTTAAGACCTTTACTACAGTAAGTACACCACTGACAGGAGCTGTCTAAAGTCCCAATTACAGCAATCTGAAATTCAGCTTCTGCCTCTTAAATCATATCTGATATCTAAAAGCCCTTTAAAGCTTCTCTTCTCATAACTTTGAATGGACGGGAGAGATCAGCATATGCCATAGATGATATCTGGGCATCTAATTGGAGTAAAACAGGATTACATGTTTGGTTCTCGCATTTTGCACGTTGAGAGCAAGCACCCTCATTTTCAGCGGATTTCCTGTATTTTATGGAGGTGAGATGTCATATCCGTGTGTCTTTGGAAGCAGGATTGTTGATTAAAGGAAAGATAAAAGGATCCCGGCTATTACTCTGATCCCACCTGCTAACCCCCCACAATCATAGGATAAATGCTGGTCTGCTCGTCTTCCTGTCTGTGCTTGTACCGATGCTGCACTAAAGTAGAAATAAACTTCACACCTGGCACCCTGCATGTCACACACAGATTCACACAAATTTCACAGTTATAGCTGTAGGTTGACAGACTTTTTGATCCCTTTTTATTGATGTGAAAAGAAGCTCCGTCTCTTCATAAACAGGGGATACCACCTGATAAGACTGAAGATTTAATTCAACATAAGTTAAAGTTTCAGTAACCTTTTAATGTGAGGGTTTACGGTCTGCTTAATTTGTTTTCTCTCTTGGGCTGCAGTTTTGGAGCTCTTAGATCAAGTCCTATGGTAAAAAATCTGTTTAATCTTCTATGTCTGAAGTGCAAAACACACTTTCAATTGAACCGGTTTGATTAACACTTCAAGCACGTTTCACTTTATGTGCTTTTTAGAGGTCGAGCTTCCTTTTAAACAAGTAAATAGAGATGGAGGACGGGGCAGGAGGGAGAGAACATGGAAATGAGTACAGAAGGTCGTATCTTCTCGGGGACTTAATGTTGACGTAATGCAGCTGAGTCAAACACAAGCCAATTAGCAGTGGGCTGGAATTACATAACCCCCCCTACTGCCTTACCCCTCCACAATTTTCACATCTGCATCAATGCGGTAAATGCGGGCGACAAGTGAACGCAATATTTGAGTACTCTGCAAATGCTAAGATACAAAAAGATGTCGATATTCCCAGTATGAGTAGAGGCATGTGGCTATGCTGAAAAACTGAAGTTCCCAACAGATCTGATACAGTCATATATTGTTTGAATGAATGAATGAAAAAATGAATGAATGAATGAATGAATGAATGAATGAATGAATGAATGAATGAATGAATGAATGAATGAATGAATGAATAGGAATTTATTTCTGATGATTTCAGAGAGACAATTTGACAAACAACAATCCAAATCCACACAAAAAAGACTGGTTAACATCAACCAAACCAAACACCAATTTCCAAACTAACTTTTTCACAAGTCTGCAGTGGTTTCCCAAAAAGACTTCACTTGACTTAGTAAATCTGGTGACATCCCATTGACAAAAGATGTGCATTCACAATCACAAAATCCCTTATAAGCAGAATTAGTACTATCCTGCAACTAGGACAACTACTAATACATGAAAAATGGTGAAAGCTGTCATATACAGTGATCAGTTATAATAGTTTGCCTACAGAAAGATGAAGTTAATACAGTAACACTCATTGTCTTTTTATGCCTCCTGTTAATGGATGGGATATGTTGGGGAGTTAGTAATGATGCTGTCCTCAATGTTGGTGTGCTAGAAGCAGGAAAAGTTGCTGTCAAGTTGGCTAGACAAACAGAACAGAAATTCATCAAATTATTGGACATAGCATCACTAAACTGTCAGGCCTGAACAACAGTTTTCCCTGGACCTCTTTGGACCTTCTACAAAGACTTAATAAAACCTTGGCCTGTAACACCCAGCTGTTGCTGTAGACTAATAGATAAATATGTCTTTTCTCTGAAAAAAAAAAAAAAGAAATGGCTTAGACACAATTTCAGGAGCATAACATCTGTTTGAAGCCGTGCCTTTTTTTTTTGTGACTAAAGCTCCTGAACTCATAATACATTTTTTTTTATATCCCCTCTAAATTGTCAATCGGAAACAAATTTAATCCCCAAGGTTTTCATTAGTCCCAGGCTCAAAATCTAACATGGCTGCCTGGGGCAAACAAAGCATCATTAGTTGTAGACATTAACAATATATGAATTTACTATCCTGCCAGAACGAATTACATTAATATAGTAAAGCAGTACTATTCAACCTTTACTAGTAGGTAAATTGTTGCAGTGTTTGCATGAAATACAATGTCAAATACTGTATCTTTGCCCCATAAATGCTCAAGAATGATCACTAAGCAAAACAAAAAACAAATCCTGTTCTTCCCAATTTTAGGCAACCTGAAAATATATAAACCTCTTGATGCATCAATACCAGATCTGAATTATGACCTCACTAACATGAGTTAAGACTCTGCAAGTCTTGTTTCCATTCAGAGACAGGGATTGGCCCAGTGTCTGTGTAAGGATATTGGGTAAAGAGGTAAGATCACAGTGCATGTCACTGTGACATATAAATCACAGCTTTACAACCGGGTGTAATGTATCAACTCATGGTGGTTTAGGAGCTCAAGACAAACAGCATGAAGTGGGCTACAAGGTCGACCCATTATGTACTTTTTTTGTACTCTCAGAGATTCCCTCTCATAAGTCTTGGTGCCCTGGCAACCGGGTAAGAGGTCAACCCCCCTTAAACAGAGAAGAACCTTTAGAGTGATGCAGCAAATAAGAAAAAATTTACATTAATGAGAGAGGGTGTGTCTGTCCTCTTTAGGCGTAACTGAGGAAGTTGGAAAAAAAAACGTCTAAACAAAGGACAAAGGGAAGACAAAAAGTCCATAAGAAGTAAAAATGAAACAGAAGAAATACACTCCCTAGTAAGAGGCTACAAATAGAACAGTCTGGGGAATTTCAGTGCGGTGTCAGGGTTATTGAAAAAGCTGCTTTGATACATTTTATTAGCATTAGACGAGAGTGTCCTTCATCATAATAAGCCCAGTGAAACCCTACTCATCTCTTAGATAGGTTTCTATATTGATTCATAAAGCTAATATGTTTTAGCTAAGACAGTTTGGTGCCTTTAACTGATTTGTTCAACAGTTAGTAAGAACAACAGCAGCTATTGTCTTCTTCGGTTACATATGAGTAAACAGCAAAAGGTGGAAGAAAGGTAAATAACAGCGATGTTAAAAAAAATAGCAGAAGCTTCGAAGCATGTGTTGAGTAATGAATGATGACATCCAAGGCCTTATTAGCCAGCTGTACCTGACTACTTTTGGAAAGTTTCATATTCCCTATGGGTTTTGACTGGCATTTAAATAGCATCAGTACTCAGGCAAAATGTGGGTATTCTGTTGATAGTAGATTTTGGATAAAGGTTCAATAGTCTGGAGTTAATCGAATTTTCTACTTATCAGCATTCGATTTTTGGAAATCTGAATTTTTTATCCCACCAATGTACTTCTTTGGCTTAGCTCAGAATGAAATCAGTTTATAATATTATTAGTCTGGGGAAACAGTGGGGTCAGATGAAAGCGTTTGCCCTGCAACTGGAGGGTTGCCAGTTCAAGCCCTGCGTGTGGCTTTCACCGTAATTGTGTCCTTGGGCAAGACACTTCACCTGCATTACCTACTGATGGGGGTCGGAGGGACTGGTGGTGCCAGTGTACTGTCAGTGTGCCCCAGCGTAGCTGTGGCTACAATGTAGATTGATACCGCAATGAGTGTTTGGGTGACTGCACTTTGGTCAAGTCCTTACTTGAAAAAGTGCTGTATAAGTACAGAATATTTACAAGTGCATGCATAACTGTAGTGTAACACGGCTAGCTGCAAACCTTCAGTTTGTTATATTTTCATTGTTTGTTGTGAAACAATGTTTTTATTTCAAAAGGGGATAATTCAAATAGAACCTTGTTTTTGAAAGTAATGAATGTCATTTGTTATTTTTATTATAATACTTAGGAAAAAATTGGAGATTAGATATTTATGCCATATCGCTTAGCCCTAGTCAGAGGATAGTTTGGAGAATTTAGATGATAGAAGGATAGATTGGACAGTGAGCAGAGGATAGAGGATGGAGCCAGCAGAGAGAGAGTAGAGTTTCATTCACGTGGGAACATTTCTGAACACATTTACCTCCTCATTTGCACATAAGACGTCAGAAAACTGTCTGTATGCTTATCTCAACTCAGTGCTATGATTACATAGACCACCCGCCTGCCCCGTTTCACACTCTGTTATCGACTCAGACTCACCATGAATAGGCTTGCACGCAGGTGATCAGAAATGCTCCCACCAGCAGACAGATACCACAACTGTTAAAGGTAAGGGTGGAGTGGCCATGAAAATGTTTGGAAGGATCACTAAACTTGAAGCTGGACCAGCCATAGGTCAGATGCTTTATTTTTGCCACATAAAATGCAGCATGCAGAAAAAACAGAAGTAGGCGAAGAGGCAAAAAAGGAAAGGAGGAAGAGATGGTTGCAGCGGAGAAGCAAAAATAAAAAAATCCTGGTGAGAATCTGAAATTAAAGTAAATTTAAACCACAAATTATTGAAAAACTGCAAATAAAATCTACCACTTTTCAAATCATTTTCCAAGTTGCACAAGCATATCCCGTCACTTCTTCAAAGTCCCACCAGCAATGTACATGCCTGCCTTCTTAAGCTCATGATATTTCCTTACTTTTCTTAGGAAATTTTCATATACATATATATATATATATATATATAGTTATTGCACAGAGCATTAAATAGGGATTGCACATTAGTTATTGCACAAGTTATTGCAGTTATAGTGAGGCATTGTAAAGTCTAGCAGTGTTACGGTGTGACTGATATTTTCTTGACACCTGAGCTGCAGTACAAATGGCAGCGAATGACCTCTATAGTCTCCAGAGTTCAACCCTTAGGTATTTGGCATTTGATAGAAAAGCGGACTTGCCTCATTTGTGCAACCAATATGATGACTCTGCATCCCGCTACTAGGTCAATATGAACCAAGAGGAAATTTGAGGAATGCTTCACACCCTGAAATATTTGGCAGCTAATAATTACAGCAGTTTTAAAGGCAAAAGGGAGTGAAATGAAGGTGTACCTAACAAAGTGGCTGGTGACTCCAAAAAGGTGAATTATATGCAAGAGCAGCTAAAAATATAAACTAGAATCTTCATGATGATATAAATCAAAGAGAACAAAACATAGAGGTTCTTCAATTACAACAAACCATCTTGTCTTGGCTGCCTTTCATTTTTAGAGGAAACTCAATTTGGAAAAAGATTGAAAGGGAGAGTAATGTGTGTGTGGTGGTTGTGTGAGTGTGTCCTGGCCGACCTAGAGAGAACCCAATCAGTGGATGTCACTAAAGGAGCAGAGATGAGAAAAGCGTGTTAATATTTAATGTTCAGGGGACCCAGAATCAGGGCCTCCTCTCAATCTTGCCCCAGGCCCTCCAATTATCATACCCTGTCCTGTTACTTACCCCACTATCTCTCTCTTAGTCTGTCTCACTATTACTCCCATTCCTTGAAATACAGCCAGTGGCGAAAAAAAAAGAAATAAAATGAATAGGACAAGAAAGCAGAAAAAATGGTGAGGATGGAGAAAATCGTGACAGGAATAGCTTGTTGAACAGCATTATTTTATCTTTGTTTAAAAACAGGTTAAGGTAGCCAAAAGGTCTTGCAAGATTGCAAACAGTTGGAGAAGAGAAATGAGAAAGTAAAGCTGAAACAAGAAAGAAGGACCAAGTGAGAGAATAAGAGTCCCACGGGTGTTTTCAATTTTCACTCCGCCTCTACCCATTTATCAAAGTAAATGACTTGCCTTAATGGGCCACAATCATATGCAGTGTTTGGCAGAGGTAATCTGCTTGCATATGTTGCCACTAATCTTGCTGGTGCCCAAAATGGGTTGTCCTAATGAGTTGCATTCAGAGATGGAAGAGGCAAAAAAACCCACTATAAATTACCCACAGGACCAACAAGAATGGTAAGACAGCACAGAAAAGATGATGGAAAAGAAACAAAACTAAATGGAGAAAACTACCTTATTTATTTGCCTCACATTTTGAGAAAAAAAAAGATCCCTATTGATTAAATAGGTTGTGTTTTCACTGGATCATTAAAAAAAATACGAGACTATTTCAACTTTGTTTTTAGCTATTCTTCTATGTGCTGAAGAACTACATACTTACGAGTTAACATTTTTATCTTTTTAACCTTTTATCTGACATTGCCATGAAATTGTTTGACTGTATGATTTGGTTGAATTGTCTCTGTAAAGTGCCTTGAGATGACGTGTTGTGAATTGGCGCTATATAAATAAACTGAACTGAATTGAAATTATGTCCTCTGCATTTAGCCGATCCGTCAGGGGGCAGTGCCCAGGGACTACTGTGGGGTTAAGGGTCTCCCCCCACCTGACTTCAGTATTTTCTCTCAATGCTCTGGATTTATTAGCCATTATTTTTTTACAGTTTATTTTCTCTGTAGAAAAGGCACACCTGTTCCGGAGGGCTTATGTTTCTCTTTTATTGATAGAAACAATACTATGTGATTATTTTTAAAAACTAGTTAAATTATAATAAAGATATATTGTTTCTGCTGGATTTAGAGTTTGACAGGTTTATTTTTGCAGCACCTCAAATGAACAATCATTACATTTCATTTTCTCACTGCTGACATAAGCAATCATCTCAACCAGTCAAAATGAAACTGACATTTCAGCCTGAAGTTTTCTAAAAATCAACGGTTTTATTTTTAACTGATAAGATGCGGATTGGGGGTTACAAATCATATTCTGTTAGCTATTCGCGGTGCAGGGCATCTCTCAATATGTAGTTTCAGTGGTAAAGTCCTGTGGGTGAAAGGAAAGAGGCTAAAAAGCTAAACCAATTAAACAAATGTATGGGTTCATCAAAAGCCTTCTTGTGAATACCACCTTGCCAGTAACTGTTTAGATTTCCCTTTGCAATATTATGTTGTTAAGCTTAATTTGAACTGAATTTGACTTGAAAGTGATACAAGACTTTATCAAGATGCAAAACAGAACTTCATAATCAGGTTTCAGCACCTACCAAAGACAATGCATACAAATAACACACTTCTGAAATGCTAAATCTCTTGTTTTTCGCAGCTTTAATGCATATTTGATGCAATTTGCAGAGATCCGATTTAATTTGCATCCCATCATTTTATTTTGGGTTGTTTGACTTTGTAAAGCTGGTTGGTATACAGCCTAAGCATACCAAAAAACGGATCTGAGCTAACTCTGAGGTAAGGAAGGATAAAAAAAGAAAAGCAAACTGACTTAATAGAAATGAGTGGAGAGACATTACAGCTAATCTCACTAAAAGGGTTAGGACAAAGTGCTGCTGCCTCTGCTGTCGCTCTCACTTCCCCGATAGATCTATCCTTGAATCAATTCATTCTGGAAGCCATTTCCAAACATGCTGTGCAGATAAATACTCTGCATTAAAATAGCTCTTTAGTCCATTTAGTGTAATAAAAAACCCACTCCATTAGTGGTTGTCTACATTTGAGTGTGTGTTTCTAAAATTACAACAACTGAAGCTGTGTTAGGTTGAAAGAAAAAAAGTAAAAAAAATACTGTGATAAAGAAGGTTAGACTGGTGATAGGGAACAGAGAGGGGAAATGTGGCCGGTGCTGCAGCGTGTCCCTTGGTGGGTCGAATATCAGCGGCTGTGCTGCCAATTCCCAGTGTATTTTAATACTGATGAAAACGGAGATGAAAGTCTTAGGTTATATTTACTGTAACCTATTTACCAGCTCATAGTGCTTCAGTCACAAAAAGCTAAAACATAAACACGTAAACCAGATGTCTGCGTTTCACATCTAAACATCCCCACTTCTCAAACAAAGTCTCTATCTGTCATCTTTTTGTGAAACTCTCATCTCATGCTGAATTGTAGCACCCAGGTGTCCGGATGGTGTGACAAAAAAGGTCTCACTCTTCACCAATGGCTTACACAAACATTGGGACATGGAGTAAACACAGTGAGGGCCTATAGGTACATAAAAGATCCTAAAGCTTTTTAACTATCTCTCTTGAAAAAACGATAAGACAGTGTTGTAAAATGAATGCTTCCTGTTTCTTCTTATCGTCCATGTTATCAGTCATGTTAACGTTAGATGGAGGAGTTACTATTCATCAGCATTAGTCTCACAAGACAGGACAAAGTAGCTGATAATGAAATCAATTTAAGTTGCTACTGCAGATCATTTAAACACAGACTAAACTGTGTCTCTAAGCCTAAGATAAATTAGTTATGATATAAATTAGCATTCTAATGCAGCAGGAAAACTATTTATGCAGCTTTAATAACTGCAGGTGCATTTTAATAAATCAGACCATTATCAAAAAATTATTTTAGCACTTCAATCCGAAACATGAGACTCATTCCACTTCATTATGAAGGTAGTTCATCTGAAATGTTAATTTCTTTAGTTAGTTTATAATGCACTGTATCCTCTTTGTAGAGTGCCACAGGTGAAACACTGCAAACTGTCAGGAAATATTCAGTTCTTCTTTTGTTTTTCAGTTTTGTTAAGACCTAGTACTTGTTTCCAAAGGGCAAAGAGGATAAATCTACAGCTTATTTTCACAAAGTAAGCTGTTTTTTTTGTAATAATTCTACCCACCTTTATTCTAATTGCAACTGTAGCACTGCTTCTGCCTTTATGTGTTTTTCATAAATCATTTTGGCTCCACTTCAGTTAGAATTGCTCTGTCTGCATTTTCTGTATCTGTTGCATGCTCTTCCAGGGCCTCTCTCCTCCCCTGCCTTGTCTCTCATTCACTGCCTGTTGCAGTGCTGAGTAGCTCTCTACCCATCTCATTTAGAAGCAGCCCTCTCTTTTCGTCTAATGAGGCTTCAGTTTGGCAGAAAAGGAAGAAAAGGAAGATAGAGGAAACCCATTTTCACTTCTTCGGCTGACAGCAGTTTCCTCTTGAGTTCTTTTTCTAAAACCCACATGGGATTATGTTAGAGAGCTGGAATAGGAGAAAATGGTGGAACAAATGGATATCCACTCTTTCCCATTAGCCTCCATTATCTGTAAGCATCATTCCCTAACTACTGACTAACAAGGCCACAGTGAATGTGCCTATGCCAGTATTGTAGGTTCAATTGTGTGCCTTGGCTGGACCAGGATACACAAATATGCCATAGATAGCTCAGAAACCAGAGAGAATTGCCCTTCTTTTTGCCCAAGCTGAAATGTGAGACTGCTTGCTGAATAAAGAGGGTCTTATAAGGGGGTGAGGGTACTCCTTAGGGGCCTAGTCAGTCGGGCATGACAAGCCAGCGCCGCTGTAATGAGATAACAGACCACTGGTCTACGCTTTGATTCATTCCTCCTTTATTTTCTTTTTCTACATCCCTTATCCTTTTGCTGTTTTCTTATCCACCCATTGCTCTATTTTTTTCAAAACAAGCCGTAGTGCTCAGCAGGCTGGTAAAGCCTGTGTGTGAGGGACAGATAGAGGGATAAAGAGGAATGGGTGAACCCACTGGCAGGCAGATAGGGTGAAGGGGAAAGACAAGGGCACAGGAGTGTAAAAATTAGAGCTTGAGAAGCAGCATGTCCCTTTGTGTTTGGGCATTTCTTAAAATACACTATAGTTCATGATAAGAGCTTTGAATATTTTACATTTAAAGAAGGGTGGTTATGGGTAATAAAGAGGAAGAAATATTAATAGTATACAGAGTAGGTCAACACCTCAGTGAATTACTGACATCTCTTCCCGTACCTTCAACTCCTCCTGCCATGAACTAACAGGCCTTTACAGTGTTGACAGTGGAAACACTCAGTGGGAGGTAGAGGGATACTGGAAATTCCCGCTAAGGACTCAATCTGTTTATTGTCTGATATCTGACTTTCAGCTTTTTAGACAACCCTCCTAGGTTTGAACTTTTTCCAATTTTGTCACACTACAATTAGAAACTTAATCATGACATTTCAAAAGGTAATGTGGCAGACCAACATAAAGAATCACATAATTATAAAGTTACAAAAAAGGAGACAGTTTGGGGGTATTTTTAACAGATAAAGAACTTAAAACTGTAGATAACACTTAATTTCAGCCTGCTTTACTGCAACATTTCAAAGTAAAATCAAATGAAACGAACTGTGGAAGTCATTCTGTAGTACTTATTATTCTCATTACCCAAGAGGCCCATGGTAACACCTGAGAGCTTGAAAGATTGAAGCCACAGGTGGGAGAATCTATTTATCATTAGAGGGATGCTTGTTTAGTAACTCCTGAAAGAAAAGGCATTTGCAGCTTGCAACAAGCCATGTGGAGAATGCAGAAAACACAGAAGAAGATGATCTGGCAGATGAGAACAAAACTGAAACATTTTATTACACCAGTGAAAAACCACATCTGGAGAAAAAAGAACAGCCTGAACATACCAGACCAACTATAAAAAATGATGAAGGAAGCATTATGTTATGATAAGGCTTCTCTTGAACAGGGACATTAATGCCGTTTAGAGCTTTTGGGAAGATGGAATGACCCTGGAAGATAACTTTCTTTTGGCTGTAAAAGATGCAAGACTGCTAAAATGTTTGTTCCAGCAAGAGAGCAATTGGAGAAGCTGAAACAGAAACCCTATTATGTTTAAGAGTGTTCCATTTAAAGATCCAGATCTATATCTAATTAGAAATCTGTGGAAAGACTCTAATTTATGTTTAAAAACTCCATCTAAACTGAGTGAGCTCAACGTCATTTGTGAGCAAGAATATGCAATAATGCCAGTCTATGGATTTACAAGGCTGGTACAGACATTATAATGAATGGCTTTATATGGCTATTTTATTTGATTTGTCTTCAGCTCAATTCCATTGTAATATCAATGAGTACAATTTGGCAATCTCAACAGACTGGATACAATTTATGGTTGGATATCATGTACTTCAAGTGCTATAAACGCAGATGCTATATACCAGGAATAACTTTGACCTTTGGATAGACTTTCTCTGACTTCAGTGGCAATGCTTTTTTTGTAATAATTTAAACCAAGACATTAAATCTTAAAAAAAAGATACGGCCATTTTAATGAAGTGAAAGAAAAAATAGATTGACCAAAAAGCACGATATTTTTCAACAACATTGTTGCCAAAATATTATGAAATAGCACTAAGACATGGCTTACTCAAAGGTAAATAATAGGCTAATAGCTAATAGGGCTTTTAAAACCATGTTATAGTACCGCTTCACAATCATGCACTTTTTAGTGTTGTTTGGTGAATCAAAATAAAACACATAAAAATGTTTGCTTTAACATGAAAGAAGTTAGATAACTCAGTGGTGTGAATACTTAACAGCACAACATACAATTGCCTTTTTGTCTCTAATCAGTAAAGATTAATGGCCTCTCCTGGCCTCCTAGTACCATTGGAGACTCACCCCCCTGACTTCTTAGTCGATTTATTTGCAAGCTTCTTCCTAAATCATTGTTCTCTTATCATACATGAACAGATTTACAATTGGGGCATAGAGAGGGACAAAGCTGAGATTTAATCATAGTTATATGAGGAGACATCATGGCTATAAACAACTGCTGAACCAACATTAAAGACAATTCATGGACAATAAATTTATGTTCTCCTTATTTCCATACAGACTATAACACATGCAAAGATACCTTCTGACAGCCTTTAGCCCACCTCAGTTCCTTCCTCCCCACAACTACGACCCTCACTCTATGCCTTTTTGCCTATTATGGCGGATTAACTTGTAATGCTTGGATGAACTTCAGTAAGTGGGGGGTACAAAGTCACACCTCAATACCCCCACCATCGCTGGCAGGCAGGCAGATACGGTCACAGGACTGCTGGCAAAGACACATGGAGCCTTCTGGACTACTGCAAGACACATGGGGAGGCATCGACACACACACATTTACACACTTGGGTTTACACACAGGAACCAGACTGCCATGCCACAACAGAGAAAAAGGTGCAGAATCCAAACCAAAGCCTCTATTAATCCCCCTGATCCCTAAGAGATAGAATAATTCAGAGTTAATTACTATTCTCCTGCTTTGTCCTCCTTTTGCTGCTTGATTTATAAACCCACTAAAGTCCCTCCTCCATCCGTGAGGCAGCCATTCAAATATGCTGTCTACTGTAGATCCTTCTTTGTCTAGGCTCTGCATTTGTATTTATTTTCCCCCTGCTGCTTGCCTTGTGCCTTGGCAGACTCTTCTACACTTTGTCTTGACTGAGTGAAATGAGAAGCAAACATGGTTACGGGCCCTCACTCCCTTCCAATTCCTGCCTTCTTATACACACACACCCACACAAACCCACATAGAGGGTCTTGGCAAAAGGCAAATGCTGAGTCTGGCATTCAGGTTGTGTCTTTCTGGTTGGAGTTTCGAACCACACAGAGTTTAATTAGAGTAGAGAGAGGCACCACATGGATGGTTGACTTTCTGGTAAGGCTGGGTGAGAGGCAGAGGACTGGAGAAGCTTACTAACACTGCAAGGTGCTATCTGTAGAGTGAAAAACAAGAAACCAAGTTAGAGCTGTAGACACAGTAGCTGCACTCATTTGTATGCAGGGTGTGCTTTCGAAAAATTCCTGTGCCTCAAACTGATGCAAACAGTATTCTTAGTCTGCAGAGAGAACATTAAGGAGATAAACCAGCCCTATAAATCTGCCTAATTTACAATTGAATTTTTTTTCTGAATCCTCATTCTTACTGCACTGCATTGTTTCTGATGTCATGTGACATTTTGTTGTTTTGGTTCAGCAAGAATGCATTTCCACTTTCCTTTCTCTATTTCCAGCACAGAGACTTTGAGACAAGCAAAGATATAAGATGGAGACAAAGAAACATAGGGCACAGCTTTACGACATACAGAGGAGAGGTGAAAAAAGTTACACATAATGAACATATTTGCACACCCTTCCATCCTATTAGAAACATAAATCAGCATACTCATACATAGACTAATGCTTTAAGATACATTTAAGGTAATAGGTACATGTTAGGACACAGAAATGCCAACTTGGTTTGACCTACTCACATTGCTCAATAATTTGCAGTATAATGGCAAACCTGCCCCCCCGAATTAGAGTGTCTTGTACTTATTCCTCTTTGAATTTTCCAAATAATTGCTCTTTGCAACCACAAACTTCAATAGATTTTATGTATAATTGACTGATACAAAGTACATAAGTTTTATGGAGTACAAAGTACAAAAGTATAAAAGGCAAGTAAAGGGATTGAAATTCTTTGTAGAATCACCTTTTATTGCAGCTTTGCTGTTTTTCAGAGATATCTATCTTTTTTCTTTATGCAGTGTTTGTAAAATTTGTCGATATGAGACAGATTATATGGAAGTACTACCGCAGCTCTTAACCCTGTAATGCCAAATGTATCATATTTGATACATACGTTATTGAAATGTTTTGTGTCTGACACCTTTTGCATAATTTAATGGTTAAAAACTTTGCTCAAAATCCTATTGTACACAATCAGATATACCTGATAACAGAGGGCAGAAGACTACACAAAAAATAATCTTGACTTATCGCATAGTAATAAATTATTAATATCAAAAATGTATTTTTGTTTTTTCTTTTTACATATTTTGTTAAAAGGCCAAATAAGGACTTCAAACCAAAAAAAAAGTAATTTTTCTGTTTTGTTTTATTCTTGGATCGGGCTTTAAGGGGTTAACTGAAGTTTGCTGATAACATACTTTCAGCAATGGCTTCCTATTTATTATATGTCCTACTTGTCTTGAAGTTAAGCTCTCCCATATGAGCTGTTTGATTCTATAAACTCTCCAGAGTCAAAACATTAGCCCTTAGCCACTTTAAATTAATCCATCTGCCCTTACATCAGCATGTGCTTATTAGAAAGACTAATCAATATGACAAAAACTGTATGCATATAGCAATAAACACCAGACCAATATTTGCAAAAAATATTTCCAATCATTTCAGTGAACTTCCTTCCAGAACCGCACAGCATTTTGGGAGATGTAAGTAGATTAAAGGAGGTACTTTGACAGATATTACAAGTGCTTGAGGCAACCAAGAGAAAAAACACTACTAATACCCCTTACCTCTTCCAGAGAACCAGAGAAACATGTAGAGGCGTGTAGAGTTCCAAAAACCCAGAGCAAGAAAAAAAAGTTTCAAACATTAGGACAACTAAAGGCTCCCATATTCGGGCATGCAGTCCACATAAGTTAATTAGTGATATAACAGTTCATCCATTTTTTTTAACTTTATGGTACCATTACAAGCAGTGGCTCATTTTGTTTTTCCTTTAGGGGTCTACATGTTCCCACAGTAATAGATGTAGAGGTCATCAGCATAGCAAGACAGCTATTAGACTTGGTAAAAGTAGGAATAACTGGGGAGGAGAGGGTCTTTGCAGGGGCATAGGCGGGTCACACAAAGGAATATTGGAAGCCAGGGGGGCGAATAACTAAAGCAGCGTGTAGGCAGGCTCGGGTCACAGTATTATTGATTGCCAGACATTATGAGGACAACATGGTAGTCCACAGAGACAGAGGAATAAATTGTGGCTTGACATCAAAGTCAAGCTTCTGACACTGAGCCTGCAGGGGACACAAGCTACCAAGCTCTGGATTAGAGGTGGATACATACCTCTCAAGCCCGTCGAGAGAAAAGAGAGACAAAAATAAACAGACAATGAGATCACTGTCCGCCAGTTACCTGATAAAATAAAGGTAAAGACAGAGCATGAAATGGAAACTGGCACAGTCTAACAAGAGGAAAAGTCAACCATGGAAAATTTCTGCTCCATGCTTTGATTCTTTATGAAGCCACATTTTATAAATTTAACACATTTCATGCAACAATGTCTTATTCCTTTACACATCAAGGCCCACCAGAGACTTTTCTGAAGGTACATTATTCCAGGCCTCATAAAATTCCAATCTGCTACCACAGAACATTTTCCATATTCATTAATGCTTCATTTAATCATTATTCATAGCATGACTGATGATGATATTAGAAATGAAATGGAAGACAACAGATGAAATAATTAGGCAAATGAAGCGAAGATATAAATATTCAATGTTCAGTTTCATCTTAAATGATTTCAGGGCGCATGTGTGGGGAGTCTGCATGCACTGTAAATGGAATATCTGATGGTTGAAAAGATAACCACATGACTGCCCGGACACAACAAGGCCACGTCTGAGGAGTGGCTTTTTATCATGTATGGGCTTTTGGCCTAAGAACAGGGCAACATGCATCACCCTGCTAGTTGATTGACCGCTTACCCATCAAGATTGCTATCAGAAAAGCTAGCAGGAATCTGGAGATATATCTGGAATGTGTGAAACCTAAGAGACAAAACATTGCATGCCATGACCTGCGCTGCTGTGCAGCCACAGAAGAAGTCATAATAAAGATCCCTTTCGGGGGATGGGGCTAAGGAGCATGTGTGGCATGGTGGGGGAGAAGTTGCAGGTGATGACTGCAAGAGTTAGTGGAAAACATTCAAACAAACACTGGGGTGACACTATTCTGAAGAGACAATGAAGAGCAATGACAGGGGTTAAAGAGATTATTTTGACTGGATAACCAAAAAAAAAGTCTGCAGTTCTCTGCAGGACTCAAACTCACACAGTTTGAGTCCTTGTCTTCTACTCATTCAGTACATATGTTTGGTATAAAAAAAGCAAATTTAAAAAAATACTATTGTTTCTTCAGTCTTTTAAGAGTGTAAACCTAGACCATATGCTTTCATGTGGCCTCCCCTGAGATCCCAGCACAGATTGGCCTGTGACCCTTTCAGTTATGCCTGTATATGCACCAACACATGCACAGTCAATCATTTATCCTAATGAACAAAGAAAATAAACACAACCTTCAGCAGTATTCCCAATTGAACTGACATTTTGTCAATATTGGTTACAGAAATGTCTTTGTGTGGTGCCCCAGAAAGCAATGTGCATGTCTCTTCAGTCAGACGTGTTATAAGGGTAGTTGTGTTTGTTAAATTCTGCAAAATTATCAGTAATATTTCCCTCACCTAATAATAATAATTGTACTTTATTTGTCTCACATTGGAGAAATTTACCTCTGCATTTAACCCATCCCCTTGGGGAGCAGTGGGCTGCCATTGTGTGGCCGTGGGGAGCAGTGTGGGTTTAAGGGTCTCGCTCAGAAGACGGAGATTGGAATCCACAAGGAAGCATGAGTGCATCCAACAGGGGACCTAATGCAGCAAAAAGCCTGCTTCGCGTAACTTTAACCCTGTAATGCCAAATGTATCATATTTGATACATACAGTTTCTGAAATGTTTTGCGTCTGACACCTTTTGCATAATT
>NW_015150459.1:2796563-2804616 GCF_000732505.1 Cyprinodon variegatus | reverse complement strand
TCGATACTGAATCGAATCGCCATGATGGATGTGATTTACACCCCTAGTGTCCTGTCTGGCAATGTGGCAATAAGAATAATTGTCTTGGTGCCAAAAAGAGCCCAATAGACTAAATCTAAATTTGTTTAACGATGAGTCATACACATCTTTGTTCTTGAAAACATCTATTAGTAACTATTTTAAATGTATTGTGGATGTTATGGATATACATAGAGCCCCGCTGAAATTTTGATAAATGTCCCATAGCAAAGTGAAGACAAACAGAAAAAAAAAGGATGTGTGTTTACAATATGCATTAAAATTTCCAAAGCAAAAAGCAAAAAGCAAGGTCAAAATTAGAAAAAAAAAAATGAAAAATGAAAGCTCTACCAATTCTTCCTAGAATAATGGTCAAATATCCAGCCAGAACTAATCAAATGTGAATGCATGCATATCACATACTGGGTCTAAAAAGCTTTTAGCTGTTGATAAAAATTATATATAAAACTTGTGACCAGTGCCGTACATGCAGCCTCTAACTATCATGCCTGAATAGATACCCTGTTTTGTGTAGGAGTAAACAAACTAGAGCTAAACCATGGAATTCCTTTTTTTTTTTATGTGAGAAAAACGTCCTGCTTTCTGACCTTGCAGAAAGGTCTTGCTGTGGGTGTTTACTGTAGCAGATGGTCCAGGTAGGCGTTGCAAAAGCTGTTTGTTTACAAGAATGGAGACTGGGAAGAATTCATCTAGTGAGAGCTAAAAAGGATAGCCGTATGTGTTTGTGTGTATATCTTTAGTAGGAGGAGCTTTTGTTGTTTTTTCCCCCCCTGACTTTGCTTGGTTGAGGAAGCATCGTTATCTGAGCCTCGACTATCCTCATCAACCTCCTCCCTCTCCAAAAAATTTGGCAATAGGACAAAATTAAACATCATACTAGAAGCAGAGTGAGAGGATGGATAGGTGGTGGGTGAACGAGGAGGAGGAGGAAGTAGAAGGGAAGTGACACTGAGGTCAAGGTGAGAGAGGAGGGGTTAACTAGGTAAGTGGAATTAGGAAAACAACTAAAAAAAACTCTGTATTTTCCTACATGTTTTAACTGAAGGACCGATATTTCATTTAGGATTAAAAAGTCGGATTTGAGTGATGGAAAAACAAGCTTATGGGAGGAAATAGGGAGGAAAAAATGGCAAAGAAAGAACAGCCAACACAGTGCCTTATTAAGCTTGTTTCATTTGATTGAACCGGTGAGATGAATTCTGGATCTTAAATCAGACTTATAGAGATCATAACATAACATCAGAATTTTTGTTATATGACTCACACTGGTTACTCAGTCTTTTGCGCCAATCACAAATGCCATTTAAAGACACTTTAACTTCTGCAAAGCTAAGGTTAACATTAGACATGTGTTGCAGTTGAGTTAGATGGCTGAAGGCAAACGCTGATATTTATGATGAGGTGGGCAAAACAGTAGTTTCTGGAGGCTAGCAGAGGCAAGCGAGAGCTTGTCCATTCAAGTATCCGTTGGGGAAGAGTTAGGGTAAATAAGGAAGTGGAATGAGGGGAAAATCTGTCAAAACCTGGAAGATAAGAGACGGCTGACGAAATGTCACCAGAGGAATGTGGAAAAGAAGTGAACCAAGTTGATGGCACGAGAAGGGGAGATTGTCTGTCATCGGCAGCTCCAGAATTTTCCATGACTCCAACACTCCATCTTCAAGTAAAGATGTTGCTGCAGGGCAGAAAAACCAACCCTGTGTCTCTATAATGAGCTAAGAACCAGAGGTGGGAATGGAAGGAAGAATGCTTAAAGGAAACACTAAAACTTTAGTTTCAGCAATGCACAAGTTAAGGCAAAAGGAAAGTGCAGATTGGGGCAGATCTGTTCTCATGAATAAAATGTTATTAATTTATATAATCACTCTACCAACATCTACATGTTCATCCTCTGTTGTCTGTTATAAATCAACCCAAATGCTTGTTACACCTAAAAGGTTTTACAAATACAATGTGTGGCTATATTAAGGAGTTATACCCTATGAAATGTATAAAAACTGATTTGAATGAACAATGAACATCCAGCCAAGTAAATTAACTTGATCAATCGGTGGTTAAAATTCGATCATTGGAGCTGAACGTCAACGAAACTCATCGTTGGTGGAGGAATCAACTTGAATCAAATTCATTGAGTTCTTAAATTGCCTGATTTAGTCCTTTTGTGGGTCTTTAATTCAACACATCACTGACTGAAGTTCAATTTCTCCTTTTGAGGAATAAGTAAATAAATAAACACCATCTAAAGTTTGAGGTCTCAAGAAAGTCCAAGGTTCACAAAATCTAATACATTTGCAAAGCTTGTAAAAACATAGCTGAAGTAGGTCTAAACCATCAACCATCACTTCTACCTCTACCTCTTAAACCTAAGCACGGGCCCATTGATTTCTAAACACGTTAAATATAAAGAAGTAAATTACCAGCTTGCCAGTAGTGAGCACTACAATGGTAAGGAAATGCTACTGAATTCCAGTTGCAGTAAAAAAAAAAAAACATGGTTAACTTGGGTTTCAATCCACTTCCTTTTCTAAGATCTGTCCTTTGAGACAAAATAAATGCTGCAATAATCACTCCGGATAGAAGGTTTCTAAAGCAGTTCCATCTGTTTGATGATGAACTGGTGACCCGTCATTGTAACATTTTTTATAAATGGAAAATGAATTAAGAAAAATAAGTATATTAATAGTAAAACGTACTGAACTGGATTATTGTATTGGCCCACCACCAACCACTGAAAAATAAATCTGAGCAGAAGCTTTTAGGGATTCAACTTTATTAAAATTACATAACATTGTTTCTGCAAGTCAAACTCCTCTTCACACCCACATGTTAAACAACCAGTAATAGCTTCTGGTGATTTATTCCATTTTGGACTGTAATGCACTAAACACCAGCTGATGCAAACAAACAGAGGCACAGAAGTGTATAGTATCACTGGCTAACATGGTTCATGGACTGAGCCTGGCTGAGTCTGATAGGGTTGCTTGTTTCCACAATCATAGAGCCAAGTGGGCAATGATTTGGATACTGTCTCATGTTTGCACTGGAAGCTTGATCTGCCCTCTGCGAGTCGCCTGAATGATAATCCACAGCAGGGGCTCTGACCACATTGTCGATTGAGAGCACAGGCAGGCTTGAATAAAGAAACTGCAAAAAGACCAACTGGCAATGGGTTGTGAAATAATATAAAATCAAATACACAGAAAAAATGTACAAACAGAGCAGCCAGAACTAGCTTCTGTTTGGGTCACTTTGTTACCCCTAGTATTGGATCAAAATAAAATAAGCACTGAATTGATATAAGAAAACACGGTTAGGTTAAACGAATAAGATTTATATAACATGAGAATAGATATATATTTTTTTCTTTTCCAGCTTTTATTTTCACTACATTGTCACAACTACAGAGCAACAAAATTAACTCTCTGCATTTAACCCATCCCCTGAGAAGTGGGATGCCTTTGTGCGGCGCCCGGTGAGCAGTGTAGGGTTAAGGATCTTTTGCTCAGGGAGTCCTAACCAAGCCACACTCCTCCCATGTGCGACATCATCAAACGTCCCCCATTTATACACTATTCCAAGAAAAAATACTCCAGTATTTCATTACAAAGCTCCTACTTGTGTTTTTTCTTCTCTAATAAACCTTGTTACTAATTTTAGCCCCACATTTGGTTAAACTTATAGGCGAATATACTTTGCAGGACAGTAAATGTTAGCCATTATCTGTCCTGAACATAACATTTTCATTGTTTTGGACAAAGTTCAACAGAGAGTTATGGCTTATTATGTAGTTAAAAATAAATACTTTCATGAAAAGAAATAAGTAAGAACTTATTAAAAGTTCTAAACTGTGTGGTGGAAAGTTTAGTTGTCAGGGAAAGAATTTTATTTATATCTACAATAAACCATTTGTTCTGTTGCACTTGTGTTTAAATAAAACGTCTAAGTAAGCCTCCTTTTTTTTTTAGAAACTGCAGATACTAGCTCTGATTGTTAGGAAAAGTTTTAATCATCTATATACAGTAATGATTAACCTCAGTTTCAAGGTTTTAAATGGATTTTAGGGTTTAGTTTTCTGTTGAATTCACATATTTAATGCTTAGCACAGCTAACTTTACCAATAGTATTCATCATTATGTAAAATATATCATCCCTCAGTTTTATAATAATATATTAAAATTAACAATATAGTAACATTTAATAATACTAACATTTTAAGCACTGGTTGGTGAGTGAAAGGAGGAAAGTATTTCCTAAAATACAGGATACAACCAAAGCAAGGTCAGAGAGAAAACAGGTGCACAGCCCCAGGAAGACAAGTTAGTCCTTCAGCTGGTTATCAGTGTAGCCATAAGGGTTACTCCTCTTTCAATTGCTGTGAGCATGAAGTATTTTCAGGTCATCTTAGTGTAGAGTTAGCATTAGTTTAGTGTTTCTGCTTAATCCTGATTTTTGCGTGTCTTCTACGCTGCCATGCCAATGGTGGATCTGGCTTTGATGCTATCCTCAACACTAACACCAACTGCATCGTAAACCAGAGCCAAACACACACATTTGCACCCTAACAAACAGATGGACCAGCATGGTGTACGATTGTGTGTGGGTGAGGGGCTCCATAAAAGGGCACCGGCCCTCAATGGTAGATTTCTCTTTTTTTTTTTTTTTTGGTTTTTTTTTTTTTTTTGGCAAGCTTTACTTTACATCAACATCCTTGCCAACTAGAACAGGTTTAACTCTGACAGCCTGGATTATATATCACCAGCTGCTAAGTAAGAAGCCACAACTACAGTTAGTATAGAAGAAGAAACATGCATATATGTATATAAAGTATATAAAATCATATTTTCTGACTAAGATTTGAACTTGTCATACTTAATGAGAAGCCATTCTAAATCCTTTGAGTAGGAAATATGGCAATGCTTTGGACAATAACAAAAAAATGGGAGCTAAGTAAAGCAGAGATTTCTCTGTCATTAAGCATTGGATTTAGAGCAAACCTATTGCTGTCCCATTACCAGCTGGTACTTCCTTGAAGTTGGATCGAACATGCACACACAAACACACACACAGACTTATTTTTAACCTCTGTTAGGTCCGGATTCCAGGTTGCATTGGGGTTCCAGTAATGTTCACATGCTTTTAACAGCCCTGACCGCCCCAAGTGACGAATGCCCACACACGCTGCAAATTCTGGTTCAGCACCAACTGTTAACACTCCCCTTTGTCTCTCTCACACACAAACACCCACCCACCCACACACACAGATATGTTTAGTGTTGATTAGGTTAATGCAGTAAGCATTCTGAGCTCACGTTTGCAACCTAGATACCTGCAGCTTTATATTTGTCGATACACATGTTTCTATGTGCATGCAGGTATCGAACCATGTGTGCATTTGTGCTCACAAAGTATTACCAAGTGCAACCTTTTATCAGACTCTCCCTTTCATGCTACCCTCCTTCACTCCCTTCTCTCTAAACCTCCTATCCCCTTCCTTTCCCTCAGCCCCCTGTCTCTTTCTGTGCTGTGTGTTTAATCAACCCAGTTTTAATACTTGCATTCCAACAGCCAGAAGGAATGTCTTTACAATGTAGCATTGTTCAGGTGCAAACAGAGTAGGACCTCACCTAAAATTCACCTGAACAACAACTGTAAAAGTCCCCAAAAAATTAGGTATATTAAAAAAAAAGGTGCATTGGAAGAAATTCAAAAATCAAAAACAAAAGGTTGTGTATTTTAGTAGTTTAATACAAATAGTGAAGTCATATTGATGAATTACCAAATGAGAAAAAAAGTTGAACTCAATCACTTAATTTATTTAGTTATACTTAAATCATTTACTGAGGAACATGAATTTCACTTAACTCTAGTCCAGATGGTGTTTTGGAGAATGCAGACAGAAGAAAGGATTCAGACATTTAGGGGAGTAGAGGCCTAGTGGTTAGAGCATAGAGCATGGGATCCTGAAGTTCTGAGTTCGAGCCCCACTCCCACAGACTGCCACCCCTGGTCTCTGAGCAAGACCCTTAACCCCACACTGCTCCCCGGGCACCACACGATGGCAGACCACTGCTCCCCAAGGGGATGGGATAAATGAAGAAGTAAATTTCTCCAATGTGAGATCAATAAAGTTCAATTATTATGAACCCCTCCCTGCCAAGCTAAGCCAGGGTGGAGGTAGTATGCATCCGAAGCACAGTCCAACTTCTTAAACGGTTTCAACTCTGTAATGTAAATGGATTTACCATTTGGGGCTTTCAGTTGTTCTGTTTTCTTTAATGCAGTTGAGTAGATTATTTTTCAGCTAAGCTATTTTCAGCATATCAGATTCTTGTCCTTTGCCAGGTTTTAATTTTTAATACAACAGTTTCTGCTTTTCATTTTATTTGAAGCTGCAAAGCTTAATAAAAGCATACATTCTTCCAGTCTACTGGCCATTTTGTACTAGTGTATACAGGATCACCATCTTCCAAAATGTTCTGTTTGAGCACCTTCGGTTTGCTTTTGTCTACTATTCAATACGTAACAATTTACACTTTGGCTCTTTTAATTTATTATTTTTTTTTATTGTTTGGAGAGTGATTTTATCTCAACTTTAGATTGCAGCTAAAGATTATTTTGAAAATCGATTAATATGTTGATTCCTTTTTTGATTAATAGTCAGATAGCCAAAGGTTCATTGAAGAAGATTGTTCATGAAATTAAACTAGGTTTCGCCAAAACTTTTCCACTTGAGAAGTTCTGGATGGAGCATATTGACAAACAAAAACGTTTTTCTTTTTATCTTAAGTGCAAATTTTTTTATATATTTTTTTTACAATTTTGGTATAATTGCTGCTTTAAGCGGGTTACTCTGTCAGCTAAAGGCATGTTTTACAGTCTCTATACTGATTACCCATTGTAATCGATTACTAAATTAAATGACGATTATTTCAATAAGCAATTAATCACGATTAATCTGATTGATTGTTTCAGCCCAAGTCAGCCTCAAAACATGCCGTTCACCTTCACTAATTTTTACTAATTTTTAAACTTTTGTTGCTTCTGTCAAATGTATTAGTAAATCAATGTTCTTCATCATTATATGTATTCAACTGACTAGAAATGAGAGATAATGAAAAGCAGTGACGTGAAATGCTCCAGCTTCCTCCCACCCTGCTGCCATCCCAAACGTTTCCCTGTTCCCCTTTGTAAGGACTTATTATCAAACATGTACCCTCTTGCTTATTCCATTAACCAACCCCCCAAACATACACCGCTTTCATTTCGCAGGGACACAGTGACACAATGAAAAGTGCACACGCCTGGACTGCTAATTGGCATGTGTAGTTGGTTCATCTTTCATCGTTCTCCACAGACACATCCTTCAAAATGTGTATGTGAGAACTGGATGAAAGGGCGTCCACTTAGCTATCTTGGACCTTTACACTTCTCTTAGTACTCAATATAGCAGACAGGACATCCCTCTCTCATCGTTCATAAGCACAACAACACAGAATCATCTGGCTTCCACATATAAAACTTTCTAATTTTATTTAGAAAACTTAATCATAAAGTTGTGACAAATCTACAAAGGCAAGTAGCAAGATGCAGTCCGAAATAAGAGCCATAAGTCTCTAAACCAGTTAAGCACTTTGTAATTGTATCAATAAGTTTCCATCACATGTATTTTCCTGTCTTGCAGACATGTAATTGGGAGTTATTTAGTCTGATGGAGTCATAACTCAATAGAAAGTTATTGATTTTTAATTAAATATTCATACATATAAGCCAAAATGGAAGCTTGTACTTTTATCTACTAAATGAGCAAAAAACAAATGATAAGAAGAAATATAACTCGACTTTTATGATGAGATTATATTCAGAATCAATACCAATAAAATAAAATGAAGCATATACACAGTGTATGTTTCTTAGCTTAACGGATAAATTTGATAAAAACCTGACATTAGCTGGAATCATAAGTGGGTCAACCATTTATTAAGCTTATATGATTAAATATAAAAAAAAAAAAAAA
>NW_015150459.1:2764926-2796309 GCF_000732505.1 Cyprinodon variegatus | reverse complement strand
TTCATATTACTAAAAGTATATATTTTCAATATTTCTTACATTAAAAATATAGATTTTAAGTAATTAAATAAATAAAGCATAAGTCTATATTTACTTCTGTCTAAACCTAGTTTTTCATATAAGGTTTGAAACAGATTTAATCTATTTTTAACAAATGATAGAATAAAAACAACATTTCCTACATGTCTTTTGACTGGAAATGGCTCATTTTGAGCTTGATCAGCTCTGATTGGAAAGCAGGCAATGCAAAATGCATTTAATTCTTTTTCATAACACTCTTCTGTGTGTACACTGAAACTGAGAGGATCCAAAGTTGGCTATTTTTAGAGACAGTGAGGTATTAACAGGTGAACTTAGAGGAAGTGTAAAAGTTGCAACGTGCTGCAGTTTGTCAAGACTTATCTGCGGTTGTGAGACAGGGAGACAAGCAAACCTAAAGCAGATGGCAGGAAATGAAGTTTTCAACCTTTGAACAGAATAGAGATTGATGGATTGGGAAATATTAGTGACCTCCAATAAATCTTTTCTCAGTGAAATACACATGCAGAAATAGGAATTGCTAATTATAAGATAAATAATCGTGAAGTGATTTCTTGTATATTTTTTTCCAAACACTACAACCCTGTTTAGCAGCAAGCAGTCTTAAACACACGATGTTGCATCTGCTTCTAATATACATAATTAATAACGATTCAAACCAGCAACGCAGATTCTGAACATTGTATGAAATCAAAATTGTGCTGTAAGGTGAAAACGAGAGACTGAAATACACACTCACCAAAAAGCAAAAAAATTAATAAAAAATACTAATACACAGTCTACTAAACACAAAGTGACTTGAGGAGAAAATTAACAATCAGAGCATGGAAACTCCACTCTTTTCCTGCAAAGTCAAGGTCAGAATTACAAAAGGCAGTGAAGTTAACTTAAGTTCTTCACTGGAGTTTTAGAGGGACTCTGCTAAGAAAAAAAGAAATCCATAAAACAAAGGTGAGTTATCTCCTCAGGCTAAGGGACTGACTCAAAGCTCTGAAAACTGACACTGGATTTGGTCACTTCTGATGCAGACGTGTTCCCACATGACTTCAGGAACAAGCCCTCCCTCACGCACCCGCATCAAGTCACAGGAAACAGTGAAACTTCTAAAGCAAACAATAGACGGCGGGCGATACAGCAAACACACATAGCACCTCTGTTCCTCACAAACAAACACTACAGCTAGCACGTCCCTCCTCCTCTTCCTCCTCCTTCTAGTGCTGAGGATTAATGTTGCCTCGCCTGTCTCCCAGGTCCCTCCGGCCCAGTTAAAGCAATAAGATCTCATTGTCAAACAGTGACCAGCCTCACTGGGGAGGTTAACACAGCAGCTTAACCATTAACTAGATTAAAGTTGATGACCCATCAGGAATTCTCTGATATGGTCATCTGGCCCTGAAAAACTTGATTAAAGTAGAACTTCATGTGTATGACTTAAAACTTTATTTTGATGTTAAGTTGTGCTGTTTTGAGAAATATATTATTTAATTTTACAATACATCTTTTATTGTTGAGGACGTTTCATTTTCAACCTATCAGGGACAACTTATCATTTTTGATTGTTTTAAATGACATTAGACAAAACTTTATAAAACTGGTGATTGGAAACTGGCCATAAAAAGTTAGATGAATCTCTAGCCAATAATTTACAGCATTTGAAAAGGAAATCGGAGTTATTAATTTGCATTTATAAGCTTTCTCTAGACACTAGTCCAAAGCTCCAAAAGACAGAAGGTGCTAATGAAACCCAAGTGTGTGTTTCTGCATGTGCATAAAGAAAATGGCTGTTGTGTGGCTTCATTTGAAGGGTGCATTCAATAACTGCTGCTGCGGCAACTGTTGATGTCTGAGAGGCAACAGCTTGCGGGGCTCCCAGAGGGCCCACTCCCAGCCAGCAGTCAGATGGTGGGTTTAAGGTTGGAGGGGCACAGGGGTTAGGATTTCTCCTCTGCTTGCCAAGAAAATGATCTCCTTGGCCACAGATCCAGGCTTTTGCATGGCAATCCCCATTCTTAATTGGTATTCCTCAATCCTGATGTTATCCAGCCTGTCGTATTTTTTGTTCCTGCTGTCACAGACTTTTTTATTATATAAAAAAGGGACTAGCATGAATAATGTTCTGAAAATCCCAAACAAATAATATTGTACATCTCTATCTAATGCCACTGTGTTGAATGTGGAATTGTTGGAAGAGCTCGAGCAAATCCTGCCTTTCTCTGCATATTCCAGTAAAAAATTAACTGAAGGTTCTTATCCTCGTCCTTCCTCCCTGCATTCTGTCCAAATGGACTGGCTGTTANCCTGAAGTGCTTTGTGAATTTTCAATTTTGTTCAAACCCGCCCATCCCGCCCCCACCCCTACCATCACCCCAACCCATTTTGCAAACAGAAGCAGCAAGGACGCCTATACAGAGATATGGAGCCTCTTTTCAAGGCTGCATTTGAAATTACACATCAACATCAACTTCCTCCCTAGAGACAAGAACAACAGTACACAATGGCAGCACAATGCTCCGCTCTAATCAGTCTCTCATCCCACTCCTTGATGTAGCCATGTTCATCCCTTCCACCCTGCTTCCTTCCTTCCCTCCTTACAACTCCCACTAATTTCACGGTAGCACAGCCTCAAAGTAAAAGGCTGTGTCTCAGCAATTTCTAAGGATTCCTTTTTCACCTTCCCTTTTCGGGTATTAATTTTTAAGCACTGCATTTCACTTTCATGCAAAAGGTCATGTATTTATATTGTTATACCCATTTTTTTTTCCTTTTTTACCTACAATACTCATTTTCATATAAAAAACATACTAACAAAAGAGAAAAAAAAAGCAGCACAGGTCATCCGAAAATAACAGCTTAAATTTGCTAAAGAATGATGATGTCACAACTTAAACACCACATTTGGCTATAGATATATTGCAAAATGGCAAAATGTTCAATTAGTGACAGCAAAGTCTCAATTTTAATCATGGGTTTACAATGTAATTATTCATATTGGTATTTATCAAGAACGAACCAGAAAGTTAGCAGTGTTGTCCAAACCAGTGATTTTCAACCTTTTTTGAGCCGCGGCACAATTTTTACATTTTCAAAATCATCTGGCACACCACCAACCAAAACACAGTATATATTATAGATATAGTTAATGATACAGTTTCTGAATGTATTTATACTCAGTGTGAAACCTGGGCCTGTTTTGATGAACACAAAATGGATATCCTTGCAGGAATGGTAGAAAGAAACATACAAAGCACACAGCAACAGTTCTCAGTCTCTCTTTTTTATCGCAGTCAAGGAGCTCAGCTCACATAGATATGTGGTTGAAATGGGGAGCAATGCCAATATAGCTTTTTTGGCAAGAATTGGGAACTCCTTGGCCACGGATAACTAAAAACTGTCCAAAGGAAGATTAGCAAAGTTTAGCTTTAAAACACAATCTTGGTTCAGTTCAAAGAGTTCCTCTTGCTCTTTTAAAGTCATGTCCTTTCCAACAACGGATACGGAGCCCCTAATTCAGTCAAGGCATTCCCTGAAGAGAAATAAAAAGACAACTTCTCCTCAAGAGTTTTTAAATGTGTGCCAGTCAACTTGCACATTGCAGCAGTGTTGGCATCTTGCAGTTTCTCGGTGAGCGGGAACATCTCAAGGTTACCATGCTGCACATAGCTGCACCTTTAAATGGAAACTGTTCATTTTATCAGTGCATGTAGCAAGTTTTCATTTTGGCCTTGAATCTGTGTGTGCAGTTCATTCAGATAATGAAATATATCAGCCAGGTGTCCCGCTTGGCACACCACTCACACAATCATTTGCAAGCAGGTTTGAGTAATTGATTGATTGATTGATGATTGATAATAATCAGTAAATCAATTGTACCTCTTAATTATCTGACCCCTTTTTTGTCTGAAGTATTTTAAGGTCCTCTCGCAACACATAAACACAGGCCAGCACTTTGCAGCGCGATCGCTATTGGAGCTCTATGTGGAGCAATAAGATTATATGTTCTGCTCCTATTTGTTCACACAAAGACACAAATAAGCAACATCTCAAAGGTTACGTCTTCACAAAGTAACTATACGCACAATATTTATCCAACACAGGCTTGTGGGGCTTTTTTGATTTAGTTTGGGGGGCTGTTAGTTACCCGTTTCTCATTGTTTGTACATAAGCAAACAAAATAGTCCATGGGCTTGAAGGGTTTTTCGTTTGGAGATGGCGTTTAAAGTTGCTTCGCACCATTGAATAGCTTCTCACCACATACCAAGCACGTTGGAGGGGAAATAAATCCAAATGAAAGAAAACTTTTGCTGTATTGCCTGGGTTTTTTTTAAGTCTCAGCTTTCCTCACATCCTTGATTTATTCTTGAGTTTAAACTGTTCAAAAGTAATACAGGTGTGAAGTTGTCCATCGCACTTGTTAAAAATTATTTAAAAATGTGTCTATCCGTGGTTAGTTTTCCAACAACATGAGATTTTCTCTAAAGTAACTTTAGGCTAATGTCACTCAAATACTTAGCTGGGATCTAAAGTGAAATGTTCTACTCTTCATTTTGTTCAGACACTGAGAAAAAACAAGGAAGGACACATTCTACTCTCATTAAAAACAGCTACAGAAACCAATGTAATCTAACTTTGCTGAAGCTATTTGCAGTGGGTGAAGCACAATCTATGTTGTCTTCTTTCCTCAGGCTTGGGTTGTCCCTTCCATTAAATCCAAGGTTTCAAATTTTCATTATTTTTCTTCGTGGGACAAAAAGCGTCCCAACAGAGAGGTTGTTTTTAATTGAAAAGGGTGCAATCCTGCTCTGCTGCATAAATAATCTTTGTTGCAAAAATGTTTTCTAGATTTGAAAAAAGCGCCCACAATCCATGTATGGTTCCAGAAAACCAGTTATCCTCCTTTTATAGTGTCATTTGTGGACAAAAATCTCTATTTGTTAGAGAAAATAAATATTGAAATGAAAGATATGTCTTGGAAATATTTGGAAAAGTTTATTGTGATCTATTTATGTTCCAAAGTGTCAATTTATGGGAGGACGTTACTTTAGAATCTTATAAAATGTTGGTGGTAAAAAAAAAAAAAAAAAAAAACATTATTCAAATAGTAACCATGGCAGAGACGGATAAAAAAGAAGAGAAAGTGGTTTTAATAATAAAAGGTCAAGTGGGGGAAGGATGGTCAGTCTTATTTAAAAAAAAAAAAAAAAAAGAAATCCTTAATAGTGGCCCATAAATCCATTGTGAAAGGGCTCCAGGGACAGGTGTAAAAGCAAACAGAGTCCTCGCCCTCTAAAAACAGCAGGCTGTCTTCCTGGAGCTTCGGGGGGTCATTAACAGTAACCCACACATTAACGCACCGCAGTTTGTACAAGCAAAGGAAACATGTTAAATCACAGCAAGCAATCAGACCCAACAACTGGAAAAAGATGAATGTATTGAACCCCTTGCTGTAATGGAAACAACAACATGGACAGTGAGAGAGAAGCAAGCAAAGATAGGAAGGTTGGAAACAGATGGGATGATAAGGAGAGTGATTGCTGACAAAGTAAATCATGGGACATTCATCTTTTTGTTTAAACCTATTCAGGCCTGTGTAGCTTCCTCCTTTTAAGTGCCTATAAAACAAAATAAAAAAATAGGGGAAAATCTTTTTCCTCTTTAGTCTGACCCACAGCCAATTAACCAACTTTGGGGAATTAACCATGTGAGTGCAGTGTACCATGTGTTGATGCCCAGTTGTCTGGGGCTTGCTGCCAACACACCCGCCAACATGAGTACTTGAGTACCTTGTCACAGAAATACAATGGTTTAACATGCTATTTAGATGGTAAACATGAACTATATGGCCAGACATTTTTTTTTAAACATTGCTCAATACAGAGTCAATACTCCTCTCACCAATAATACCACCCCTAAGGGGAAGAAAAACAGTACTCTGTAGTTGCTTGTTTGTGCACAGATTACTGCCTGAGAACTGCGGTAGGAGGGAGCTTTAAAATGAAAAAGAGTGCATTTTCTGTGGAATTTGAGGTGATGACAAACTAAAACCCACATAACCTGACAGGTAACAGCACGTTCAGAGGAATTCCACTTATTCCAACTCAGTGATTATCTCAGAGTCACTCATATCCCCAAACACATTCATTAAAAGGCCTCGGTTTCAATACCCACTCCCCCTAAAGACCTAAAAGCCATAGGGGACAAACATGTGCTTGCATTTCCAAGCAAGTCTTTCACTATTTACAATGTCTTTCACATTCATACCTCTTGCATGTACAAGCTTTGGAGTACTTTACTGCAATTTAATGTTCAAGACCAAACAGCACTATATTGTTATGAAGTGAACATTTAATAGAATGTGGTTTTCAATATTTTAAGATTTTCAAACATTTCTATTAAGTTCATAGTTTAGCATGTTGTAGAAGAAGTTCTGGTTGCAATAACAACTGCAAAACGTTTCTGGATATTTCTCCTTCGGCTGTGCATATCTGGATAATAAATTGTTTTCTTCGTTTCTCAGCAAAGAAGATTAAGCTAAGCCAGACAGGACGGAGAGGTCTGAAGGCTAGACGCGGATTTAGAATTATGTTTAGGTCTGGAGTTAGAGTGGCCCATTCTAACAACATGCTATGATATAAACAGTTCCATTGATATAAACAGTTCCATTGTAGCTTTGGTGACTATTTAGGGCTGCTTTGTTGGAAGGTAAACCCCTGCTACAGTTAAAACTAATTTCAAGACTTAGTGTTCTTCCAGAATTCAAGTCACACATCCATTTACATGTCAGCTACGACTAGCCTACCTGTACCTGATGAAAAAATAAAACTTTCATTGATCTATTGTGCAATTTAACCTGAAATAATTCAAAGAGGAGGATTTTGTTTTATAACTTAACTCAGCGTTGAAATTTCTCCACTGATTTATTCCAATGTTTGTTGTACGTTCCCATGTCTTTATGATGATATTTGTTGACTAATGTGCTGCAACAAACCTGTAAGGCCCCAGCAAAGGAGCTGTGTTCATTTTAAGAGAAATTACGCCATTCGACTGTTTAATAATCACATGACATTGGGAAGCAATTGGCTGCAATGGACTTTATTTAGTGGCATTACAGTAAAGGAGAGCATATACAAATCCAAACCAGATTTCTTCTTAAGCTATTTGTAAAAGGTTTTGAATATATTTATATTTAATTTGTCTTCCACTTCACTATTATATTGTGCTTTTTAATTGTTGATCACTTAAAATACCAGAGGGAGCAAATATGTGCTGGCCACTGACAGATATATGATTTCAGGTGTTGCATAACATCAGGAGACCCCACTGTTTCAGCCAATGATGAGTTCATGGTACAATTAAACAATGTGTACTCATAGATCACTAAGTAGATGACACCTTTGCATACCTCAATGTGGAGCTTTACAAACCTGAGACCAAAAGTGCCCCAGGACAGCTGTTAAAGGAGCTCCACTGGGCTTTATCTTATTGTGGCTTAAATGGCTCTTTTTCAAGCCTAATACCATAATAATTACCCACTGCTGCAGGGGGTGCACATCTGATGCAACAATGGCAGGGGGTACAGACATTAAAAAAGGGAGGAAATGAGTTTGTAGAATTAAGGCAGCCTTAGACAAAAAGGGCCAACTCTACATGTCAAAGGCTGACACCTTGATCTAAACTAAGGTTGTCAAAATGATTCTTTGCACCTTTTTCATAGAGCTCTACAGTTGAATTCATTTTCATCTGATGATCTGATTGTCCTTGAAATTTTGAATTTGAATCATATTTCATTTTTTTATGTGGATGAAAAGAAGAATAACTAGGCAATACTGTTTACTAAAATCCTGTTGATAAAATTACATTATATGTACACCTTCTAAGAACGTCAAGGCTTGTGAAGTACAACAATGTTTCTTTTGATGCAGACAAGTTTTCAGCACAGCAAGCAGTAATATATACAGCAATGAGAGAAGAAGGGTGAGATTTTAGACTAAGTATGCTACAAATGCTGTTTAAATGCTTTTATGTGCACTGTCAAAGAAGGTGCAAGAGGGACATGTTTTTTCTGGCTGTGTGAATAATAGAGTAGCACAGCACTGTGCCTCTTGAACCCTCAGCTTTGCACTGTCATTCAGCTGGCAGAAAGGCCACTTCACTTTTCCTTTACTTTGAATAAAGTGACTAGAAAATATGCTCTGCTATTAAAGAATAAGAAAGAACTTACAAACGAATAAATGTATACCTAAATATAGTATGCAATGAAATTACATAGTTATATATTATTGATTTGCTATGTAATCGTTATTTTTTCCTGGCTGACACCAGTTCATTTTTTTTTTCCAATGTCTCAACTGTCAAAACACTTGTTTTAAACAAATGCAACTTCACTATTCTTGGGATGATTCCACATTAATTTCATGCAACAGTTTAGTCAGCAGCTTTTACATGTTAAGGAAAAGTAGTTTGAAAAACTATATTTTCAAAATGTTTTTTTTTTTATTAAATTTTTTTTTTACTCTAAAAGGACCCTCAAAAGACAGATGTTCATTTACCAAGAATAATGAGATATCAAAGGCATTTAACAAATACAAAAAAATAGTTGGTTTTTCAGTACTGGCTGTGAAAGATCAGTGATCTGACTCATTAAAGACACAAACTAAGTTGATAAACTTTGGACAACATCAATATAGCTGCAAAAATAAGTGTGATTTATTACTTTAGTAATTTGTCGCTTTTTTTTTTTTACCAATTTGTATAAACACCATGATACTGTGATGTTTACATTTGGAGGAATTTTAGACCATGCTATGCCTTGCTGAGACTTGCAATATATTGCTGTAATGGCCTGAGTCACACATTCAGCAGCCAATAGCCAATGACTTTGGTTAATAAAAATAAAAAAAATCTGATTTCACAAATAACCTCAATTGTTAACTAAGGTCTAAGACACACTTAAAAGAAAGCAAACATCTGTTCTGTCTACTTATATATTTAGTTCTCATCTGTGCTCAGCAAATACATATTTGGAAGCAGCATTTGGGTGCCTACAACTAAAAAAAAAACAGGTCTACAGGACACATTTCCACTGAAAATCAACAAGAGTGGCTATTGTTAGACAAAACTATGAAGAAAATGTGTTTTTTTTTCTTTAGAGCTGCATTTCCAGGGCGTGGAACAGTGAGGGGAAAAGGGGGGTCTCAGCACCTGGAACCAAGCCTTTTAATCAACACAGTGCAGCTGTCCGATATGCTACACACTACACCCAATTCTTTCAATTACAGGTTAGAGAAGTAGGCTAAAGGTTGGAAAACAGCAGAGCTGTGTTACTAAGATTCTGACAAATGGTGGAATAAAAAAGGATTAAAAGAGACCCAAAAGCAAAGTCCAGGTGAAGAGAAACAAAGTAAAAAACAGAAGAACGAGTAAATCGAGTTAAGATCTACTGCTGAGGGTTGCCTTTAGCTCATGTCTTTGTCTACTAGAACCACTCTCAGGTCAAGACTACATCTTTTTCATTTTACATTAATTCCATTTTAGACATTTAGGTATATTTTACTGGAATTTTGTGTGATAAGAGCAATGAAAGTGATACAGAGGCAATCAAATATGAGACAATAGTTTGTGATATCTGGTTATATAGTTTGGTATGGATAAAAGTGATAATAAATCCTATTTAAACAATCATCAGTCTGCTCTGATAATTTAGGTAAGGTCATGTAGTCAATCATACATGCAATACTGTTAATAAGTCAAATATTTTCAAATAATATTTATATTCAATGTTACGTGGAGCAAAAATAACAATTACAACACTGTCATTTTGGACATCAGCAAATATCAAGCAACACCATAAGCCACAATTCTTATCACTATTTTCTGTTTTGAAGTTAATTCTAAAATAATAGCCAATCCCTTTGTTGTAAAAACAAAAAACGCTAAATAACTCAAGGATCATTGGTCAATCTCAATACAATACAATTCAAAACTAATTAGGACACTGAGAAATAAACCCCTCTTCCCCAGGGGTTCTGGCCCCAGTTCTCTCAGCCTCATTTTTGAGCGTTTCCATTAAGGCTCTTTCTGTAGCACTGGGGGGGGGGGTTTCATACCTGTTCAGAAGGTACAAATAGAGCTAAGTAGGTCTGTAATGTGACGTGAACAGTCTGCTCTACACTGATTCACCATAGGATGAGGAGAAACGAGAAATCTTTGCTATTTAGAAATTATACCTGAACTGAGGGAAAAAAAGAAACTAAAAAGGACAGAGCTTTAAGAATTGCATACAGGTTGGCATCCTGTACCTAGAGCAGCTCCACAGATTCAGCAAGTCAAAAGTTGGATGTTTGCACTTTAAAGTCGTTATCTTCATTCTTACCATGGATGAGCAAAAACTGTCTCAAAGCCAAAATTGTTTAACTTCTTCAGGCAAACTTTGGAGCAGATCACCTCAATCAGAATCCAATAACGTTGAAACTCTTCACAGGCAAAGAGCACCTGTGCCTTCTTTTTTTAAGTTCAAGCGGGTCTGAGATCCAGACAAGTATCCCAGTGGATCATATCATAAAAACAACCTTATACCTTATACAAAATTATTCTTGCACTCACAATAATATTAAAAAAATTGCATTTTGATTATTTTTTTCAGTTTATTTACCTAGTTTTTACCATAGTGTCACAAATCAATGGTTAATAGCAGCAAAGAACACCACAGTGGTAGCTGGAGGTAGGGTTTTTAGCCACAGCTCTGATAGTAGCAGGTCCAGTGCGGAGTAGAGCGAGACCAAGCAGAGAAGAGCCCTGCAGAGTTGAAATTGTCTATGTAAAAGGGGCCTTAGACAAGTGACCCATACATTTTTTGAGGAACTGCAGGGATCCAGAGGTCAGATGGGAGAAATGACAGCATGACTATTGCCCATGGACTTCACAAATCCTGCCTTTATTGAAGAGTGGTGTGAAGCATGTCATTGTTGAGATAAAGCCATTCCAAGTCCAGTTCGTAATTAACTCACAATAAATGTAGGAGGTACAGTGAACATGTGCTGGAAGCATCATACTGCAAGGATCTTTTTCCTCACTAAGGAAAGGGAAGCTGGATAGAGTAGATGGGAACATAGATATAAACATTCCTGATCGAAAACCTGACTAAGAAAATGCAGATGTTAGTCTAGCAGCAATGCATGCAGTTCAGGTAAAATGGGTTCAATCAAAGAAATGTTATATGTTAGATTGGCATAGTAAGTGATTACAGTTAAGTCTATCATTAACAAATTTGTGGACTACTGCCACAAAATTTGACAGCAACTTTAAGGGGTATCAATACTTTAGAAAGGCAGTATAAATCTGGTTCAAATGACCCATGTGAGAGATTTAGTGATAGAGGAGGAAAAGCACAGAGAGGGGAATAACCAGCACTCAGGCCCCACCCCTCACCTCCTCCCTCCAAAAAGGTAAAAGGCGGAGCTGTAATGGTCTCAACCAGGATTCTAGCTGTGTGATTGTGTGTGTATATTTTTAAAGGTAATAAAAAATACCAAGTAATGTGTATACAGGGATTTGGTAATATTATGATAAAAAAAATAACATGGAAATTAAATTTCCCACGATGAAAACACTCTAAATTAATTTATAAAACTGAACTATTAAAGATATCAGGCACAGTGCATGAAAAGCAGCATAGCAACTCCTTAAAAAAAGTGTTTTATGCTCAAATATAACCGCATCAGCTTTAATATTGATCATATAAGGAGAAAAAACAGGTTGCTTTTAAATTGGCTCGGTGTTTCTGGCAGCAATAAAGGAGGGCTGAGGGTGGAGGCTCAGTGCCAGCACAGGAGACATAAATCCTAAAGATCAGACATCAAAGAGCTGGAAAACTGCAGCCTGATCTTGATCCAAAAGTATGGTCTTCACAATGAAAGAGACTTTTTAGTGCAAAGGGAGTGATTTACAATGGATATTGTAGGATTAGGGAGTATTTTCTTTATGGGGTTGTGGTATTTTTTCAGCAATTACACATTATGAGGGGTTTAATGGTAAAAAAAAAAAAAAAAAAAAAAAAAACCAGCTCATAATACGGAATTGTTTTATTGTTTGGTCCATAGGGAAGATGTTTATTAGCTGAAACTCTCTGAAGTAAAGTGGGGAAACTCCAGGCACATCCAGTTACCTTACACACTTTAACTGATCAGTTTAACAACAGCGGCTGCGCAAAAGGAGGGATTTTTTTATTATTATTCCCACTTCAAGATGTAACTAAAACAAAAGCCTTAAATATAAGTCACATTTTCAGATACACTTGCTTTCCACCTGTTTTCTTTTTTTTTATTTTGCATTTAATGCAAATCTGAACAGGTTGGGACCAAATCCCAGTAAGTGGGAAAGTAGTTGGCACAGAGCGCGGCGCGGCGCGCACGGACAGGTTTGATGTCGCACTGAGTGTCGGAGTTAGTGCGGAGCGGGGAAGTGGAAAACTTCTAGCCTGCAGGCACGAAAATCCAACCTGGCCGCACCACTCCATATAATACTGTTATTACGGGCAATGTTTAGAAAAAGTAGTGGACTTACCGTGAAGTATCCAGAGGAGCAAGGTGCATATGAGCGGCGTGCGTCCCATGATCCCGGCCATGACCGCTTCTTTAACTTTTATTTTTTAAGGAAAAGGTGGTCACTTTGATTTTATTTTTAAGGGTAAAAAAAATTGGAAATATGGCCTTGAAAGTGTTTTCTTCTTTTCTCCAGCGCTGATTTGCCTCTCCGTATCTCTCTCTCTGTGCGAAATGAGCGCCTCTCTCTGCCTCTCCCTCTCTCTCTAGAAACCTGACGCGAGTGGCAGTCTACTTGGTTGATATATTTGCACAAAAGGTGACCCCCTCTCCTCCAAATACAGCCCCCTCCACTGCGTTCCTTCCCCCTCCTCCTCCTCAGCCAGGCTCTCCACCTCAGTTGCAATGAAAAGACTTGGTTGACTAATCTCGTAGGTCTGCTGGGTGCCCGCGGGACTCCTTTAAAGAAAGTTAAAAGTGATTTTATCATGAGGCTCTGTGACTCACAGCAAAGCCTAAAACCGTAGCTGCGCTTAAAATATTAATCACTAAGTTTCTTAGAGAAGATCTAGATTGTGTAAGCCATAAATTAGTTCTCTACTGCTCACTAACTTTTTAACTTTACTATATATATGAAGATAAAGGATAAGCATATAATCAGAGGCGGATTTAGGAAATTTGAGGCCCTAGGCAAAGACAGGCATGGGGCCCTCTGAATTGAGAAGACAACACATAAAACTTTACAATTTTGATAGGGTAGACATGTTCTACATTTTGTCCATCTCTTCTTGTTCTTTTTCTTGTTGTTTTCCTCTCTATTTTTTGTACTCATGCTGTCTCAAAAGGAACTAGAGATTTTCCAAGCACTAAGCTCACTTAGCTGATTGCTTCTTCCTGTGTTTCCAAAAAGGCGACGGCAAAAGTAAATAACACAGTCCTCCTTTTTCTGTAGACAAGCCATAATCTGCTTATCTGTTCTCCATTTTTATTTGTATGAGATAATAGCTGCATGAATCATGACAGCAGACAAGATAGAGGAGAGCAGGAGGCGGGGTTACAAATCTACTTGCTCCAGAGAGAAGAGTTTGGTGCTTTTATATGTTGTCGCCAAAGTCACCAGTAGCAGAAAAAAGTCGCTACATTTGGCACAAGGCGCTTTATTGAAATAAAGTGCTTGAGGGGTCTGAAAAGTTGCTAAATATAGCAACAAAGGTGTTAAGTTCGCAACACTCTTCTTTGCATTGTTTGTTTTCAAATGGTTTTCTGCAATCTATTTGGACTTTTCTCAACTTGTGCAGCAAATGGACTAATCCAATGTGGTAGAAACTGAAGGGGGGCGCTGAGACACATTTAATATTATAAGCGTTTTGATGGCATTTTAGCGAAAGGGTTTTTATCAAAAACATTATTAATGTGCACAAATAGGGAATAGTTGTATTAACCATACATGTAAACACAGTTTTATGGGGCTCCTGGGAACTCGGGGCCCTAGGCAACTGTCCAGTATTGCCTAATGGTAAATATGCAGGCGCAAAGCATGAAATTCTGGATCCCTTGTCTAAACTATCTTGCTGCAGCCCCATATTCACTTAAACAATATTTTGTCACATACAATTTTCTCATTGTATAAAGTCGACACAATGCTAATATACTGACTAATATTCAGTCAAAATAATGTAATTCAACTTCATGCAGATACTGGTGGTTTATGACTTTAAGGTGCAAGTAAGGAAGTGGCCCCTCCCCCACATGTTGCTGTGCAGCAACATGTCAGCTTGCTGAAATTAGATATTTTCCTTGCTAAAAAAAAAACCCAGCAAAAATCTGTCTTTCTAAATATATTTCTAAAAATATAAATAACAGTAAAAGATAAAGCGATAGAAGTCCCACCCATGACTCCTATAAGGGTCATGTTGTTTCCAAAGCATTTTGCTGCATTAAATGTATGATGGACTCCCATAACCAACATAAACCAAGACATGGAGGTGCCCAATTAGCATCTTGTTTTTACCATGAGTGCAAAAAAGACAAGTTTTACCACCATAGGCGGTAGGTAAAGCATTGTGGTGGAAGTTTTCTATTACTAAACAAAGCATAAAAAGAAAAAAAATGTATATATCTGGATGAAGACATTAGGTGTTGCTACCACTGAACTGCAGATATCAAGCACAAAAAATCCCAAACCATCACAACCTATTGTCCCAGTATAGTTTAAATATGGCAGAGAGCTGCTGGAATCACCCAAAATTTATATTAATTGCTGGCTTATAATAATATAATTCGGTGTCATTTCTGTTATTCATAGTATATTTTATTTGAAAACCGATTTTAGAAATAGCATGATAGAAAAGGAGAATTTTGTTTTTTAAACGAACTTAGTGATAGGCAGTGATATCAACCAATCGTATATAAAATATAAAAAAAAAAGATTCCTGGCATCTCTTAACATTAGAAATTATCCCAACATAATAATGGTTGGTGAAATATTATTTTTTTCTTATTGTGTTTTGATTTTTTTGATATACAAAAATTCTGTGCTTGGTTTAACAATCCGTTTGTTATTAATTATATTACTTAAAACTAAATAAAATCTTTTTTCCCCCCTACCACTCAACATACTTATTTTCATATATTTTTCATGTTTATCACTCTTGCAGCAAATGGACATATTAAAAACGTAATATCTGACATGGTATTTATTCCTAAACAAGGAATCATTTCTGAATTTGTTTGAATGTTTGAAGGATGGGGCTCTCATAATTTACAGCGTGGCCAAGAAAGTGCTACAAGGTTAGTTCATTTTAATTACTACACTGTTGTTGGTGACTGTAGTTGGTATAATCCGATCAATAAAATTGTAGTATGAAACATCCTATAACCTTAGGATTGAACAGCAGAAGTGACAGTCAAGAATTAGTACTAGTGCATTGAACCCATTGTACTGTACACCTCACTCGACAATGAAAGCATATACCTTGTCCACTACAGAGAATTTCTTTCAGCTGGAGACTATGAAGTACTTAAGGATCAACATAGCCTTCAGGTTATAAAAGTCCCACACAGAGCAGTTGCATTCAAAGACCCACATTCCAAACATAGTTGCTCCATAACAGCTGGTTAATATTTTCTCAGCCCTGTTTCAAGAAAAGCTATACCAGCAACCTGTTCCATGTCACCAAATGCACACAGCAGTCACATTTTAAGACTGGATCTGATGGCTGAGCTCAGAAGAATGCACACTCACAGCTGCTCTTCACATAAAGGGCATGGATAGAGGTGTATAAATCTACTGAGACTTCAGAGGAACTTAGACAGGAGGAGTATCTAAAACCATTCTTTTTCTATAATATGTACTCATCCCCTCTATTCTTGGATATAACTGCAGAAAAGCGGAGAATCTTGCCAGGAGGCTTCAAACATCAATACAGCTCATTCCTGATATTGACTGACTCATAACAGTCTCTCTGTGCTGTTGAGACATAAGATCCACTAACAAGACTCCTGTCCTGTGGTGAAGGACTTAGCACAGCATGGTCCTCTTTTTCTGCCTTATGTAAGACCTGTATCACGCCGCATTGCTGTAGAGAATGCTAATTTGGCTTAACATGGGGATTCTTTTCCTTTTTTTTCACGTGAGGTTTTAGTCATACATATAGTTGCTGTGATTTACTGACCTAGTTCATTACCTAATGGATCTGCAGCAGTGGAGAGGAGTGTTGAGGGTGGGGTAGGGAATGAGATGGGATTAAACACCGAAGGAGAAATGAAGGAAAAATGTATAAGATAATAGAGAATGTAGATGAATTAAAGGAACAAAGTAAACACAGACAGTTTCTCAGGGTTTTCTATTGAGGCACGTGAAGTTAATTTAGGTCATCAAAAGGAGGAGGCTAATGAGTTAATTGCGTCGGTCATGTAACCTCTTATAGATAGTGGCACACAGGGTATCTTTCAAGGAAACTGTTATCTGTGTACAGGGCTTATCATGCCCCCTTAAATCTTTACTTCTTTTTCATGATAAAATGAAACATTTTAACACATGTTTGGGAGGTCTATACTGTCTACAATGTAAATATGTAAAAATAAATAAACAAAAATATCTACTGCATAAAACTGCTTTAAAAAATATTTCTTAAGGTGGAACTTATTTTTTATAATGTTTCATCATAAAGAGTGGTGTGAATTAGTTAACTACCAAATAACTGTCAATCTCAAATTTGTACTAGACTTTGACCCGTTCATTTAAACATTCATTCATTTGATTTAGTTTACTCTTTTAGTTCTTTGTGTTTAGGTTTGTCCTAAATGGAGATGAACCTCTACCCAACAAGTACCCAAGTGCATTCCTCATCCTGCAACTTCTGGATACACCCTACTACAACTGGAAGAATACAATAGTTGGATACCATGATCCACATATTATTCAGCTCTTAAGAAGCCTCGTAATGAGCCGTAGATTTGGTTCAGGTGTGTTGGAGTAGAGATGCTTTAAACAATGACTTGTCTCCCTGTGCAACCCCAATCTTGTGTTTTCTTTTACTTGCTACTCATTTTTTTAACAGTCAGATTTGCAGAGTATACACCTAATATTGTCCTGCTGACAGATTAACACACGTGAGCAAGGGATCTCCACAGTTCCTCCTAAGTTAGCATGGATTTATTGACTGCATGACTATGTCTTAGTAGATTTGCAATTGTGCAATCGTTTTTCCCTTTTTTTAATTATTCACAGATTTGCATCTCAACAAATGCGTTAATTTCTTTTTTTATTTAGTAACTCTGCGATGGTGTCCAAAGTGTACTCCTACTTTCGCTCATTGACTGCTAGCCCCCCTTTACTGGTTGGATGGATGGATGGATCAATGTTTAACAACTTTATTTGGCAAAGTAAATAAAGATAACTGGTCTGTGCTTATAAAGCGCCTTTTCAAATCAGGTGATGCCAAGGCACTTTACTCTACCTTAAGTCATTTACCCATCGATTCACACAGTGATTCTAATTATTCAATTAGATCACTAATATCACTGCTTAGCATATTGACTTTGCTTGCTTTCTCCGTCTCTAAATCATATCAGGTCTCTTTGCCTCTAAAAAGTTTCATAGGTTCTATTTTAGTGCATATTACATCAATTTTCCTGCTGCTGACACAGAAACGGGCCACAGATGGAGCAAACTGCGCCGAACTCTCTACCATGGTATGTTCCCAGGGCAGGTGGGATTTAATTACCTCAGTTTCATCCAAACAGACATGTCCAGAATACTTACAGTCAAGGTAGCTCCAGAGGGCACTCTGCTTTAAATCACATGTCTCTGCAGCTTACATCTTCTAAAGTTTAAAAAGAGATCTATCCTGCTTCAGGTGCTATATATTCAGGCAAATTTCTATTTAAAATAGATTTGACCTAGTTGAGCTAGTGGATCATCTTGTTTTTTTTTTTACTCCAAAGTGTATATGCACAATACGTGTATAGAATACAGATTGGGTGAATGATTAAAAGTTTTTCCTTGTAGCTTCCACTGGGGCTTTTTTACAAAACAGGCAGGTACATTGCATCAGTACTAAAGTCACAACGACTTACCTGGAAATGTCAAACTTTATCTTACCATCAGTGTTGAGGAAAACTTTGCTGTGTTTGATCTCCTTCTCCCCAGGCTTTCAAACAGGGGAGGAAAATCCTCTAATTCTCAGAAATACATAATGGGCACTGAGGGTGTTTGCACCAGGTTGCTTCATATTCAGCTACAGTCTTACAAGTTATCTGAATAAGTTTATTTCCAAACAGTAAGATTCTTTCTGTTCTTCTTCATTGCAATTCCAGTAAACAGTTCACAGTCATTGTAAGCATTATCACATTTGATTTGTTCTTTCATGTCCATTTTAATTATCTATTTTTACTGTATTGAATGATTATACAAAAAATAAGTTCAATAATTTCTAAATGGTTTGATTTAAAAGTGTGCTTGTACTCAGCCTTCTCTTTTCCCAGATACCTCTTCTAGCTCCTCTGGGGAAAGCCTAGCATTTCAGGTCTGGCTGAGAGATATAAGCACCATTTACAGTACCCTTTTGAATTTGTGCCGAGATCGATCCGAGCACGGTAAGCAAAATAACTGTTGAGTGTAAATGGCATGCAAAACTAAACCTGACCATCGGCCTCCTTCAGTCAGCCTCTGAGCTGATTAAGCTGATGATTCGGCTTAACTGTGATGACCCTCAATGTCTGTCATTGTTTTCTCCATCTGTAAGCCCCGGTTAAACTATCATTTGTCGATCCACTTCCCAAAAGCCGAGTCTGTCAAGAAAATTCACCAAAGGCTGCCTTCTTCGCCTGACTCTCCGCAAACAACAAAATATCACAATGATAACCAAACTCTGGAATATTACTGGCGCCGCCATGTTGATTTGCTTCTTTACCTCTAGAAAGCAGTAGTAGAAGATCATCACTAGAAGGCTAGGAAGCCTGCTAGTGTGATGTGTATATGGTCTTAAGGGACCAAACTCGGCACGGTTAACTGATCCAAGCTCAGTCTGAACTCGGCACGGATCTGTTCTCAGGGGATAGTGTAAATGGGGCTATAGTCCCTCCAGGGTGTCCTATGTCAGGTTACTCATCTATACAAGAAGGATAAACAGCTCTACTCAGAACTTCTGACAAACCCCTCACCCTGTTTGTAAGGAAATGCCCTGCCAAGGAAGCTCATTTCAGCTGCTTGTGTCTCATTCTTACGGCCATGACCCAGTTTCACAAACATAAGCAAGGGTAGGAACATAGACCAACAGGTACAGTAAATGGAGAGCTTTGCCTTTTGGCTTAGCTCCCTCTTCACCACAAATGACCTGTGCAGTATCCCTCGTCAGGGCGTTAGCCACACCAATCTGTCTATCTCCCGCTCTATTTTCCCCTCACTTGTGAACAAGACCCCAAGATACTTAAACTTCTGATTTAGAACCATCATCTTCGCCTTGGGAGAGCTTATTCTAATCCTGGCTTTTTCACACTCAGCTGTGAACCAACCTTGCAAATGCTGTATGTTTTAACATTGGTGTTGACCTGGTAAAAAAAAAACTGGAATGGAGGCGCAACTGTGAAGCTGTCTACTTGAAAGGACAGAACAGAATACTTGCTGAGGAAGTTTTGGTCCATCGGCACCTGCAAAGAGATACTACATATCTTCTATAAGTCTGTTGTGTGGAGCGTGATCTCTTCCCTCATCATCTGCTGGGGTAACAGCATCAGAGCAAATTACTTAAAAAAGCTCAACAAGATAACAAAGACGGCCGGCTCTGTTCTTGGAACTCCTTTTGAACCTCTGGAGATAATTTTACGAAGAAGAATTTTTCATCAACTGAAGAAGATTGTGGACAACACTGAGCATCTCTTGGAAATTTTAAAATACAAACTTACATTTCCACTCCTTCAAACTATTTGATGGATTATTTTTTGTGATGTAAATATAAACTGGTTTTAGTGACTATTGCAGTAATGTTTCTAGCATTTTGTCATTCTCCGTTTAAGCAAAAAGATCAAGCATATGGAAAATAAAAAATTGCTACACATTTTTTGAGAAGAACTGAGCCACCTAACTTCAGATCGGTACTAAAGAGAATGACAACATATGATATTTTTGTACGTCCATACTATGCCTTCTTTGGTTGCATCATTTATATGGCTTTCTCTAAAATGATGACATGCAGAAGATCAAAATATGTGGCAGTTCTGCCAAAAGTAAGACTTGTCAACTCGGTTTGACGAGCATTGAACCTAAGTGTAAGTTAAGCGTTACACCATCAAAATTACAAATTACCGTAGTCTACTTTTAAGTTCCTTGTTTAATATTATTTCCACCTCCACGTCTTGTCAGAATTGAGGCTACCTGACAGAGAATATTTGACACGTCGGCCCTAAAGCGGGAGGATAAAGAGAAATAGAGACACGATGGAGCTACAAAGGGAACAGGGATGTGTAATGAAAGAATAATGAAGAGAACAGATTAGAAGAGGAAGAGGAGGGAGTAAGCTTTAATTCCAAAGTCAGAGGATGGGTAACACGTAGCCCAAGGGAATGAAAGCACAGAGAAATAAGAAGAGGAAAGATGAAAAGTGAAGGTAGCTGTAATCTCATATAACCTCTTAAGTCCCAACATTGTAGCAAAGAATGATATGCTGAGGCTCCATCCTTCAATTCTCCCCATGATGCTTTGATCTCACCCTCTGTTTCCCTTTCCTTTCCTACACTATATCTGTGCCACCTCTCTTTCTTTTCCTGGCAGGGTCACAAATAAGATCATCAATTTTCCGGGCACTGATACACAGTGGACCGTGAGTCACGTGAAGCCCGAGTCATAATAACAGACAATGTACTGTGGCAAGTTCTTTCTCTGGGAACTGAGCGTTACACGCGCATTCTTGTTGTATTGCTTGGCTTTTCTGCCAACTGGCACCAATGATCTGTAGGGCCAACAGTCTTGTCTCTACAAAAAATCTAATATGATTCACCACAGTGTCATTTCTTTAAAATGAGAACAATGATATGGTTTGACGAAACCACAACCGTGAGGTATTAATGATATGAAGCAAGCTTTAACACAGATGGTTTTGTTTCATGAAAATTGTCATGCTGAAATATATTGCTCACACAATACCATCCACTCCCACAATTCCTTTACTGGTGGTCTATCACATGTGCCTACATGTTACACTAATTTCTGTGGTTGGGTGCTTTGCATATATAAGAGCATTGGAATGTTACAATGTCATCAAAGAATTTATTTATTAAAATCATAGTTAACACTTTGTGAGTCTCCTTTTAAGTCTTGAATTTAGAGAGGCAAGGGTCCCACTCTCTTCAATCACAGCACAAAAAAAAAAAAAACACAGAAAAGAAAACACAGCCACATTTACTGTAAACAACCCACCTTTCTAAAGCATCAGCCTGTACCATCTCTAAGGGGTGGAAACTTTAACATTTACAATACATTTATGTTTTCTGTTCGGGAAGAAGTGAACTAAATTAAACCTCTAGAGTAAAATTAATAAATAACAAACATTAACAATTAACTTGAACAAATTGAAGCTAAACAATACTCCAAATCCGAACAAAACCCAAAACATCTCCGTCCCTCTCACTCAGTGTGGATTTACTTATGAGGCTGATTGGAAACAACAGGTGCTTGTCAGCACTGCTCATGGGCGTGTTTCCATGGCAACACCTGACCAGGTAACCTCAAAGAAAAAAAGAGTGGTGAGAACCAAAAAAAAATAAATAAATAAATAAAAGTTACATTAATGAAGACAAAGACTTAAACCTTCCCCCAATTACTCAATTTTTCTAAAAGACAGGAAATTCCTTTTTACAACAACAATTAGTGAGGGGGATTTATAAATCCCTCACACCACCTTTAATAGCAATTACTTTTTTCTGTATTATTTTTTAGATATAAAATTCCAAGTAAATAACATTTTTGATGAGATTTTTTTTTAAGTTTATCTTTCATAAGCCTTATTGATACAGTATGAAAAAAAATTCCAGTTTAATTTGAGGAAAACAGTATATATAATCCTTTTATTTTGCATGGGAGATAATTTTTTTCCTCATCTTCTAAACTTGATCCACTAATTTAAGTGTTTTTGCATTTTGCAGTTATCAAAGTTATTTGACTCACTTCAGAATGTACTTCCCTGAGGTAGGACCGTGATATAAAAACTAACAATGCCATCATAAATCCATGTCAGTGTAAGGTGAAGTATTAAATTAAATGGCATCCATTCTTATTATTACTTACAAACACAACCTAAGTTATTTTCTTAGTATGTTAAGCACACTAAACATAAAAAAGCTTTAGAAATGAATGAAAAGGAAGTTGAAAGTAAAAAAAATTAAAAAAGGGGAAAAACAGCAAGAACATTTAAATATGACTTTTCTATAAACTCGAATTGTGCATTTTAAGCAGCTTTTACTCTCCCTGAACCACAGCTGGCTCGCCTTTAAAAATTTCTTTTAGCAAAGCATGTTAATGTCGTTTTCAGAAGAAAATTAATTAGGTATCAGCTCTTTTCCCTTCAAAGTCTCCAGTGTATGCAGCGCTGCACTTTATGTTGCACATTAACACATATTCACAATCCGGCATGCCTGCTGGGCTTTGAGGACTTTATCATCCCTACACCAACTCAACGTTGGCGTCGTCCTTGTATTCGGACCCTCAGGCTTTGAATGGGGATTCATAAACTGTTCTACGGAATATTAATCATTCTTTGGTACTGAATGAATTGAAGGCAAGTGCAATTTATCTGTGTCTACCCCGGTGGTTACAGCTGAAATATGAGTGTTACAACCTCTGTCAGACTTAAATGGTGTATTTGTGTGAGCACATTTTTATTTTCATGTTGAGGCCTTCTTGCCTTACTTGTTGAGATTAGCTACAGTCTTGTTGTTCTGACATTTTCAATTCTCTTTTGATGGGTGCATTCCCTCATAAGACACAAAAGCAGTTGTGTAAACAGTGCAGTCAAACATGATACTTACAATTTGTCCATAACTGACATGCACCAGTTATTATAAAGCAAGAACTAGATGAAATACCCACAATAATTTCAATGATGATACATTTACTCAAAGAAGGGCCAATTGTTGACAAATTGTAAGTATTTTTAAACTCCATAACTTTTACATTAGACATTAAACTCAATTTTAACTAAACAATGGCCATCATTCAGGGTGTAAAGGCATGAAAATATCCCCCCAATGCTCAGTGGTGACCACAGTCTAATCCTAAAACAACCCAGAGGATAAAGCTCAGATATGACAAAATGAACCACAACTGAAAGTGGTTCTACCAAGGGTCTATTAGTAAGTCTGAAGTGAAATACTCAGGCTGACTCATGTGGCACCAACAACCATGATCTGTTCAAAGTCACTAAAATCCCCTTTCTTCCCCATTCTGATGCTTGGCTGAAACTTTAGCGTGTCAAGACGGCTTACTGGATTAAATTCCTATCATGTGAGAGACTGAGAAACTATTTGAATGAACAAGAAAATGAACAGGTGTGCCTAAAAAAGTGGCCAGTGTGTTTGCATTCAATTAGTATGTAGAACATGTTTTGATGGGCAAACATAAATTGCCAACAACTGATAATCAGAATTCAATCAGCAGCTCATGATTGCAGCCCTTATCAGCTACTTTTTACATGTTTGTGTGTGTGTGTGTTGTACCCAGACAATGGGCCCCATCTGTGTGAGTCCAATGAAGCCTGAACTAATACATCTTTATTGACGTGGCCCCCCACAGCAGGGTGAAAAACAGCATGCCCCCTGAGACAAGGTGTTCCAGACAGGCTGTTTCTCACAGAGTGTGTACACACACACACAAACACACACACACATACAAACACTTGCACATAACAAAAATAAAGGACTGGTCTAGGTCCGGCACATCATATGCCTGTCAAACATTTTGCCCTTTACTCCGCTCTTGTATAATCCTCCTCCCTCATCCCTCTATTCAATCGATCCGGACTGCCGCATTGATTCTGCCATCTCATCCCCTGTTCTCTGTTCCTTTCTCTTTTCAGATGAAACTCTCTCTCTCTCTCTCTCTCTCTCCCTATCTTGTCCATAAAGTGTGGGTAATTACAGTATTAAAGCCCTGACAGGGTTCCAAGGAACTGCAACACACCATTATACACTGAGGCTGGGGGTAACCATGCATGCTTCTGTGACTGCAGGAGGGCACTGCTGCTGGATGGAATAAAAAAAAAGTAGGGTCCAAATACGATTTGGTGTGTAGAGTTAATTATGCCAAGTGGTAAGGAACAGCACACACACAAAAAAAACGCTCTTCAAGTAAAGAGTTGTAAGTCCTGAGGATGTTCTGATAAAAAAAAGAACAGATACAGGAAAAGACCGACTGACTGGAAACAGAGGGCCAGACTAATGTATTTTAGGCATTGGCAAATCAACTTGGGGAAGGAAATAAAGAGAGAAAAGAGAGAGGGAGAGAGAAATGGGCAGAAAGAGGAGGTTTCTGTCAATAAATGCAAGAGGGAATGTTTGGAACCTGATTGGCTCCCGCTGTGTGTGTACTTGAAGGGTTGGGCAGAATGTTTGGCATGACGAGATTTAATGCATCTCTGTGCCGAGCAGCCAGTAGGAAAGTCACTGGTGGCTGAGCTGTAGATCACACACAAGAGGCGACAGCTGCATGAGTGTAACCAGCAGAACTGTGCAGAAGGGGGTTTTGTTAAATATGTTTTGTAGTATTATCCAAAACAAACTAAGGAAAGATGTAAAGACTGGCTGCTTAAAGGAACTGTCTGTTTCAATCAATACTTGTTACTGTAATCAATTGGCAGCAGATGGTTACAGCTAGCAAAGAATTCAGCTGAAACATGAGTGGTCAGCTGTGTGCCACTTAAGTAGAGTGCATTAGGGGCTCTGACCCACAACAAAGCCATCAATTAGAGGCCCTGTCACTGAGTGTTTCTGTATCTATGCCCCATAAACCTCATGCTCCTGGCAGATCACCAATTGTCTGAGAGCATTCAGACAAAAAACTGTTCTCCATATTCATCACTTTGTTAGCTAAGTATGACTCAGAAATTGTAATTTCTACATCATCATGTTAGGCAATGGTCTTGTGGCCATGTGTCATCACTTTTAAAATGTAGGGCTGCTGATGCTGCAGTGGACAATGGAAAACCTGACAGAAACGTACATGTGGCCATGGCCATGCTTTAGTCAATAATTAAAGCCCCTATAAGAGCTGCAAGTTTCATTTCAAATGGCGGTAAATCAAGAATAGTCTGATTTTACCTCTTCCATAAAGGATAGAATATTAAAAGGCACAACTAATTGTTGTGCTGTGGACATCATGACCAGAGATGTCAAGTAACAAAGTACAAATACTGTACTTAAGTACACTTTTTAGGTATCTTTACTTTACTTCATTACTTATTTTTCGTCCTACTTCTGACTTCTACTCATTACATTTTCAGACAAGTATCTGTACTTTGTATTCCTTACATTTATAAACAAACGTTACTCGTTACTCTTGGCTTTCGGTTTATAAGTATTTATTTCACATCATGTGCGCCATCCAGTGCAGATCAATGGCGCCATCAACATCTAGTGAAAACTAGTGTACTTGGTTGGATGAGTCATATAATGCAAACACTCATTGGTTAACTATTCGTCAAAATGTGTGCTGACGGCGCCAAGGGAAATCATCAGAAGCAAGCAGGTGTTCTTCAAACTGCAAACGTGAATTGTCTATGCCATGCTACAATGTTGGATTCAGAAAAAGATGTCGAAATGTCTGAAAGGTCAGAAACAGGTGAGAGCGTATCGGGAGATGGAGACCAACAAGACCTCCCTCATCCTTGGCCCTATCTCAAAGAATTTTTCGAAATAGTCGAAAAATTGAGCTTTCAGGTCATATAGTGGCATCTGGCTGTTTTTTAAAGGTTACTTTATACTTTGATACTTTAAGTAGTTTTTGGTGCACATACTTTTTCACTTTTACTTGAGTAACGAGGTTAAGTTGATACTTCAACTTTTACCAGAGTGTTTTTAAACTGCAGTATCTATGCTTCTACTTAAGTAACAGATGTGTGTACTTTTGACACTACTGATCATGACCAAACTGAGCTTCCCAGTAACCATGGTGTCTCATTCTTTAAATTCTTTTTACCAGGCTCTGAGAATCGGTCACCTATATTTATACACACTTCCACAGCCACACTTGATTTTTTGGACTTTCATTAGTGACTCAGTGATTCTGGGGTAAAATGTTAATGAATTAACATCTGTTTTTTTTTTGTTTTTTTTTTAAACAACTTAACAACATTTTTAACATTAACATTTTATATATATATATAAAAAAAGAAGTATATATTTACACAAATATTTTTGCATAAATCAACAGCTCATAGAAGATAATGCATCCATCCTATAAAACTTGTTCTTTAAAGTCCTTTAAAAATATTTCAAAACAGTCTACATATTAGATATTTCTAGAATGGCTAATAAAGTTGTAATTTTTTAAGTCAAGTAACGTAGTGAGCAAAAATCAGTTTAATGTAGTGGGGGTGAAGGTAAAAGCTGCTCTTTGGATCATAAAAGTTGTACATCCCTGGGATATTTGGATTATTATGTATTCTATTTTAAGATGATGGATTAGAAAGAGCTGGTAAATTGTCAAAATATTAAACTCAACCTGTCTGTTGTGTTTCTCAGTCTTCAGTCTACTGGTAGTTCACTGTTCTCTGAAAAACTCAAAAAGCTTCATAAAACAAGTTTATTTATGCTGACATTACACTACTGATTACAAACGGTTAATACACGAGCAGATGACCTTTGAAAACAATTAGCCTCACTGGATTTTAATCTTAATTGTCAGAATAAGAGGATTTTTCACATTTTTAGTATAATTGTCTCTGCTTTGTGTTAGCATACCAAATGATCGCAGTAAATGTACCGGTACATTAGAATTTTATTTGTGTCATCCTATGTCCCCCTTTGAGTCTTTGACTGCATTTTTCGAAACTGCAAGATGTTTTAGGTTGCAAATTGCTCAACAATGCACACTCTAACACCAGGTTCACCATTTCCTCACATTAAACATATCTTTATGTTGTACCACAACACATCAACAGTTCTGCATTTTGGCATCCGTTTAGAAATGCTTCCTCAAAGACGGATATCAGCTCATTACCACATCATGACCAGTCTATGAGCTTATTTGAGCCATGAGTGGGAACCTGCCTAGCTGAAATATCTCAGCCTCCTGTGTGTGTTTATGTAGGGGTGAGGAGTAAATTAAATGAATTTTCTATCTGTCAGTAACTTTCTCTTCTTATTGCAGAATTGTTTTTGTGCCTGTGGCTCCCCCCCACCCCCCAAAATCCTACCCATCATTTCTCTGAATGTAAAGAAACCTCCTGCTCATCTGCATGCTGAGCATCTTGGTTCCAGCTGTGAATGAAGTATTGAAATGGAAATGGGGAGAAAGCGTGCAAACGCTCCACAAACACATGCATAGACTTCCAGCAGACACACCATCTGAGCAGAGAGAGAAAGACTATGAAGATTTAAGAAATTGAGGCACCAAAAGGAGAAGATTCATAGAGATAATGCTAAAAGGAATCCGATCTGCGTGTATAAAGAATCCAGAAAGTAGGCCTTAACCCCTGAAAAACTAGTTTAATATGTTCTCTGATTGACTCAATCAGATACAAAGGTGGTCCTCATGCACACATGCTATAATAGATGAGACAAGATTCATGTGAACAGACTCAGTCTGGCATTAGAGGTGGCCAGACCTTGAACCCGAGCAGCTGAACGAGCAGACATGAAAACTCTGAAAGGATCGGTTTGTTATGCGAGCAGGTGAGGAGGTAACAATGTTTACTGCCAGACAAAATGGTCCATCTCTTGTCTGATAATGTCAGGCTCAGAACAATTGGACCCAGTATTCGAAGCAGACAGGCAGTTGGATTTTTCAAAACGTTTTTTAGAAAAGGAGCTGCAGTGAACAGTGTCTAAGGCAGGAACCTCTGGTCTTAAAGTTTAGTCTGAGCCCAGAGGATGAGGTTGGTTCCAGCAGGTCCACTGTCAACGCGCCGGACACCATCCAGTGAGTCCCAGACACTGAAGTCCCGGATGTCGGAGGACAGGCAGGAAATTAAAACCGAGCAGACGAAGGAAGGCAGAATAATCCACACATCTTCAGTAGTCAGAGTCAGGAGATCAGAGGTCCAAAGAGGTGCTGAGGGGAAATCCAGAACAGAGTCTGGAAACAGTTCCAGGTTCGGTAAACAGACAGACAGCAGTCCGAAGACAGGTCAGGCAAACAGATCAGAATGGGGACGGGCAGGCTCAGAAGTCCAGAGGCAGAACGGGTGAGGATCAGGCAATCGGAAACACTCAGGTACGCTAGAGAAATATCACCACAGGCTCGATAATCTGGCACTGATGACTGGTTGAAGGCTGGTTAAGTAGAAGATGAAGCTGGTGGATCAGTTGAACGGTAATGAGAACTGGGAGGAGAAAAGCAGGTGAGTGAAATGAGTGATCAGAACAAACCTCAGCACTGAGATCATGACAGATAAACGTGCATTTATGTTGAATGTTATCTGTAAAAGAAAACATCTTCAACAAAAGGCTTTTGTCGGAGAACAGGAGTGGTCCTTAATCACTTGAAACTGCAGGGTTAGAATGTACGAATGTTTTTCAGGAAATCAAGCTTTTTATCAAATATGGCGGCAAAAAAACAAAAACAAAAAACATCCTCTTCAGATTTAATCTGAATATTGAAATGAACATAAATTTAACACTTCATTTTCAAATGTCAGAGGCATGCAGTTTTTTTTTGCATTGCTATTCATGAGATTTCTCCATCCCATTGCCACAGCGGAGTGGCATGTGTTAACCTCAGCTGGGACGGCCAGATGAGGAGGGCAATATTGAGCGAATTGGTTAGAGAACTGTATGCTGAGGAAATAATTTGACAGAGAAAACAGAAGGCAGACAGGCAAAGCACTGTATGTGCTTTTCAGACCCTTAGGCAAGTGCACAGTGTTAGCTGAATGTTGCAGCAAACCCAGTTGGACCTGGCTGCAATATTAAATGCACTCTTAGAAGACAACTCTCTGCCATGTGCTTGGATTTCCACTGTGGGGAAAAAATTGCAATCTATTGTTTGAAGTCGAACACAGTTTTCCTTTTCACTTACTCCCTACATGGAAATAGGAGACAGATTAGTCTCATAAATAACATAAACCAAAAGAATACATACAAGACGGCAGATTGTTATCGGAAAACAATATTTTTATAACACAATTTGATTAGTTAGTAGTTTGAAATTGTTTAATGTTGTAAATGCAAAACAGATTCAGCCGTTTCTCCAGAGATGGTTAGTGAGAATCAGACACAGGAAGCTTTGATGACGGCTCAGCGGTTAATAGCGTTTCTGCTTCTCAACCACCTTTCCCACGGTTGTTTTTTGCAATCACATTAGCATGGCTTAAAAATGTATGAAAACCTCACAAACTTGAAATACACCCGCTTTTTAAAGATATTAATTTCCCAAATACATTCCGAAGAATATTAGAAGAAAAAAATGGAACCACAACACAGTTGGCTGAAAGAGACAGGAAAACAATAATCAGATCGAGCCATCGACTCTACAGTGTGAAAGGGACATGCTTTTTATTTAACAGCATAACTAAAGCCTGAAAGTATATTCCCAAGTTCTACACCTGTGCTCAGGTATGCACATAAATGCTGCATACCTGGGCAGAGCTCATAAATCCCTATCACAGTAACTGCAAAACAGTTCAACCTTTTCTCCAGAGATGGTAAGGGAGCAAGCTTTGATGAAAGCTCAGCGGTTAATAACTTTTCTGCTTCTCAACCAGCTTTCCCACGGTTGTTATTCATAATCACATTAGCAATGCTTACAAATGTACTAAAATCTCAGAAAAAAAAGCAAATATAGCACCTTTAAACAACCTGTAAAACATGGCCGTTAGCTGCTAAGTATTTGCGTACATCTTATACATATAAAATATCTATTTTAGTTTCCATATTTAAATGACAGAAGTTCAAATAACATAAAAATGACGCTGAAGACAATACTTTTTTGGGACCCACCATTCCTCTTTCTGTCCAATCAAAATGGATAATCTCTTATGCCACTACTTTTATAAGGATTTAAGTCTGAGATGACCGTAGAAAAACAGGGCTGATTTGTGAACCATTTCTAGATCATATGTTTGGGTCATTATTCTTTTGAAAGACCCAGTGGTGTCCTGTTAAAGGCTGCTTTAAAAGACAAATACTCTCTTTCAAAGAGATTATGATATACTTTATATCCGGGAGCTTGGAAAGAGAACCACAGCATCTCAAATGTCCCATTTTAAGTATTTCCAACATATTCATCCTCTTTTTCAGTTCAACCTGGTATGTATTTGGCGTAAGAGCTCATTTTAGTTTAATTTAAGCAAAGCAATTTCACTTAAAGTCCAGTTTGGAAAATCCATGTATATATTTTTGATTGTGGGATAGAAATACCTTTTTTATGTTTCTCTTTCAAACGACCACTTTGAATACAGATAATTCAGTAAGAGTTATTGTAACAGGATTATGCCTAATTTAATCATCTCTTACTATGGACTTTAACCTTGCTGTTAAATATAAATGTTATCAAATCAAATCTCTATTTCTTATGTGTTGTGGTGATATTAAAGATTCTCTTACTTTAAATAAATATGTATATCCCACAGTAAATCTTTTTTTCTTATAAATTAATGAAAAATAATCTCACGCAATGTTTTTAAACATATAACTGATTACCAAAGACCTTATTTCTGTGAAGGACGATAACTGCTATTACATTAAAACAAACAATCAGATTGGAAAATTAAATAAGCAGCAGGGCAATAAAATTTTAATTAAATTAAACAGGCAGCACACCACATAGCTAAAGCCAGGCATACACTGTGTGATTTTTTTCAATCGTTGCACGCAGCTACAGCTCACACAGTACGATGAAACTGCAGGGTTTCGTCGTACTTTGTGAGTTCACAGCTCACGATTTTTGTGCAGCATGACACTGATGCGATCTTCCTGCTCACACTGTACTTCCAAAAACCATGTGGGACTCAGCTCCTCAGTAAGATGGTGCTACTCGGACTCGTCTATGTGGAAGCCGAATGAGTAGAAGATAAATGTTAAACGCGCTGCCTTGGCAATTTGTGCAATTTTTGCTTAAAGCCATAAAAAGAAAAGGCGACAATGTATTTGGAAAAAG
>NW_015150459.1:2751761-2763968 GCF_000732505.1 Cyprinodon variegatus | reverse complement strand
AATGTAAATCAGCTGTGCTGGAGCAGGGAAACCTCTAAAACCAGCAGGACAGCGGCCCTCGGGAACCGACTTTGGGGATGCCTGCTGTAGATAATCATCTTCCCACTGTCCCAGACAATGTCATCCTGGTGCTTCCTGTGGAACTCTCGGCTCATGATTCTTTTGGAGGGTGGAGGAATTTTGGTGCCATTCTTAAGACCACTTCTACAGTTTGCTTCTCACAAGATGGGGAATTTCTGAACTTTCTTGGCTGCCCTGAAGCTTTCTTCACAACAACTGAACCTTTATTCAAGAAGGTCTTAGTGATTCGGTAAATGGTTTGACTTAGATTCAACCTACCAGCAGTAATATATTTGTTTCTAAAGCCACTCTGTCCTTGTTAAAGCCTTACCCTAAGCTGGTAATAAGATGATTTAAATGATGCAAGAAATATAGTTTGTAGTATGATTAAATACACTGAAAATTACTTTTCTTAAATAGGTTAATTCTAAGTTTACTGTAAGCCCTGTGGTCCAAACTTTAAAATTGAAAGAACACTAAGTTTCAAATCACACTGACAAAAAATATTTACAGATAAAACATGAAAAGTGATTTCCCCCCAGCAAGACCCGCTCTACCAAAAAGCACATCAGTGACTTATTGAGGAGGTTATAAAAGATTGAAAAACAACTATGGCAGTGCAGGCTTCACTTGTCTCCCAAAAATCGTTATTCAAAACTAACAAATAGAGGATGGTCAAAAGTCGAGTTCATAAGAGGTCCAAGGCCAAAAACAAAAAAGCAAAACACTGCTTACTGAAATAACACAAAAGCCTTCTTTTTACAAGTTTCCTAAAGGTTTGCAAAGAATAAATTTTATGTTGTCTGATGAGAATTTTAGATGCACAATTTTACAGTCAGTCAAACATGGTGGTAGTAGTGTGATGCAGTGGGACTGCTTTGGGACCTAAATGACTTGTTGAAATGTATGGGCCATGGATTCTTTAGAATAGCAGGACATTTAACCCCATCAGTAATGCACTTAAAAGTTCTAAAGCACTTAATATAGAGCTACAATAAAACCAAGGACACCAAAGCTGCTCTCCATGGTTCAAGACGGAAAGGGCAGAAAAAACAAACACACATCTTTGAAACCTTTGAAAAAAAGGGAAAAACCGCAGAGGAATTAAACATTTTTATGTCTCTTAAATTTTTACATGCAAAAAAATGCAAACAAGTTTTATGCGGAGTAATATTACTTTATTGCTAAACCCAAAGCAGCAGAGACCATCACAAAGGAATTATCTCAAACATCTTCACATTCACCAAAGATATGAAATCTTGTTCTAAAGTGAAGAGACCTCAAGCTGAGATATGTGGGATTTTAGACTGTGTATCAAGGAATCTTGTAGAAGCTGCTCTGTCGGCCAAGTTCTTAAAAGATTTGACCACTTTCTGACACTTGCTTGGCATTTCTTTGAAGACTTGCCATCCCTCCCACAGACACACAGATTGATAGTGGAAGAGATAGAGAAATGATGAGGTACAAAGCTGAGAAACCCCCGCATAGTTTTTTCCATCACATTCTGCAGCAGTGTCCACTATCTCCACAGCCGTCTGCTGTCACACCGCGTTGTCTAGCTGTCTCTCTCTTTCACTGTTTTGTTCTGTGCTAGAGAAGGCGTTCACCAAAAGCATCAAAGTATGACTGACTTTTAAGCTTTTGTGCTTGCACACACCCAAGAAAAAAAAAAATATAGGCTTTGCACATAAACACATGCACACATTGCACACTGTGCAATTGAGACACTTGGGTTGGCTGAGCAGACAGCATCTGTTCTGCACCCCATCATCCTCCCTTTGTACCCCACCCTCTGTGACAGGTGGAGAGGATTCTGACTCAAAAGCTAAGCAGCCACACACTGATGTCACTGACACACACACCCTCGTGCAAACACACCTGCTGGGGGCTGTGCAACAGCGCCCTGTGGTGCCAGGCAGGCTGAGAGGCAAGTCGCATGTTTAGACCACCTGCTCTCAGGCCAAACAGGACGAGGAATTAGAGCTGACAGCACACAGACGAACAGCAACACACATGTAGAAGACAGATGTACATATCACCCTCTGTCAAGTCTTTCTTCTAAACACTAAAAGGAAACACCATCCATCTATCAGCTGCTATTAAACAGCAGCAGAGCGGTGTGTGACCCTGACTTCTGTCCAGGCAGCGGTTGGTTGAAGGTCTCATATAGAGAATATGCAGCTGAAGTACGCTAATCACGTTACACCAGTGACTTCAGTCCCTTGGACGGCAAAACAAACCACTAGGCCAAAGATCGGCAACCAAAATTGCTCAAAGAGCCATATATGACCAAAAAAACAACAAATAATGTCTAGAGCCACAAAAATGTAAAAGTCTTATATATGCCTAGAATGGCAACACAGGCTTTAAGTGTATTATCCCACTATAGGAAAGGACTATGTGGGCTAAAATATAGCAGCATGAGGTGTATGCTCTCACTTCGCGCCGCTTCACTGCGAGGTTTAAGTTTTTGTTGGATTGATGAAATGATAGAAACACGATAAAGGAATCTTTCTATGGTGGACGTGTTTCTCTTGGGAGGAGCTGATTGAGTCATGAAGAACCAAGCAGGAACTGACATCCATCGGAGCAGAGCTCTCTAACCCTGAAATCCCACATCCTTTTTAGGATTTGGGGAAAAAATGGAAGCAAGTTCACATGCCTGCATCAGAGCGCTACCTGTTTGATCTGTGGATTGTTTTCCATCCTTGCAACCAAACTAGGAGCAGTAGTGGAGTTTGGAGATGCAATCCACTTCTTAAATCCATCTTTGCTCTCCTCTAATTTATCCAGAAGTTCCGCAATCGCACTTTTTCTCTTACTCCCAAGTTGGAGGCCGGCTGTATATTTAGCTTTGCATCCCTGAAAATGCCTTTCCAAATTTTTATTTTTATTTTTTGACAACCTCTTATTATAAAGCAAAAATGCAGGCAATCCTTTTTGCAGTGATAATAAAAGCAAATGATTCTGTCCATTCTCTGAATCCTCTTTTCTCATCAGCTATCTTCCTTCTTTTTTGGGGGGGATTCATGGTCCGAGACATACCTGCAGTTTTGTTTGCCTGGCACCACGCCATGGTGGTGCAAGTTATGACCTCTGATCTCTATGGCTATGATGCAAATTATTGTTTAAATTTAATTATACAAATGGTTACAGCATTGGACAACATACGTATTTTTTCTTTGTCCTCCTGCACACCATATTAAAACAAACAAAAAAGAATAATCGATTTCTGTCAATTTTTGAAAAATCTCCAGGGAGCCGTAAGGGGGACACTAAAGAGCCGCGGGTTGCCAACCCCTGCACTAAGCCATAGAACATGACAAAGAGCTATTGCAGTTTTTCTCTATATTACATTGAAACCATCAACAAAAAACACAATAATCTTGGATCTAGCATAATAGTGTACCAACCAACAAGGAAGAACGGACGAGATCTCCTTTTATGGCTTCCCAAAAGACCCAGAAGGGCGAGCCAGATGGGTGGCTGCCATGAAAAGACACAGTAACCAATGCCAAATTATTGTTGCAGAGATTGTTTTTATTTTTTTTATTTAGGCAGATGTGGAAATAGCCTCCAACGTTAGTCAGAAACAAGTGGAGAGTTTCATCTTTTAACAGGTATGCAGGGTTTTGCCCAGTGTACAGTATTAGAAGCCTAGCGGCCGACACGCTTTCCTTGGCCTATAATGCCATGATGAGCGTCATCTTATATATTAAATTTGTCGATGTTTGAGAATGACATAAAACAGTGAGAAATGCTCTGGTCCAAGAGAAAACCTCTTTGTCTGAATGGCTAACACACCAGCTGTATACACTATGTCCACTATGTTCCCCTTCTAGTGGGACGATGCAGCATTCTCTCTGTTTTGGTGTACAAAAAAAAAATAGCTGTCTAAACTTTTATAAGCCTTAGTGCTTTTCTTAAAAGTTAAGTTTGGGTATTAAGCAAATAATTGCACAAGTCGTAGATGACAAAGTCTGCGATGTCTGACTGATGGCACTCGAATCACTGAAAACTAGTTAGCAAACAAAAGATAGGGATCCTGCACTGCAACATTTATCTCCCCATTTAAATGTTCATTTATCTCCCCATTTAAATGTTCATTATATTAAGAGTATGTTGGGTTGGCAGATTCTCCACTGATTTTAATTTACATCTCTGCAGTAAATATTTTTATTTTTTTGTATATTTTTCCACATGAAGGCAGTTTTATGTCATCCACCACGGCGGCGTAAAAAGACCATGGTCACGTGATCGCACATCTTCTATAAACATATCTGAAACATTTCAAACATGTTAAAGTGTTGTTGAAGCAACCCTACAATTTATTATTTTAAAAGGATGACAGTAAGTTCAGGGCTGACTTGTCTTTTTTTCCTTTTTTTAGAAAAGTAGAAAAAAAGCTTCATCCTGGATGTCATTCAGTTTAGATTCAGGTATTTTTTCACTTCTCTGGACTCTTGATTTCCAAATAAAATGCAGATTTTACTTTCATCTAAAGGTAGAAATTAGGATCACTGAGCAGTCATCCCTTTTCTACTTAGCTGAGGAGCATTCTGATGTATCCAGCTCTATAGTGGCTTAATACAAGTTGTTTTAACAGTTTTCTGCTTTGGATGTAACTCTTGAAACTCCACTTACAGCCATATCATACAACGGATCTCCCCTAAATTCTTAGAGGGTTTCCCCGTTGCTTGCGTCTTCACTGCTTCCTTCCTCCACAGGACTTTTCAGGTTTAACAACCACCTTATTCATCAATTATCTTTTGCAGCTAGCTTTCCTTCAAAAGATGTAAGCTACCGTTTTCTCGATAGCATAAAAATCATAGCGCTTCTCCATGAGGGGCAAGTGGAGATATATTTGTAAAATGTTATTGAATAAATGTTTAATTGGTTTGTATTTAATTGTTCTGATGAAGAAAATTCTGCATTTGTTAGCTGTGAGCAATTATCAGATTTAAGAGACATATTAAAGCAACAGTATGTTTCAGTTTTTTAAACCTGTGCTTTTCAATTGCCTGAAGACCTTAGGACCCACTATCCTCCATGTTTTAAGTATTTCCCTGCCTCCACACACCTGCCTTAAATAAATAGGTGATTAGCAGGCCCCTGCAGCCCAAGGTGGCTGTTGAGGAATGCAATCATTTGATGCAGGTGTGCTGGAGCAGAGACCCATCTAAATCCTGCAGGACTTTGGGTCCTAATGATAAGCTGGAAGCCACAGTTTTAATACTCATTAACACATTGCTCAGGTAGTTTCATTTTACTTCTGTATAAATACAAAACTTAAAATCAGAATAAATAAAAAAAAAATCATTGGGGTAATGTAGGAGTAATTGATAAATCATTTTGTATATTTAATCTAGGTAAATTTCCCATAACAGTCCATAATATTGCAGGGTTTTTAAGAGAAGGTTATCAATTATCTGAAACAACTTTAACCTCACTGAACACCGGAGCGAACAAGGGCAACCCGTTTGCAGGCAGCATCAAAAACACTGCGTGGGGTCTCAAGATTAGATTAACCCATCTCAACAAATGCCTTAAGATAGAAAATTAGGCAACGGAAAATTAGTTTATGATTTAAAAAAATATATAGTTTCAGAGAATAAAACAATGCAGGTTACAAGAATACATTGCATCTATCCCCTTACAGGAATGCAGTTATCTTTACTGAGCGGGCTGCATCTGCATTCCCCCACTGCTCTGTTGATTCAAAGTGACAGGGCTCTGGGAATGCTGGGAAAACTTTCTGGGGAATGTCATGTCTTCTGAGAAAACATGCCATAGGGCACGAAGCTGTGGGCTGACAATGTGTGTAGGCTGTCCTGATAGCGGTTCTATTTGGAGAGGCTTGTGCAACAGCAAGGCATTTCCTAGTTATCTCCTGCTTCCAGCCCTGAGGTGGTGAGAGGCAGGTCTGCATCCACTCCTGGCGTGATCAGGCTCAGAACTGCCAAAGACCTGACTGAGAGAGAAGGTGCAGCCACCCCCATAGCGGCACAGGGGCCCCGACCATCCACTTGAGTGTGCATTTGTTAAATGTGGTAATTGCTGAGCAGCAAATAAAACCTGCTGATAATGACAGATGGTGCACAAACAAGTTGACTGACTGCAGAGAAAATTGCCTGGGAAGAAGGTACCGGTATATACACAGCACCTATATCTAGATAAAATACATTTACATACATTGAGAGAAAGGAAAATATGAATCGAGTGTTGAAATTCCACACATCTCTATCCTGCAGTTTAGGACATGTTGCTTCATCTCTCGCCTCAAAATTACAGGTTAGAGGGAAAAAGCACAATCCAAGGGGGGTTGAGGGCTGGATTGGGTAGGAAGCAGTGATGGGTTCAGGTGTTTAGAAACAGCTGTTCTTCAAATAAAAACAGCAGGGAGTGGGCAGATGGAGAACTGAGAGAAGGAAAGATTGAAGGATGAGGGAGCTGGGATAGCAGCATGAAGACTACAGTCAGAGAGAGGTGCAAAATAATTGGAGACTGTTATGACTGAATGGAAAAAAGGCAGCTGTACACTCATTCCAGTGGGACGGCACACAATGCACTGTGTACTGTACACACATTGATAGAGAAGCTGACAGAGTGGGAAACACTGACAATATCATTTAAACAGTGGAGTCACAATTCATTGGCTAACAGAGGGTGGGTGGTGAGGCTGAGTGATGTCAACAGGTTGTGTCTAAGAGCTCACATACTAATAAAATATCACCTGAACAGGCATTTACATGCAAAAATAATATTGCACACCCACACCTTATTGATTTTGAGTAATGTATCTAGAAACAACATTCCCATTTATGTAACACTGGTGATTTCAATTGATGTTAGAATTATTCCTGGAAAACCATTTCAACATTCTAAGACTGACCGCTTCATATAAGCAAATATGTTCCTTACACTGATGAATTTCAGCAATTTGCTTTGGTTAGTTTTTGGTCACAGTGGCTCCCAGCGACAGAAAAAATGTCCTTCCGGACAAAGTAAATTCAAATTGAATACCTCTTGTTCTCTATCAATAGTATTACAGAAATGACAAGGAATCATGAGTAAAGACTTCACATCTGTCCAGCAGATGGTTACTAAATGCTTCAGGTGAGCCATAAGAGCATTTGAAACTTCTGCTAGTTTTATTCATACAAAACTGAAGATGGCATAGGGAAGGAAAAACAGAGGAAGTGCACAAGATGCAGGGAGAATTACAAGCTTTACAAAAAAAACTTGTTTTAGCCACCAACGGTGAAATCATGTAGCCACTTTCAATTTCAAGTGGCACAAGAGGCAAAGTTACTCAAGGTCTACTTAGGATTTGTCTCCATAGCTGGAAGGATCCTCATCTACCCCCCCTTAAAGCTCAGTGAAGCAGTTAGAAATTTTTAGAGCACTTTTTGCTTCCCTCTACAGACCAATGTTATGAAGGCGATTTCATTTTCCAGTGGTAGCCATTCACAGCCCAACGTACCAATACCTGCTCAAATGACCGTTAACTGAACCTGATTGGTTAATTAACCGACCTAAATCCTATAGAGCATCATCAGGGGGGAAATGTGAGTCAGACAATGCAGATGGACTAAATGCTCCTCACCAATCCCCTACATGCAAATCTTATGTTTATGCATTTCATGAAAAAATTCAGAACCAACCATTATTTGAATGCCTTTGCTATAAAACACGTGTTAAATATAGGCTCACGTATGAGTGGCGAAAGTAGTGTTAATACATTTTAGTTTTAATTCAATTTTACAAGCAAAGGTCATCAAAAATAAAGAGAATCCTTAATTTTTAACTACATTCATATTTGAAAAAGGATTCTGCCTTTTCTTAGATGCGTATTTTTCGATTCTCCCAACACCTAAGGTTGTTGGAGGGGTTTTAGGTCATATTGAGCCAATCTAAAAAGCTCTCAATTTCATTTCCACCAGTGGGGAGACTGGAGGCTTAAGAGGAACAGCTTTACATTTGGAACAAATGGATGAATCTCAGGCCAAGATGATTCATATTCTGCAGGCTTTGGCACCCTCTGCAGGATTTTAGACACTCATCTTAATTGAGACTCCGGCTCACAGACTCAAGCTTCAAATAGCTGTATAGACAGCCTTCTAAAACGAACCCCTAATGACAATAACTGAGCAAGAACACCAAGTTTAAAGAAAGTACAATCCCCTTAATGCTACAGGAATTTTCCAATCTAGTTTGAACTTAATGTTTTAAAAGATTTACTAAATAACCACAAAACATTTGTAAAATACAAGTTTCTACATTTAGTTTCTTTGTTCCTCTATTAAACAAGTTAGATAATTTGGCCTCTAGGTGGCAGTGTGGTCCCCTATATGTCTGACTTATAAACCAACCATGCAGCCGCTGAATATCTGATAATCTGCCATTATTTTGTCTAAAACATTTGTCCATTGTGGGATGACAAATATCTAAAGGGTGGGAAACTGCAATGAAAGAACAAACTGGCAATAATGGAGCATAGATTTATCAAAGATGATGCCAGATATCACTCCTGGCTATTCCAACTCAGAATTGGACCCGTTACTAATCCTTCCATCACTTCTTTGGTTTCAATAATAAGTTTCCTGTTTCCTTAAATATTTCCATTAGCACCCCAATCAGATTTGAACATCAAGGTTAATTGTTGACCAATGAAAAAAAAAAAAGCTTTAGAGCAGACTCAGGAGATTCAAAATTTTCTCATATGCTCTCAAACAAAAAACAAATGCAGACCAATTTTGCCTTTATCCAAAAACAGGTTTATTAAACAGATTTCTTGTTTGCAGCTGCGACCTGTGGAGAAGAAGACAATACATTAGTATATAAGAATAAATGGGGCTATTAAATAAATTAACTTTGTTGTCTTTTACAGCTTTTCAGTAGAATGGATGAGTTTGGGGAAGTGCGGCGTATGGTTGCTACAAATGGCCATCATTTAATCTTCTCAAACTACAATCCAATCAAACTTCCCATCTGCTTCATCTCCCATTTGTTCATCTTTTATTTCTAATTTCCACCCATTTCAGTTTCTGCAATAGTGTTTCAAACAGAGCTTGAAACACATGGGAGTGACTTACAATCAATTCACAAGGATTTAGGAGGAACAAATCTTGGAAAGCTTGTTCCATCACGGTTGTGGCCAATATAACCATTAATACTAAAACGAAAGACAAAAGAGTTGTTCTGAGGCAATAAGCCAGTAGGAACCAATAATGAGTTATTCAACTTTACTCGTTACAACATCTTGCCAAGTTTAGAGCTGCAGGTAGAAAGGCGGGCCGGGCTCAGGTCTGTTCATCTACATGCTGCTCATTAGTATGGGTAAACAAGGAGACAACTGGTGCCATACGCTAAACTCTCCATGCATGAAATTCCCTCCTCATGTTTACCCCTTTTTACCCTTGGCTTGTCAAAACATTGCTGCCTCTGTTCATTTTTGACAAGGCCCAACTGTGAGTTTCTGTTTTTAAAACGAAGGGCAATGATTCTAATAACATGGTGTAGGATTTTCAGCTGGCAGAGGAAACTCTGCCCCAGGACAAGTGCCTCCAGAAAAGCTTTGCATCTGAAAGTGACATGGGGGGGATGGAGACTTCTTGCAGCTGACAATGTACTGCATCGAAGCCAAATAAAACCTGGGATGATTTTTAAGAGCTTAATGACTCAGTTCATCACATAACTCAACCAAGCTCAAAAATCAGGTGGGGATAACGCTAATTGCTTGGGCAATGAGTTGCTTCACGTGTAAAAGTAATTTAATAGAAATTATGAGGAACGCTTCTGGCTTGTCTTTTGGTTGAAAACATTTAATTTCAGAAAACACTCACCTGGCCAGCAATTCTGTCTAGGTCTCTTGTTCCCTGGGAGGTCAGCCTTCGGCCACTGAAAGAAAATAAAAAAATATTCTTTTTATTTTACAATAAACAGACAAAATTAATTGATTAAACATTTCACATCAATACAAGTTGTAATCACTGAAAACTTAAATCCTTAGTAGAGGAGTTACAATTATACTTCAAGCTTAATCAAAAATATTACCATCTTTACAGAGTAATTGCACCAACATTGCTAGCTTGATTTTCAGAAGAAAGCAGCATTATTTATTCACCATTTATTAAGAATGTTTACTGTCAGAATGAGATGGGAGCCAGTCAAACCAAAAAGCGTCCCATATTTCTCCCATCTAATCTATGTTCCTATTTGCAGGCTCAAATTTTAAGTTACAATTAAAACCCTCCCTTCTTAAAAATATAAGAATTTAAAAAATGAAGGGGAAAAATAAACAGAGCATACTTTATAAGTAAATGCAAAGGGAATTTATTTTTAGTCAGTTTAAAATAGGAAAGTTAGTTAATATACACAGCTTACAGGCACGCAGACCTGAAAAAAAAAAAAAAAAAAATCCAATTCACTTACACCCCAACAGGAGTTCTGACAACAGAACCCCAAACAAACATGTAATGATTAAATTCAAGTCTAAGTATATTCTTGTATTCCTTCTCACACAAATTTGAGCAACATCCTACCAGTCATTGGAGGTCAATATAGTCGACCCATCATTTATAGCTACAACAGCATCAATCACTGTGGAAAACCTTTCTATAAAATTTAGGTTTGCACTTAAGGGATTTTGATTATTCTATTCCACCAGAAACAGAACTTAAATTCTCTCCTGTTGAGGTCAAGATTGCAGGTCACTCATACACCAAACTTGCTTCTCGATTCATTTATTTATTTAATTTTCCTTGCAACACTGGAATCCATTCATATTGAAACAGCAATGGGCTCATCTTAAACTGTTCCAAGTAGGGCTACACCGACATAAAGTGGAATAAGGTATCAACTAAAGAAAAGTATAAAGATGAAACTGCCAGAAGCCAACAAAGATGTATCCGGCATTTTAAGCACTGGCACAGAAAGTTAGGATGAAGGGAGATATTAGAGGTAGGCAATTGCAGAAGAGGGGAAAAAGGGCCTTTGATTGGACTAACTGACAAATTAGTGTATAACACACAATTCAATTGCACCTAATATTTATGTAGAGTCTAAAACAGACCTGCCACAGAGTGGTTTGTCACAGTATGCATTTTAAGGGACTAAGGGCTGTGTTTGCTCACATGCAAGAAAACCGTAGATGATCATGCATGCAAGGATATCATGATGGAGATGGTTTCAAATGTAGTCCGTTTTGCAGCTGCTTCATTTGGATGGGACCTCTAACCCACAAAGAGATTTACGGTATACGCTCAAACTCAGTTTTGTCTGGATGGTAGAGTGTATGAGAAGTAACCGAGGTTTTGATATACGCCGTAGCATCAAGAGCTCATTCACTGGATCCACAAGGACTAATGCCAAACATCTGAAGAGCAACAGTTTATAATTCCCCCATACTTTAGTACTTCTAAGATTTACAAAAGCTCTGCCTGCTAGAAAAAGGAAGTCGTTTTTTGCACTGTGTGTTTTGAAATCCAACAACCCAATTTTCATTACTTGAATCCAAGTCAAAAAACGATGAATTACAACCATATCGTTTTAAAACAGGTACGGTGTAAACTTTTTCAAATACAACCAATTCCATTTATTGGGAGTTTAAATATTTTGGAACAATGCAGTCAAAATAAGACGTATTTCAAGCCAACTGTACAGGGAAGATAATCCCTCCATAACCATGTGTGGTAAAGAAGATTTGGGTGCAACTGTAAACAATTTGCACCATGACTAATGATGGGAATTGGCATAACGAAAATCTTCAATTACCCAAAAGGAAATTTTGAAGTAAACTGATAACTTAAGGTTTCTCACGTGCCAGTACGAAAAAAATTTATGTAAAAAGAAATTGCCAGCATTAATGCAGAGAATGTTTGCACCACTACTTAGCATGCTTTAATCTGACCTATTAATCCTATGACCAAGTTTGAAATACAAAGATAGCTTGAAAGATTGCACTTAACACGAGGTGGTAACACTGGCCTCTATAGAGACTGATCAATACTTCTAAGGCAAACCAGAGCAGCAGATTCCCCATTCCCAACTGCAGAAAATGTGTGGGTTTTCTCCTTCTCAAGTGATGAGGTTTGTTTACATAGATAATTTTACAGATAGTATTTCATTAGTCTGTGTGTTCAGTAC
>NW_015150459.1:2720772-2751236 GCF_000732505.1 Cyprinodon variegatus | reverse complement strand
AAATGCCACTTAAAAAGTTAAGTTTTAGGTCAACAGAGTCAGATTTCCAAGAAATCCTGCAGCACTTTTGAGACAACTTGCCTCAGAAACATGTAGTATATTAATTGCAATCAATTGAAAACTGCATCTAAAAATCTCGACCAGGATCCAAAAAAAACAAAAAAAACAAAAAACAAAAAAAAAACCCGAATGGTACTCTTTATATAGAAAAATTAAGACAAGTTCTTCAAATACAAGTATGCATTACCTGCAAATAAAAAACTAAATGTAAATGCAAACGATGACCGTCATCACGTAAACTTGTGTTTATACTCAAACAATATTGGATTAAGAGGGGGAAAAAAACAGATACGATCAAGATGAAGTAGAGATCCACATTTAAGATGCTGCATAGCACCACTTACCCATTGGGATCCTTCTCAATCATCTTGAGAAGCTCCAGAGCCTGCAGCACCTTGCGAGCCACATTTTTTGATCCTACACTGTAGTGGGCAGGGCACACGCCATTCCTCTTGCGGCCACCATAGATCTTGGTCATGGAGCCGACACCAGCACCACCTCGGAGATACAGATGGCGAACTGTAGATGCTGCAGAGGAAGAGAAAAAATATTTAGTTAGGTATACCTTTGACTTTCTCAAATAATGGAGCAACCATCAAGATTTAGCACAAAAAAATTAACATGCAAACTACACATATCATCCTAGGAGACAGTTTAAAGGAAAAAAACAAAAAAACAATACTTACCAGCTCTGATGTAGAACCAGTTCTCATCACTGGGAGCAAGCTCCTTGTGCTTACCCAGCTTGACAAGGTCAACCCAGTCAGGGACCTTCAGCTTTCCTGACCTGAAAGAAGGAGAAAATATCAGCACTCAATCCATTACTCAAATTCCTAAACAAGTCATGGGAGTAACATTTTTTAGTTTTTGGCAACAACACTCAAGACAATTCACCAAAACATATTGTCATGGGTGTAAAACTAACACAATCGATGTATGAAAACAATGATATTTTCAGCCAGAATTTATAAACACTAGTCATAGAAATTGATTAATTAAATTCGGTAACAAAGGATAAAGCTAAAAATTAGCAGAAAAATACTGACTTCTTCAGGAAGGCTGCAAGGGCACGGACGAACTCCTGCTGGTTAACGTCTTTCACTGTAACACCAGGCATCTATGAGAGAAAACAGACTATATTAAGTATAAGTACATTAAACAGGGGACTACTAAATGATATTTGTAATTCAAAGATTTAACAACCATTCCTCTTGAAATTACCAATTAAACAACTATGAATATAGGTTAAAACAATATGAAGGTGCCCCATAAATAAACGGATCCAAGCTAAAGATAATGGGGAGAATGCAGCAAAAAAGTGGAGAAATGATACCAACGTTACGAACAAAACTAATTAGTAGAGGAAATATAAAACAAATGTTTAAAAGCAGGGTAATCACCACTGCCTCAATTAAGACGTAAGTGCAAATTATAATTGTATCTCATGTTGCTTGCTCCGAAATCAATGCAATAGCATCTTAAGCCATCAAAAGCATGAACCAGTTTATCATTAATCACAGGTATGAGCAACTTTAGAGAAAAATGAAAATTTCCACAATTAACGTTACTTTCAAATCCTAGAAAGTAAAGACATTCTGTTGAACTATAGCGCCTGGGGAGCTAACAGCTATAGCCGGCATGTTAGCTTAGGTGTCACGCGTTAGCGATAAACTGACATTTTAAGACACCCACAAATAGATGAAAACGCTTGCAGCAAAGCTTTAAACAAGCAATAGCCCCAACTAAATGTCCCCAAATAGGTGGTAGTGACACTAATTGATATAGTAAAGAACAGCTAACCACGCTAGCAGGCCAGATAAGCCAGCATGGGGCAGTCGTAGCTCCAAGTTATCACTAAAATATTTTTAAAAAGCGAAGATCAATATTAATTCTTATGTCGCAAAGTTGAAGATGTTGGTCATATGTACATTATGGTCCAGTAGAATGAATCCGAGAGGATATAAGCAGCATCTTAACTATTTATATATATTATAAACGTGCATAAGAGAAATATAGCGCTTTACCTTGCTTGTGGACAGCGGAGGGAAGAGGAAGGTACGGGGTTTCCAACCCGTGTTAAAACGGACAAATCTCTTATTTTCTCGCGAGATCTTAATGCTTCCTTTTTAACGACACAGGATGGTTATGTTGAGAAGATGAAATAAAAAAGTTACTAAATGAACTAGAATTCCAAATAATAATTCCTGTAATTAACAATAATAGTTATAAAAACACAACAAAAGTAAAATAATAATATATCGCCTACTTAAATTAATGTAAATGTGATTGACCAAAAGAATATTAGCTTAATTACAACATTTAACCCAAAATCACAAGAACAATTTTAGAACTGCAGCAGTGTCCAGGAATTAAAACCAAGTAATACTGAAAATACAATTTAATGTATGGTAAAAGGCAAAAATACATAAATACATTTCAAGTACAGAGCAACAAACACAATTATTTCCCTTGCCTAGAATGGATTTTAATTCAGCCCATTTTTATCAAATTGCCCTAATTAGAGTTCAATGTTCCTATGCCATAGAATCTAACCTAATTACCTCAAATTTACCTCAGTAAAATGTGATTGTGAGAGAATTATTCCATTGGAATGTTTTCTAGTAGAAGGACAGGAAGCTCTCAGAGTTTAAGAAGATGGATGGGGTCGCTACTTGAAAGCAAATTAACATACTAGTATTGCCCAGTGCAAGTCCAGAATTGTATTCAATCGAGAATATATAGCAATTCTTGACATTTGCTATTATTCAATCATTCAAAGTGAATTTGAGCTATTTTTCCAAAAGATGGGATAAAGATTTTGTCTCTAGATGTACAAAGGTAGCAAAGTTAAACCTTGAAAGTTTGGTCCCTTTCAGAATGACTACATTTATGTCAAATGAAATGTTCATTTTGCCTCTCTATAAATGTTTGTAAGTTAAACAAGGCACGTGAATATTTGTGGTTATTCAAGAGTAGGGTATATTAAATATCTCACATTTTCTCTATTTCTGTTTATTTGCACATGTGTTATTTTTAAAGGATTAAAAAGACAGCTCTTCACTTCGAAATCAAACTTTTAAATAGTTGCTTGCTTAAAAGAATATAAAACTCCTAAACAAACCCACGTGTACTCAAATACGGAGTTAGGAAACATAAAATGGCAAACAAAATTATAAGCTTTTTTGATTTCTGGATATTGTTACATTTCAAAAAAAAAAATACATTACACAATGATGTTTTTACATTTTTTATGTGAATGTTGGCAAATGTTAAAGCAAAAACACAAATATGAAGTATTGATACAAGCAAGCAAGATGACATATTATCCTATCAAATTAGTTTCACATTTCATTAGTGTCTTTAGAATTTACTTCATTTAGATCTAATCTTTGATTTTATAAGGCAATTACATATAATCTGTTACCAACCAAGTTTAAGGGCATGAAAAAAAATCCCATCAAAGGGGGATTATTTATTTAGATTACGCATATTGTGTTGATACATGGCATAAAATGAAAGCACACAAGAACAATTATTTTAATTATTTTTATCACTTTTTAATTTCTGTTATAATTCTTCATAAGCATCCTTCCAATGCATAGTGTTTTGGAATAAAAATCTATTCTTTACCTATGTTTCTGTGCCTCAGCTTTATGAAAGATATGTGTTGTTTTTTTTTAAGGCAGCCTGTGGATTCAGGTCAGCCTGCCCCTGCCTGGAGCATGGAGCTGTTAGCAGAATAATCTATACACATATTTCAGCTTTGGGGAATAAAGGTTCAGTTCTGCAGTTCAAGGAAAGTCATTTCCATTAAATTGAAATGAAATATGAACATTACTATTGTATAAATAAAGATATGCAGCAGCTTCAGCCTTTTTTTAAATTATATGTCCTTTTGTTTTCCACACAAAAAAGGTTAAGTGTTTATATAGTCATAAGTGTATATTTATTACTTTTTACTAATGTGGCATAGTTCTAGATTCAGACTGAAACTTAAAATTCATTAAGAAGGTTCTTTTTGAAAACTGTGCAAGAGTACTGCTTGCTAAAGATTGTGGCTGCTGTCTATTTTTGTGTTAAAGTCCTTGAAGATGACATTTCTTGATCACCTTGAACATTGGTCTACACTTAACATACACAAGAAAACTTATTCAAGTAAGAATTCAGTTCACATTAGCAGCCCCATTTCTGATAGTTTTGCAAAGACTGGAACCACTCAGCCTCTTTCTCACCAGGTTTCTCACCAAAGGGCCTGTCACACCTTGCCATTGGGGACAGTATATGCCTGACGTACGGAAAACCTGGAAAATATGCTGGCATATGTTGGATAAGATATGGGTATGTTTTGTATAAGTGATTCTGAATCTGCTACAACTGCAAACCTTCTTTCTTTTTCATTTTTTTTTTTCCTATTTATTCTTTTTTTTTTTTTGGTGGGCGGTAAACATCAGCTAGGTTAACACCGCAATCAAAGACATCTTTTTTTAATGCAGGCCGGGCGCCTCCGAGAGCATCGGTGTCCCCCTCAGGACACTGGCTTGTGCATCATTCATGGGATATTTGTGGTTATATTTCTTTTGTTAGACTGTGCATATGTGGTTGGCTTTAAATTTGTATTTTTATTTAGTTGATTACTGCAAGTTAAGTGTGGATTATGCTTGGTGTTCAATTTAATAAATGACAATCCTCAGATATTGTGCTGCTCAAAGTCTTGAGACTGGGGAATTGGAACAGAGAAATAACAAGGTTTTATATTTCGTTGTCACAGAATTTCCCTTGCGGATGCAAAATGTTTGATCACTCAGGCAGGACCTGAAACACCCTAGTGCTGTCCCTCGGATTCCCAGCCAGAACTCCAGATATTGATAGAAAATGTTTCATTTTTTGATCCAGCACTTCAGTCTTTTAAAAAACTACTCAGTGTGGGCTTTATTTAGGCCCAACACTGTAATGAGCAAAGATTTTAAATTTGTCTAAAACGACTAAGAACTGCTTCATCCATACCAGGGTTTCTAAGAAAAGCTTAAGCAGAGCTGGGACCGCTCCTGAATTTAGACTGCTGTCTATCTGCAGGACAGAAGACGCTACTGTTGGTGTCAGCTGCTTGAACAATTTTGGTAGAATTGTTGGCGTTGGGAGAACCTGAGAGCTTTACATTACCAACAGACTTCTGCAGAAAGGACGGTCAGAAGCTGTGAACAATAGGAGGGCAAGGAGACTGATGGGTCATGATCAAGGGGTGTGATCAGAGGCCCAGTAAAAGCAACTTAAGTAACCTCTCTTCTAATAAAAATACATAAAGCTTTAAAAACTGAAGGAGTAGACTCACCCCGAGATATCTGGGACTTTAGCATAAAATCAATAGTTTTAAAAAGCACCAGAGGTTTGTGACAGTTTAAAGCAATAATGCCTGTGAAGTTTCTTTTTTTCTTTTTGAGCCCTTTACAGTCTTCGTACAGTGCTGCCAGCTCCTCTTCATTATCTGAAAGGAAACCTCCAGTTTGTCGTTTTTCCAATTTGTGTTCAGCTCTATGGCCCTCTGTCATGCAGCACAAGTCATTTAGTCATGGCTAACATTTAGATTTTGTTAATATAGTCTCAAAAGCAGCTACAGTATTAAACACTGTCTGGCAGGTAGTTTGAAACCAAGAGCTAAAGATGCAGCATCACACTGGGGCTGTCTAGCTGTTGGAATGGCCATCTTTCTGGAATAAAGGTCATTGTCTCTCAGAATATCAATGGGCATTTCCAGAGTTTGTCACATATAACTGAAGTATAAATCTTTAGAAGAATGAAGTTCCTCTTTAGTACCATCCTGGATTTTCCCCTGGCCAAAATTTAATGAAAAATATTTGAGGATGGATGCAGGGGCAGATTTACATTAACAGGTGTCAAGTCCAGAACATCAATTTTGTTCTCAAACACATGTTCATCATGTTATGGAGCATTGTTCCCATGAGTCTAATAGAACCTCTTAATTGAACCATTACTTTTTTTTTCTTTTAATAACCCACATGTTCATTATTGCTGCCATTATAAATTTATTTTAAAAACATTTTTCTTTGATATATTTTCTAGAAATATTTATTTCTCTATGTCCTTTTATATTCTCTATGTCCTGCTTTTGTTTCCTTCTGAATTTTGACTTACAACCTAGTCATAAACCATAATAGTGATATCTATAACAAATACTGTGAGCTGGATTATGCTATGTAAAAAGTACTTTAATAGTCTTTAATATGGTAGGAATCCCAGAATAGAAATGTAAAGCATATCTCCATTAATAATGAAGATTTTTTTGATTAAGGTGGATTTTGAAACCTTTTAGATAATATAATTCAACCTTAAATACATTGTTCTGTTATATTTGTCTTCAGTTATTTGACCTTGCAAAAATCACATTGATTAATAGTTCTTATCTTCATTTTTCCGCACAAATTGAACATCTCTGGGAAAGTAAAAAAAAAAAAAATACAGAGAAAGGTTACTCTTTGCTTCACCTTATTTCAGTGTGTGCCTGTGCTCCTTTATTTGCATAGCTCTCTGGATGGCAGAGGTGATGTTGCCCTTTGCACATCTTAGATGGAAAGGGCAGCAGTGCTCCAACATTGACACAATTGATATGTTTGCAGAGACAAGAGAGATAGAAGGCAGGTTGATAAGCATGAGGTTTATAAATCAGGTTCATTCTGTCAGTGAGGAGTTAGGCAGCAGAGCTGGGAGGAAGAGAAAGATATTCTAAAAAAGGGAATAAAAAAAGAGTTAAGACTTAAGAAAGTCAGAAAAGAGATTTAAGTATTGTATCTGCCTCATCAAAGGGACTTAAAAAGGTAATTTTACTCTTTATTTCTAATTTTCCTTCCTGAAATCATACAAACATCTGGGTAACCCTTTTTTAATCTTTCTTACTCATTAGTAAAAAGTTGGACCTTATGACTGACTTTAAATATATATACTGATAAATTACACCCTTAAAGTCCATCTAACAATTTGAGTTGAAAATTCAAACAAGGTGGATTAAAGCCATTTAATTATTTCAGTAAATCAAGTCTGCCCAAGCCCTCCAGATGGCGAGACAGGGGATGACTGTATAAAATGATTATAAAGTGTTTTAGGAGTTATTCCTGCCAGCCATGATTATTATTGAAGTGACGACTCACTGCAATTGGTTCGAAAAGGTCAAACTAAATACATTGAACTGACAGGTTGCATGCTGAGGGAGAAAATCTGCTGTTTCAATATTCTTCTACTTTCCTTTTTGGGAAATGATTGTTTGACCAAAAAAAATGCAGTAAAAGTTGCTGCCAATCATTTCGAATGCTGGAAGTGACTAATAGGTCCTCAAAAGTATTTGCGTCTTTTTGGTTTAAAAAGACTTAGGTCCAGGTCCAGAAAATAAAAATCTTGGAGACACTGAAAGGTTTGAAGGAATTTCCACACTCAACAAAGAAGACTTTGGGCAAATTAGCTTGTTAAGTGAAAAGGATGAAGAAAAACTAAAGAGATTTTTTACTTTATATGCACCTGGATCCTCTACGTTTGATTTGTGCATTATAATCAAAAGGATACATGACACAAAATTTCAAATGTAGGGCTTAACTGAATATCATCTGTCAAGTTGATACAGATTCTGAATTTGATTATGGCCTGTACTTTGACTTCAACTGTAGCTCAGGAAAAAACCCTTTTTCCTGACCTGTCTGATACTATCCTAGGTTTCACAATGCTCTTAGCCAGAAAACTAAACTTTAAATAAATAAAACTTTGATTTGCCTTTAGCTTTGAAATAAAACAATTTAACTACAAATATTTAAAAATGTGTTGGTCAGTGTCATTTAATCACATTGATCATATAAAGGTTGTGCAAACATGATTTCACAAAATGTGAGAGAAAGTGAAGATTTTGTACAGCACTCTCCACAGTTAGAAGTTCTGTTGAATGAATACTCTTGCTAAATGATTGAGGCTATTTGTGTCTATGTAAAATACAGAGAGGAGAAATAAAACAAGGTCAGCAGAGAGTTAAAAAAAAAGACAAAAGGAAAGGGCGGTGTTAACGGTCGGCCGCCACCCAGCTTGGTGCTTGTTGTTGCGTGTTTGCATGATGCTCACATCCTCAGTGGAAAACTTCTGTCAAGTGAGGTCCAGCCTGACCTTTTCACTCCCTGGGCACGTTTCCAGCTCTCCAATATCTATCAAAAAAATCTTCTCTCTTTGCGCTGGGAGCACAAACTTACATCACATTCTCAGTTTTTCAGTACTTTCTCTTGCAGCCCTGCCAGATGTTTTAGGTATTCTGCACATGCACTCTCTGTGCTTATCCTCAATATTCCCTCAACTCTTTGTCACTCCTCTTCCATTTATATTTCTCCTCTCCTTTGATGTTCTATCTGTTTGACCATTATTTTAACAACCTATGCAAGTAGGAAGCATAGGTTCAGACTGCTATCAATCTGCAGGACAGAAGATGTAGCTTGTGGATGACCTCTGTGGGAACTTAGGGTCCTGCCAGCAGCTATTTTAGGAGTAAACAAATCTGCATTTGCATAAGCACTGATGGATACACATTTGTTCTAAAACCTGGAATGTTTTAAAGCTTTTTTTTTTAACTGGAGGATAACTTTCTTCTCTCTTTATTTTCCCTCAGACATGGAGTTCATTTGGCTATACTCCCTTTGCCAGTGCACTCTATCTTTATTTGTGATTGTGGTCAGTGTGAGGTTGTGCATGGCGGTCAGCAGCAGCAGAGCTGTAACTGATGTCCAGCAAGGAGCTCAGGGTGCAGGCATCCAACCTGGGAGTGTTTCATCCTGCCTCCGGCTGTGTCTGGGCTGCGTGGGGGCCGTGGGTGGTGCCATAGGAGTGCCCGTGACTCTGTTGCTAAACCTTCAAACATCCCAGTGTCTCTACACATGCATGGCACTACTCTGTTGCCCTTTACTGATCAGGCAGTTCACCATGTTCCTGTTAATTCTGCTCACACTGGACGCCTATCTACAGCATCATTTAGCAGACAGGTGGGTGTACATATTAAGAAATCTGTATCTCTATTTAAGCGTGAAAAGTGTTGTGTAATATAAAAATATTCAGGAAGAAACGATAAGTTGACTTTTTTTGTGGTGTTATGGTGCTTCTTAGGTGTGAGGTACTATAGGAAGAACCATAAGTCTCTTCAAAATTACTACTACATTAGAAACATTAAACTAATGTCTAAGAGAAAAATCTGAAATATAGCTACAATCCCCATTATCTTTGCTAAATAAACAAATGTCATCATATCAACTTTATTATGTGGAAAACTGTCCAAAATCTCCAAAATACATCCTTTCTTTAATTTCTGTTTGTTTCCAGACAACTTTTGAGATTGATCAAAGGTTATTTAGGGCTTTCTGAGTTGCAAAAGCTGAAAGTCAAATCCTAAAAAAGAGGAAACAACCCTTTAAATAATAATAATAAAAAAAACCTGAATCACAATTATCCACTGTTTTTACATTTGATAGGTTTCTGGGTTTTAGCATGTTAGTGCTAAAATCTATTTTTCTATGCATAATATTATTGTTTTGCTTTGTTTACCTTGCTAAGGAGAAAGAAAATGCAAAAGATAATAACAAACACATAACTTATTTTAGTTGTATATAAAGTACTGGGAAAAGACAATGAACTGCCTATCTGCAGCTCCAGGTCTTCAGCCCATTATAGGGCAACACATGCACAAACAAACATGCATATACTCACTAATATCTAAGGGCAACTTTGAGGTACAGTGGAAATTAGGACCATGGTTTTGGATACTGGATGAAATCTGGAGTAGTTGGAGAAAAAGCCATTCATGCTTGAGTAGAATTTATAAACTCCATGCAAAAAGACCCCATGCCAGTAGTGAATTCCCAGACATTCTCACTGCATCTCTGTGCAGACTCAAATAAAGACAGTCTGACTACAAATAAGGAAGCATTTTTTATACCCCCCTTTTGTTATTTATTTGTTGATATACATATCAAAAATTAAACTAGCTAATTTCACCAGCCAAACCTGTAGAGTCACAAATCCCTTTAATAAAACCTGACTGGCAACATTAAGACATCAAACACATAAGATTTAAATGATATAAATAAAGTCAAGAACAGCTAAGGGGGAAAGTCATTGTTCATTGATCTGAAAACGGCTATAAAGACATTAATAAGGCATTGAGACTTTAGTGAACTATAGTGAAAGCCACTGTCCAAAAATGGGGGAAAATATTTCTCCATGGTGAATCTGAATCATGAATCATGTGAAGTATGCACATGAACCTGCAGCTGTAGATAATTCATTGAGTTGCTCTGGGGACAAACATTAGCAGGTAAAAGCATTGATATCGTTTCCTCAGATCAGCTCTAAGCTGTGCATGGTAAACACCTTTGCCACCTAGCCTTCCTGCAAGCATACTGGATTATGTTAGTTTACACTCAGTCAATACAACCAACCGGACTTCCCCTCTCAGCACTTTGCAAAACAGCCTCTCCTCCACAAAAATCCATCAACAGTCTTTAAGCTTTATTAAAGAACTCTCTTGCCTTCATGGAAGAAGTGTATACATTGTTTTCCAGGAGTATGAGATGTTGGTGTGATGAAATTCTTAAATTCAAAAAGAAATGACTACATTTACGTACTTGTTCACATTAGATGAAATGAACACTAGATGTGCAAAGTTTGGAACTAAGTCCACATTGATATATATTTTGAGAGCAAAAATGAAGCCCGTACTTTGATATATTACTTGAATAAAATTTGTCAATGAAACATTTAGTTTGTGTTCCTTTGGAAATATGTTTAAAAGCCACCAAACAAAGGCCTAAATGTTTTAGATGTCTGACAAGAGCTTTAGAAGAAGGTTTGAAATTAATCAGTTTCTTAACTGATTTTGCATATTTTTTTGTTGGCATCGACAAGCAGCGGAGCACGTAGTGGAGCACGTTGCCAATAGAAATATTTAAAAGTGATAGCTACAACTTGAAGTACTCCCAGCCAGTAAAAAGTGCCCTCACGCATGCTTGCCTGCTCTCCTTCTTTACTGTTTGTCAGCCATTTGCCAGGTCCGCTAATGCTAATTGTGATCAAACCAAACATTTAACCTATCAGGAAAAAGCAGCAAACTCTGCATGCCTTTTGAGGCCCTTTGCTTGAGCAATGCGCCCCCTTGTTTAGCTTATTTTTGAAGAAGTCCTTTCTCAGATCTATCACAGAGCTACTGGAATCTGGCAACACTTGAGCTCCATCTCATGTGACTTCAACCTGTTATTCCTATTGGTGCAAATGTTTTTCATGTAGCTGTTGGCATAATATCCGAAACATTATGTTACACATTTTGGACCCGTTAAAATGTACAAAACAATTATTTGTAGAATATTTTCTTCAGTAGAAGTAACACACCGCAAAAATGAACTAGAAATGAGTAAACATTTCTTAAAATTACCCTTAATTTGAGTAGGTAAATAAGACGATTTGCCAATGGAATGAGTATTTTTACTCCTAAAATAAGATAATTAGATAGTATGCACTTAAAATAAGAAGTGTAATTGTTTTTTGTCATCTTAAATGTAAATTACCTTGTTCCATTGGCAGAATGTCTCACTTGCCTCCTCAATTCAAGAAAAAATGCACTTAAAAAAAAAATAAAAATACTTTTTCAATTTTTGCACCACTCTAGACGTTCTATGGCTAAATTAATTGCTATGATGAACAAGTAGGTGGTACCTGTGACACACAGGTACCTTTATTACAAACTGAGGCTAATTTCAGAAATGACTCTTAGCCAATGCATTTTCTTTCTTGCAGATACTCTTCAGTGGTGACCCGTCGGCGAGCTCTGTGTGTGGTCCTGTTGTGCTGGTTGGGCTCAGTTCTCTCATCCTTTGCATTGTTTATAGGCTCAGATTTCCTCAGCTCCTCTAGAAGTAAGCTCCCTGGTCTCAGCACTGAAGGCCATGGATTAAAAAGCAACTGGACAACCTCTTCCCCCCCTCCTAGTCCTACCTCAGTCCCAAGGTACTTTCAAGACCGTCAGGTAATTGCGAAGTTCCTTCCTTATGGAGGCTTCTTGTCAAAGTTCTATGTGGAAGATATGAACAATTTCACCTACGCAGAGATCCATAGCAGCCACTGGGGCGTTTGTGTTCCTGAGGCCATTGTTCGTCCCCAGTTCCTTGTCTATATCCATGGGGTGACCGTATTTATCCTGCCCTTTCTTTTCTTATTGGCGATTTACTTAGACTTGCTGTGCATTAAGCCTAAAAAGACCTGTTTTAGTAACGCTGATGTAGAGAAACGATCCAATCTGCTCCGTGTCCTGGTTCTGTCCATGTCTCTTTTGGTTCTGCTTTGCTTGCCGATCTATATCATACAGGCTCTCATGCTTTTTAACTCCCATGGTAACCTACCTGTCTGGGCCCATGATGGTGCCATGTTCCTCTTTGAGGTATACACTCTCGTGCCCCCAATACTATTTACTCCTCCAAGGAAGCCTGTGAGGGAGCAAACGATGTCCTTCCCTTTAACTATTTCAAACTTCCCGTCTTCTTTTGCCCATTTAAGAGGAAAATCTGTCCACATGGCACTGCGTGAGGTGTTGAAAAAAGCTCCATGGTCTTCAGCTAAACATTCTCTTGAAACTAAAGCTTAGTATTTTGAGTAAATTTTCACAAAGTCAACAGTAGGCAGACCATTCTGCTTTCCAATTTTTTAAAACAAATGACTTGGATTAAAAAGTTTTTTTACTGCTAACTTTCTGCATTTTCAATGAAATTCGATTCATTTTATTTATATAGCATAAATTCACAAAAATGTCTTCTCAAGGCACAGAGGTAATTCAACCAGATCATACAGTCAGATTGATTCAAAGTTTTCTATCTAAGGAAAACCAGTTGATTGCATCGACTCATTGACTCAAAGCCAATCCCTCACTCCAATATTCACCTTATCAACAACACATGATGTGCATATAATGTGCTAACTTGCAAACAGAAAGGCCATGTCATTATCAGGTCCCTCACCAAATGTCAGAAAATTAAGCCTCCTGATGATAACCCCAATCCTGATCAGAGATGCCTGTTTTCTTTGGCTGGTGCTTCCTGTGGGCTTTAATCTTCTCCTTTTATTAATCCTCACTAAGCTAATGACAAGAGATGTAGATATATGTTTGACAGAGTCTAATTAAACATTCCCTAATAACATAGTAGTCCAGAGAGATTCTGGTATTGTAGGCAAAGGCATAATTAACCCTGGTTATGACACAATATTCATGGCTGCTTTGACTTTAGTTGTGCATACAATGTGCTGCTCTGTTGAAATAAAGAGGGTCATGCTCGCATTAATTAGCTTGTTCATCTCGTATCATATTTGTCTTCAGAAATCACTGATGAAGTAAAAAGATGAATCCATCTTCCTGTTTAAAGAATAAAGAGTTGATGGACATTTTTCTTCTTTCTTTCTATTTGTTGTGAAACTAAAATGCCTCGGAAAAGTATCAGTATGCCTTAAACCGTTTCCCATATTTTCACAACACAACTACAAACTGAAATTTGTATTCATCTCTCCTTTTACTAGAGCAAATCTAAGCAGCACATGATTATAAAGTATAAAGATCATGTGTGATCTTCTATTTTTTGTATGTAATTAGTCTTCTTTCCTTTTATGCCAGTAACTTAAATCCTGAAATGTAGTTCCACAGTTAATGACTAACTTTTCAAATCTTTAGGTTGAAATTTGAACCCAATCTTCTTTTATTAAAGTTCAATCATAATCTGAAAGGGGAATATTATGTTATTGTTTTGACCATGGTGTAGGTCTGGAATTTGGACCTTTTTGAAAAGTATGCTTGGATGTGAGGCCTTCAGCTGTAGTGCCTGCTGTGTCTATGGTCATCTTCCTTAATGAAAAACGAACCTTCATTCTCGATCTGAAGTTTCTTGCTGCCTTTAATATTATTTGCTTACTGCAGTGCCCCATATTCAGCTCCATTAACTCCAACTAGCTTTACTGTCTGACCAACAAACAAATAGCAAAAAAACACTTTCCCATCCCATGCTAGGTTCACATTTTCATAAATGTGTTCAGTTACTGTAGATTGTTTTTGCCACAAATAGCTCTATATGCACACTAGTTGGTCCTATCAGAGCAGAGCCCCTTACTCTACAAACTTTTGTGTTCAAAGTGGACTTCATATAGCTTCCTTGACAACCATTTTTTTTATTACTAATCCTTGAAGGCCAGATTTGTGGAGTGTATTCTTGAATAGTCATCAGAGTGCCACTTAATTTGTGCCACTTTAGAGCTTTTTTCAGATTTCTCACATAAGGTTGGGCTACTTATCTGGTTTAAATTCTCCACAATATCCTTGAGCCCTGAATAACATTTATTTTACCATTTCATTTAATATTTTAACATTTTATTTAGGGGAATTTGAATTAATTAAGCCAAATTCAAATCATTTCCACAACTTTTGGTTTGTTATTTGTATTATTTATAAGGTTTAAATATCATTATGCATTTGGCAGACACTCTCCTCACAAACCAAGATCACTAGTCAGGCAGTGTCAAAGGTGATATTGTAGAAAACTTTGTATGCACACAAGAGGAGCACACACAGATAGGAGATGCTCTCTTAAAGGAGGGCTGTTCAACATGTGCTTGAAGATGAAGAGAAGATGGAAGATAGAATACTTCTGCAAGGCACTGTATGGCAAACATCTTGTTACCACAATGACATCATTTTCTCTCATTCTTGCTCTACACTTTACTCATACTATATACTGTAGCATATTAAAGTTATGATGTGTTTTTAGTCACTACAAAAAGCCTTCAGCAAAACACATCATCGATAGAGCAATTTGGTAAAGACAGAGAGAGGAATCAGAGTGCTCTCTCCTCCGTGGTGCAGCTCTCTATCCGATTGCTCTGCTTGCCTGAAAGCTTTCTGCTTCCTGATTATGCAACATCAAGATACACGAGTCACCTCAATCAATGCATCATGCTTACAGCATTATAACTGTGTACACACCGGTCTGTGCTATGCAGAATGTCAGTGTCACCAGAGCCACCAAAGCACAATAACAGAAGCTGTGCTCAGGTTGCCATTTCAGATATATAAAACAGTTTTATTGTACAGAAAAGGACATAAATAAGCCCAAGATTCAGTTAAGTTTGCTATTTACTGCAACAAATAAGTGAAATATGATGTAATAAAAGGAGTCATAACTGCAAAATTCTCAGAGCTAAGCCAGTTTCAGGTTATTAATCTGTAAAGCTGGATTCAAAAGGAGGTACTGTTGGTTATTTATAGATTTCTGGCTGTCAATCCAGAATATTTATAAATTCAGGGAATCAGAAAGAATTATTTTCTTTTATGCACAATTTTTTGTTTAGAAGTTGTAACGGACGGCGGACATTGATTGTGCTCAACAATGAGATCACAGATTCCCTTAAAAACGGCAAGAGTGGCAGCGCCTTGGAAGGCAGCAAGGCCTCCAACATCGTTCCCTTGGACGGGTTGTACCGAAATTGAAACTTCCCCCACTTTTTCGAGTTGTGGTTTTGCAACAAGGTGTCTAAAGGCTTCATTTTTAACTAATTACATTCTCCTTTAGATGTTGACAGAAAGTTGGTTCATATCTCTGAGTTTAAGAGCTTTTTTATGTCTGAATGATTTATAGGGAAGGAAATCAACAAACAAAACAAGCCCATATAATAGCTCAGCAATGGACAGAAAACAGCAGCTAAAGCCAACGTAAAAACTTTGAAACACCTTCAGGAAACCCAACTAGTATCGCAAAAGCTAATTAAAAGTGAACTTTTGAGAAAAATGTGAAGCTCAAAGCACCAGTAGATGTTCTGATCTCATTGGTTTATTCATTTTTCATCTTTTATTAAGTTTATTACTGTAAACATCCCTCTGCTTGTCTAATGTATTCATGATTGTCCCCAGGCATGTTTATCTGACAATGCAATAAAGTATATTTTGAAACACAGGGATCAGATTAAAAATAACATTTTTATCCTCCAAACTGTGTGATGACAAAATAAACCTCAGACTTTACCCTACCTCCTTTGTCACTGTTTTTATTTATTGGTATGATCGTCGATGGGAGCAAATTGAGGTGAGAAATAATTTTTGTATCACTTTTCCAGACTTTTAAACAACACATCATTTTCTTTTGTTAACAGTTTTGAATGATTGCTAAGTCAGATCAGGTTTATACCTCAGGAAAACAACATCATGAGTTACAAATCAATATTTTCTAAACGTTCTTATCAAAACAATAAATCCTTTGCCTGGCACATTTTATTTATAAGAAGTTTCTGAGATTTTGTAAGTGCAATAAAAGACACATTTCTATTAAGGTTTTTTACACAACCTTACCAGAAATGCCAATAAACATGTACCTCCAAGTAAGACAGGTTTTATCTTGATTGCAAATTTCATTATAGGCTAAATAGAAAACAAAGAATTGTCATAAAAAACAAATATGTTCCTTTTTTATGACTAGCAAAGAAATGAATGAAAAACAAAAAGCTAAGTGATCTGGAAAAAAAATAAACACTTATTTGAAGGGCATACACTTCTGTATGAAAGACATTCAGAGGAGCAATATTCTCCATTTTATAACTTATCGACTACTGCAGGTCTGATTGCGGGTGCTACCGGACCCACCTTTGCGTCATCATAAACTGAAGATACGTCTCGAACCGGCTGAATTGTTTGCAGTTGAGAGTGTCAACTTATGCCGGTCGCGCCTGGCGAGTCCATTACTTTGATTGCCGTTTGACAATCTGTCTTTATGACAGGCGGCTATGGAGCTTTGGCATCAATGGGAGAGGAACATCGATCCATCCCCTTGTGACCTCCAGCTGCTTTCAAATCTAGACTTGCACACAGATGGACATGTTGAGTGCTCTTTGACAGAATCGGCTATTGATTGTGTGGAAGTTAATGGCAGAGTCATATTTTTCTATGTGCATCTGACTCAACCCACCTGTCCCTCTTTCTTCCCTGTTATCCGTTGTTGTAAATCATTAACCTGACAGGAGATTCCTCTTATGTTTATTTAGAATGAGCTGCCAAGATCAGCAACCTTCATATTCATCTTTTTTTTTTTACCAATGTTTCTGAAACTCAATTTTGATCTGATCATTCTAAATATTTTCTTCCATTAAGGACAAAGGTTAAAATGTTCTGTTGAGTTGCTAAGTTCACTGACCCAAAGCAATGCATACTATTGATATGCGAAAAAAATACTTTCTTTTTTTTACAAAGACAAATGTTTTGGGTATTTGTTTTTACTCGTTAACACTTTATAACACCAGCTTTTGCTGCCACCTTTTTTTTACATAAAACACCACAGAGTGAGATATGAATAGAGTCTCTATAACATAGAGGGATTACAGTCCAGACTTGGACTAGGACAATCTGGCACATGAATATCCAATGAAATAAGTCATTCCATTGTTGCTCTGTTGATGTGTTTAGAGTGATTGTCTGGATGAAAGGTGGAGCTCAGCACTAAACTTATTGTTCACACTGAACCGTTTCCCAGCCCACCATAAGGATGGTATAGTTTTTAGTTTCCTTTCATGTATGCAGACAGGTTTCATTTTGGTCTCCTCTAATCAGACTAATCTTCTCAACAATTCTGATTATTTCTTCTTGCCTTATGGTAAACTGAAAACTTTTTTTTATCTTGCAAGTTTTCCAAAAAGTAAAAAAATTTAATAAAATTTTTACAGCTAATAGTTTTTCCAGACATTTCTCTCACCTTAGATGTTTCTCTGTGCAGCTCCTTCAGTTTCCATTGACTTAAGCCTGGGACTTTTTTTTATGTCAGCTACTCTGCTTTCTCTTTGACCTACATTATCTGATGTGCTCTCCTGTTTATGGTGCTGGTTGCTTTTTAATATTAACATCTGCAGTGTTCACAATACAGCTGGCTTTATACTGAGATAGATAGTTAGGTTCCGCCTGAAATGTTTGGACTGATCTTATTTAGGGATATCAGTGCAAATATTTCCAAACACAGGTACTTTATACTGTACATATAGGTTAAAAAATATGTGTCATTACAACTGAGTTTGACTTTGTTTTAGTATATCAAATAAAATTCTATAAAACTTTATTGTAGTTTTATATGAAAAGAACAAGAATAGTATGTCTAGTATAGTATGTCTAATCTATGCATAAAAAAACAAAAACACAAACACCTGCTGATCGCACAGACAAAAGAATCAGTCTGATAAGGTGACTTTTAAATTATTTTTTTATTTTGTCGTGCTTTGTTTCTTTCCCCTATAAAGAAATAGTTAGCTATATATATCAACAGTGACACATGGACTCTAAAATAAACAAGTGTGAAAGACAGGAGAAGAGACAACTAGGCACAGGAGACAAAGAGAGAGAAATACTGGGAGAGAGGAAGAGGAAAAAGAGTGAAAAATGACAGCAAGTTTATTTTTTTCTAAAGTAAAACCAAAAACAAACCATGAAAAGTGTACATTTCTTTAACATTTACAATTATAATAATAACAACGGCAATAATAATAACAGTAACAACAATCAGAATTGTTCAAATAATAACAATATTTAAAAAAAAATCAATAAGACCTCTTTTCTCATAAAGACAACTTTTTTTTTCCTTTTTATATTTTCTTTAAAGATCACTGGACAGTAGTTTGTTCGGCGTTGCGCCTCTAAAGGCTAATATTCTGTGTTAGTATAGTTGCTTCTTAATGCGTTTTCAATAGTAAACAGTTTTCTTAATTCTTAAAAGTTTAATTTAACTCATGTCACTGTTTTTTTTATACAAAGAATTCAGAGATATGTATACTTGTTCTGTAGACGTGTGTACTGTATGTATGAATGTGTTCATGTAGCTGCAGACGCCCGTTTTGTTCTCTCGTTCGCTCCTTTTTGCTAGCTCTCCTGTTCTTCTTATTGGGACTTTTTCAACCTTTTTCATCCTCTTAATGGCATTCTAAAACAATTAAGCTTCTCTTTAATTCCTCTGCAAGTCATATTCCTTTCTTCGTTCTTGGGAACGCAGCCTAACGCTAATCCTTTCATTATTACTGGGCCAACAACATGGGAACTATAGAAGGGGGGAAACACTGAGAGGAGCGTAAGAGAGAGAAAGAATGGTAACAGGGTAAAGGAGAGAATGTAAAGACCAGATAGAAAGAACCACGTTTCTTTATTTCATTCGTGTACTAAAAGGTAGGGGGGGTAACAGGCTGAGTATTTTTACATGTATCTGGAACTCCTATTAGAGCAAAAAGCAAAACATTCTGAAAAGACATTCAGCTTATTGCTAAAGTCTGGATACTTCCTGTGGCTTTGGTAGGGAATTACAACAAACTGTGCTCCGTCAATGAGATGCGACTGTGATTTCAAAAGATCTCTGTAATTTACCATCAAGCTCAAAGTAGTTTCTACTCAAGTCTCCTCTCTCCCACCTCCTCCCCCTCCCTCCCTGTCCAGCTCTCCTGCAGTCTCCTTCAGTTAGAGATTGAGCTTCGTAAAATAGATTCTTCTATTCTCCAGGCGGTGAATTACAGCAGTCATCTGCCTCTAATTCCCCTTCCACTTTGGAGGCTGCACAGGCGAGGCAGAGAGGGGCCACTTTTCATTGTGTGGCCCTCGTCCTTCTCGATCTAAATAATTACAGGATCATTTCGCTTTTGCCTACATTCACTTCACTCTGTCGCCGCTTTCTCGCTCGCTCCAGCGTTCCGGGACTTACAGTACTGTATATGGCACAGTCGTTGATGTCTGGTGGGGCCGAGAGGCTCCCCATCTCTCGGCCTGTCTAGTGGGTTATACAAGTGTATATGGAGGAGATGGAGTGGAATGGAGTGTGATGGATTGGCTATGTGCAGTACAGTCGCTTTCAGAAGGCTGCCTGTTATGGCGAATTGTATCGGAGGGTGTGTGTGTGTGTGTGTGGGTGAGTATGTATGTGTGCGTGTATATATATTTATATATATACTGTATATAAGGTTGGAGGCAGAGGGAGGGAAGGGTAGGGGTATGAGGTCAGAAGAGAAGGGATTAACAAAAAGAAGGGCTACAGTAGGTACTCCTTCTTGCCCTGGCTGGCATCGTTCCCATTGAGGAAGGCCTCCTGCACCTCGCCGTGTTCGTCCAAACCGCTGGCCTCATGGGTGAGATAGGAACCTGGATGGAAGGTGCCAGAAAGAAAGCCAGAGAACATAGAAAGAGAGAAGGAGATTTTAGGGGAGCGGTTAGGTGGAAAAGCGTCATGATCATTGCAGCGCTATGCAGCATTTCACACCAATCAGCACTTATATTACTGTGTTCCATACCTACAACTGATTATTTAATTAGTTGACTGATTGTTAGGTCAATACCAGGCAAGGATAGGCTCTCGTGTACGGTATGAGCCTACAGGGCAGAAAATTAGAGGTGGCGGATGGATGCATGGAGTCAAAGGAGGTGAAGGTAACAGAAAAAAAGAGAGAAAAATAGCAATAGAGAATAAAAGACAGAGCAAGAAAAGAGAAATTGGTAGAAAAGGGTGGACGTAATGTTAGAGAAGAAGAAATAGCATCACACAAAAACAACTAAAATGAATTTTAACAACCATAATTACTGGGGTTTGTTTGTTTTTTTTCTCTTCCACAACATGTTAAATCCAGGTTTAGGCCTTGTTTGTATTTTAACATCGATTTTTGCTAAACAGGTATTTTCTGCTGTGGTTGCATCTCCTGTCTAAAAAAAAAAAGTTAATAAGGTAAATGTTCAGATATATAAAAACATTTTCCAAACTGGGTATTATAAAAGGCCTGTATAAGCCTGGACTGAACTCATTCACTTGCATCCATATGGATTAAATTGCTTCAAAACATTCAAACACTGGAGTAAAAACCATAGTTTGGGGATTTAAGGTCTTATTTTAAGCCAAACCTTCTTAAATATGTATTTTTCTTTTAGGGACAGAGCAGCAAGTTGCAAATACCTAAGAAAAAATACCAAGACATTTTTTTTTCAAATTTCCCTAAGGAAACTTTAAAAAGCCTGTTATGGGAGAACTACATAAACTGTTCAAAGTGTTAAGATGCTCTGCTTCTTTAGCCAGAACTGCAGCACATAAAATGAACACAGTAAAAAAAAAAGGGACAAAGACGGAAACTTGATTCCCAGAGATTTTTATGAGATTACCTATATGCAATTTGGAATGTTCCTGAGTTTAACTGTACACCACAAACAAACCTGTATATAAACTCAAACATAAGGCAATGATGACGAAAGCCAGTGCCAGCATGTCTCGTTTGAAACAAAAGGAAAATCAAACTTTAATAACAGCTATTCAAGCAGTTAAGGGAGCGCTAAGATGCTTTTGAGACAAAAGAAATCTCACATTGTAATATACAGTAAAAAATGGCATAGAAACATTCTAATAACAATGCATAGGCCCTGTTTATCTCTGGCGATCTACAAACAGTTTATACTGTTTATCTACAAAAATGTTTGTCTTATTGGCTGTCCCATCTGATGTGGAAATGCTCTTTAAAAATCAGTCTTTGATTGGTGATCAGATCTGGGGTCCCTCTATGCTTGGCCCTTCGTATGACTAAGGACAGATCTTTGAAACAAAGCTCATCAAATCAAATCAATCCAACCAAATTTGAAATCATCCCAATCACCATCTTTAAATTTTTTTTTGAGCAATCCTGTGTCAACATAGCTGATAGAATGGAAAGTAACAACCACACCATCATGACACAAAGTCAGGTTCACTGAGACAAAACAACCAGATCCAGACTGCAGTAATTAACTGCATTCTTCTGGTAGGGCATAGTTAAAAATGTATAAATTAATAATTTTTTGTGTTTTGCTTTTGTTTACCATTTAAAATTACCTTTAGAGGCTTATAACTCATTTCAAGAGAGAGATCCCACACTTTAAGGCAGAGTCTTTAAGGCAAGTCTTTAACTTTAAGGCAACTTTAATTCTTAGATACATAATCTCTTTCTTTGTTGACTCAACATTAGGGATTAGTGTGTTTACTTTTCAGTTAACACTGGATTCTATTAGTTGAAAGCTCCAATAATCATTAAATTTTATTCAAGAGTTAATATTGTTGATTTTTAAAGAAATTATTTATTTTTCCAAATACAAAACCTCTCAACTGGACATCAGCCAAGGGATGTTTCAGCAGTAGGAGCTATGCTAGAAAAGAGAAAAAAACTTATGAAGTGTTATAAACCTCTCATGTTTTTATGAGCACTTTTGAAAAGAAAGAAGTCGGACACTTTTAGAGCATGATGTTTTTTTTTTACCCTGCTGGGATCCCCTAGATGGCTTCTTTGGTTCACCATTGCTGAAGTAGTTAAAATATTTTAATTACTTTTTTTAAACTAAACAGTTTCTATGATTTCTATGTCTTCGAACAATTTAAAAAAGCCAGGATAATGTCATTTCCTTAGTTGAATTCTGATTTTTTTTTTTGTAATAGATTCGAGGTGATGTAGGTACCACAGTGTTTTTTTTTTCTTCTTTTTTTGAAAACGTTAACACCCTTCTTCCTTCTGTGGCATCATAGTAAAATCTCAAGAAATGATGCAAAATATCAGGAAGAGAATAGCAGACCTTCAAAATCTGGTTTATATCTGGCTACAAACCAGATCTATAAATATGCAGTTTATCTGCTTAATGCATTATACCTATATTGTTAAGGATGGCCCTGGTGGAATAAAAGTATATCAACTCTTGAACAAGAGTAACTGACCTCTAGAAGAAGTTGGCTAAAGCTGGTAAAAGGCTGTCATTATCCACAGTGAACAAGTCTTATTGGGTTGAAAAGCTACTTGGAGAGGAAGAACTCCTTACTCCAAAAGTAACAAAAAGTCTGGTTACGGTTTGTGAATGCCCTTACAAATGAACAAAATATTGAGGCACAACCTCAGGATATTTCCTGGGAAGTTAGAGCTTGGTTGTAAATGAGTCTCCCATGACCATAAAAATACAAAAAATTACTTACAGTTGTTTAAGGGCGACAAAGATGTTTTAGAGAGGCTATCACAAAGCTCTGATCTTAGTTCCTTAGAAAATATTTGAGAAAAGCTGAAGAGGTGTTAATGTTTAAGGAGGCCTGAAATCCTGTTCTGGACAATTGGCCAAAATCATCCTACATTACTGTACCTCAGCATCTGGTTTCAACCCAGCCGTTCCATGCAAGTTATGGGACTAGTTTTTGCGAGTTGATTGAGGACCTGTTTTTTTAAAGAAGCTTGTGAAACACAGGAGGATTACCAGCTGAAGGCGTCTCTGGTTGAAGTGTCCTTTCAGTTAGTGACTGACGCTCTCTTTCGCCTTATGTGTGAGTTTGATTGGCATGGTGACAGTCACAAAGGACTAATGACAACGCCCTAATAGCCCTTGTCTCAACGCTAAGTGGTTAAAACAGTCCTGTCTCTATGCTGATTGGCAGTCAAGTCACAGTGAATGTTGATGGACAGCTTGTCTAACCATTGGGTGAGTTATCCTGGTTGAAGCCAGCCCCACTTATCCTAAACAATTTATTGGTGGCTGCAGAGCAAAATGTAACACTTCCAGAGAGGGGCACTTAAAATGATAGGAAACAGAGGGAGGCTTCTTTTGATTCTTCATACACTAACAGTCATAAAACATTCTGGCAACGCCTGCCTTTCCAACCCCACCCTTTCTCTTTGGCGGCTTAGGCCAAGATAGTTTATTATGGACAGCACTTTGCCAGAGAGGAGCATCAAATCTATCCTGGTTTCTGCTGACAATTTCACACCTAAGTTTAAATGAATCTAAACGTATCTAGCATCCAATGACCTTTGCAGAGAGACATTACCAGACACTGAAACTCTAAAGAGGCCCGGCAGTGACAAAAGAAACCTGGTTAAAAAAATCACATCTTTTCAAATTTGCTTTGAGTATTTATGCTTTACCTTTCTGCCGGACAGAACACCAGATGGTGACAATGAGGACACAGATGACAGTGAAAACCAGCAGGGCCAGAACGCCTCCTATCACTGCATAAGGGACTGCGCTGTGAGTCTCAACCACTGCGCCGGGGTCTGAGAAAGAACAAAGCAAATACAAAACTGTGTTCATCATTTGAGCACTGGCTATTAAATTGGAAGACTAAAGATAAATGAAAAAAAAGAAAAGGACCAAAGACAGTAAGACAAAGAAATAGGATCAACAGGAAAAGAAGGTTAAAGGGAAGGACAAAGTAGAACGTTTAAAACAGTAGCAACAGAGAGGGAACCAGGAGCAAATAGTGAGAAGAGAGAATTTGATATCTCCCCACAACCTGCATTATCACCCTTCATCACCCCCCACTGAACAGAACGCCAGACAATCTGAATGAGTGAGAAAAAGGAGAAATGAGAAGAGTGAATAAAGAAATTGGAGAGCCAGCCTCTACAAAGGCACCTCTTCTAAGCACCTGTCAGGAGCACAATACATTTTGAATGATAGAAACTTTAAGTGTGTTTCAAACCCACGTAGTGCGACCTTCAAAAAAACTTCAACCCAGAATGAGTGAAATAAAAAGGGTTTAAAAACCTAAGTTAAACTCAAATATTCTTTCAGCTACTTTCCCCCCATTTTTTTTGACTCTAGGGGCTTTTTTTGATGTCAATGGTTACCAGGCAGGAAAAGGGTGAAGAAAGAAGGAGGGTGAAAAGCAGCAAAGATCTCCGGATGGGAACTTAAAACAAGGATGGCAAGTCAAAGACCAAGGCCTCCTCATATGGATCACTTGCCCAACCTCTTTCTTTCCTTTATTTAAACTGAAAATATAAGCATGTTGCACTTAAAGCCAAGTCATACATTAAAATGACTTTAACATGGAGAACAGAAGCTGATTAATGTTTTCAGCAGGTTGCAGTGCATATAAAGGGGGGTTTAATTTGTTTTTCCTAGTATACAGTTGTGTAGTTCTCAGTTACAAGATCCAGATATGGAGCTTAAATTCTCACTAAGCCTATTTCTATTGTCAATTAATATTTGGGTCCTGACTGATCATCTTTTTTTTTTATGTCATGCTTAGATGTTTATATTTAACAAATATTATAAATATTTATAAAAGTACTTGGAAAAAAAGTATTTCTCAAAAAATGTCATTAATTAAAGGGAAACATATGTATTTCCGCTACCAGACACATTTTTTAATTGTCCCTTATAACCTTAGTTGCATTTAAGTAAAGACTTTGACTAGTAAACTAAAAAAGTATTTTATATGAATTCAGAGGTGGAGCTCCTTTGACCTTTATTATTGTTCTGCTGCGTAACCTGGGCTTAACTATACAGTCATATTCCAAGGGCTGAACTTTTTTCAGTATCCTGCATACATTGAACCGTAAGCAATGTATTCATACTTTTCTATATTTCCAGTATTAGTTGGTCAGATAACAGAAAATATAAGAGGGGTCTACTTTTGCATTTTAAAATTCCAGTGGAAGCCATTCTTGCCCGGTCTGACCTTGGAGAAAGAGAAGCCAACAGGGATTTATATGTTGTCTTGGGTTTTATTTTGACCTCCTGCTATAGAGTGGTTGGACTGCCCCTGCCCCCTGGCAGAGTAGCAGTTTATAGCATAAGCTAATTTGCAACTGCAGTCCCTTTAGACACACTTCATGATTTGTATGATTTATTAACAGCAGAGGTCAGGCAGTAATCTGGTCTGGTTGTGTTTGGTGAAACTAAATAAAATCATGTGGTTGATCATTGTTAAGTATTTTTAATTGTCCTTTTTCCCTTAATAACAACATCATAATTTAGGATAAGCTTATTGTTTTGACTGTATTATCTTTAGGTACAGGTTCCTCTATGTCTAATCGATTTGTGTACATGTAAAAATCACACTAAATCAAAAATAAGAGTTAATTCAAATCTGACTATTTTTTTATTTACTAGAACAATATATGTATTTTAAGTGGTTTACGTTTCATCTTTAATGCCTTTATGATGTTATCCCCACCATTCCATATATATAACAATCCATAAAGATGGTAGGAGGGTTTCATTAAATTCCTTAAACATTTTAACCCAAACCAGTGTTCAGTTTTTCTTATCTATTTTTTAACACACTGTTTTCAGTCAGAAACAAAAAAAGCTGAATTAAGAGAGTAATCTAGAGACCTGAGCATGCCACAGCAAAAACCAGAATCTTTAATCTCTTTTCTCATTTCCTGTAACTTTTTCAGCTTTGCCAGTGTTAAACTCCACTTTGCGATGGTTTTGATCAATTATGACACCATGGTTAACCTTATAGCATGGGAAGAGTCCATTTCAGTCATGTCTGAGGAAAAGATAACAGGTAGGAACTAGCAGTTAATGGGCTGTAGCATTTAATTAGCCTTCTGAAGGAAAGTCGAGCCTCGAGATATTGGGATGATCAGGACTCATTAGCCGATTAAGAAATCTCTAAAGCTTAAGTTTGTATGATATACCTATTTTGACTCAATAACAGCTATTTTTTGACAGCAACAAAAGTACACAAACACAAAAGAAGCAGATGTTTAAGATTCTATTTGTATTGAAAAATACATGCATGTTGAATTTGGATAGAGTGAATTCAAGGCTGACTATTATAAAAACTTTTTTATTTGTAGCTGGCAAGCTTAAATCAAGGCGGTTATTGATTCAGCATTCTTAGACCTCCATTGAATAGAATTAAAACTTGAATAATTAATAAGGTGCTAACATATAGATCAAGAGAAGAAGACATTGATGGAAGAGAAGTAGAAGAAAAGGGAAGAACAAAAAAAGACCTTATTCTTTTATATGTATTCCGTGGGCCCTCCTGAGGCACTGTAATAAGCTGATTAAGTGCATGAACACGTATTGACAGATGCATGTATTATCAAAATGAATGCATCTGCACTAACATGACGCATGGGATTCAAATGCATTAAGACAGAGTATTTGGCCCAAGCAATACTTCATGATAGAAAAGAAACCGAGCACTAAAGTGCACCTTGTTCCCCCTATGCCAAGTTGTTCTTAATGTGCTTCAGCCCAGAGCTCCACAGGAAATGACTGACATCATTAAACATTGTGCTGTTTCTCAGAGGAGCCCCACAGACGATGCATCAGCGTTGACTAAACATCCACCAAAGTGTTCTTTCTTTGCAGTTTTTCTTAAGACACCTTTTTTTTTTTACTCATCTCCTCACATGCCGCAGGTGAACATCCTCCACCTGCCGCAGATGATGGCAAAGGCAACAGAGAGAACAGGAGGCTTGCTCCTGCTCCCTATGCCCCATCTCTCCTTTTAAGTAACAGAACAGACAGATAAGCTGAAGGTGTGGAAAAAAGAAGGAGGAGATTACAGTGAGCATGTCTTTGTGGGAGTGCATTTATGAGATAAGTAGATCCTTTAGATGGAAAGAAATGAAAACTGGTGAAGTTACACAATCAGAATAGCAAAGTTAAAGCAGGTTTGTTTTCTTAGACCTGCTGTGTTGCAGTTTTTCCAGTAGAATGTGATCAAAAAACCCACCTGGATCCACTTTTTTTTACCCTTTCTTTTCACAGTACACTGTTATGTGTGTATATATGTGTGTGCAGGGGTGTGTCTGTTTGTGGATAAATAAGTTGCTGTATTGCTCTGGAGACCAATGTCAGTCTCTAAGCTCTTCATGCAGATTCATTATCAGTCACCAGCAAGCAGCAGAAAAACCAGGCAAACATCACAGACTTGCAAACACAAACGCTGACTATGTGATGTGTTTGTGAGGAGGGAGGAATCAGACAGTTAAGGAAAGGAGAAAAGGTGATTGCTGCGCATGGTGCATATCCAAGGTTACAAAGGCAAATATACTAATGTAAATAGAAGATGGAGGAAGGTTTCCGAATAAGAAAGCGTGTGTGTATGCATGGAGATGGAGGAAACTGTGGGGAGGCCACCTGAGAGCAGTCAAAATGATGGTGTGGAGGAAGGCACCAAAACCTGAGCAGAAGATGATAAAGAGAGAGACTGATGGTAAGAGAAGCAATAACCGGCAAGATACGGGTCACGGGAATAACAGAGGAGGCTGAAACCACAACCGCATTATCCTTCCTTTTAGTTTAACCTTTTTTATGCAATTTGTATGCAGATGACAGTGCTAGGCATGTCTCGATTATCGCTGAAAATACTTTATTAAAAAAATGGACATTGGATTTCCAAGGAGTCTATTTGGAAAAAAATGATCCTCTTTCATTCTCTCTACCATGAAGCAGTAATAGCAACAATATCCACGCTCACACATGGGCTGTTAAATGTGCCAGCAAACAAATTACACCATGAATTCAGTTAATTAGCCTTGGAGTGAGTGAATTTCAAAATTAAAAGCACAGAGCCAAGATGGTCACAGCTAACAGAATTATCTAAGCGATGAATCGGAGGAAGTAATTGTGGTTTAAAAGCCAGAACTTTTAAAATGAAATGGTCTGCAATTAAAAATCTAAATAAGTACAATTAAAAATGACTCAATATATTTTAAAGGATTTGCTGTATATGGGCTATAATAGTTTTTTTTTTTTGCTTGAGAGCTTTTTTAAAACATGTTTTTAGATGAATTCTCTAAAGTGTGGCTTTCATTTGTATTCAGCCAAAATCTTGCAGAACAAACTTTTGGTGCAATTAAGGCTAAAGGCCAGACTCTTGTTTTGTCTGCTTTCCTGATCCTGTTGAGTCACATGTTCTTCATAATGCTGTTTGGTTACGTATGCTATCTAAAAAACATCTGAGACCTTTAAAAAACACAGATCTATAATTTGACTCATATAATCTATATGATTTTTAAAGGGATTTCACAGTAAATGGAGCAGAATATAAATGCCTACCTTAAATGTCAGATTTCTACTGGTTAATTATACAAAATAAAATCAATTTCTTTCCAGTTCACAGTTACATACTACTTAGGATTCAGCAATCTCCTAAAGTTACACAAAATATTTCAAATTTGGTTGTTGTAACACAACAAAACCTACAAAAAGGTGTAAATAATTCAGAAAGGAACTGATACTTCTCCAAGTTGTTTTGATTTCTCACAGTCTGTCATAAAATAATGAGCTAAACCAGACCGTAATTTCTAAAAGCTTCAGCCTCATTGGAATCCTTTCGTCCCTCTGACCTGTTGCCAATTATTGTAATTAGCAACAAAATGCTTCACCAGATGGTTTAACATGCCTAACACTGTTTTTTAAAGACATTTTATCTTCACAGCTTTTACTCTGCTACTACCTAACACAAATTTAAATTAGCAGAATGTTTTATATGAAAAAAAAGCTTGTGTCTTGTTGTTTTAGCAAATTATGCATCATTAGTAAGCAGCTTAAAGCAGCATTATATTTGTAAATAAATGTGATCTTCTTGCAGGTTACAGTGCTCTCTTAGCATTCTTGCTTTGAGTGAAGCAGGGTTGGAGAGAAAGTGGTGTGTGTGGGTGTTTACCTTTTGGGTCCTGAGCGATTCTTTTAGGCAAAATGAGTGTGGTGGTAGGATGGGTGGTAGGTTGGGTGGTGGGAGAGGGAGGAGTAGTGGGGACCGTCGTAGTGATTGACACATTCTCTACAGACACACAGACAGGTAATGGGATGGCACACACATACAAAAAAAAAGCTATTATCTACAGCATGCAGTAAAGGGGTTTTACAGTGAGGTTAACACAGCACATAATACATGACAGGTAATTTGCTCAATGTAAATATTAAACGAGTTAATAGATGCTCTTCTGTCAGAGGACAGAAGTCTTACAGACTTCAGGGTTTGAGAGACAGACAAAACTACAGAATGAACAAGCACTGTCAGAGACATTCATTCAAAAAAGTAGATTCCCAATACCTTAACAGTGTTCATGTTTGTGACATATTGCTGTTAATTTCAAATGAAACAGTGGTAATAAGTGTGCACAACATTGAGCACCTTAGTGTTACACCTTTAGATCTATTTAGTATTCAGTTTAGGTAGGAGTCATATAAACATGCAACATGCACCATCATATTTGTCCGATCTGTTTTGATAAATTTCTTAAAATCCATCAATCTGTGAATATGTCTCTTATCCACAGCTCACCTCAGGTGATCCCACAGATATTCTGACAGATTTTAGTTCTGATCGCTGACTCTTTTCAAAGATGTGTTTTTCCTCTGAGGCCATTCATTTGGAACTACCCTTTGACTCACAGTGATGAGGGAAAATGAACTCTCTTTTAATCCACATGCTGGAATGTTTTGAGTGAAAAATAGACAGATTGTCAAACTATTAAAAAAAATACTGATATTGAGGAAATTCTAGTTCAAGCTGAACAAAAGTCAACCTCACTCCAAAGTTATGCTGTCATCTTATTTTTATATATATATATATATATATATATATATATATATATATATA
>NW_015150459.1:2699306-2720742 GCF_000732505.1 Cyprinodon variegatus | reverse complement strand
TTTTTTTTTTTTTTCAGAATACAGGTTTAAAAAAGCTCCTTCAAAATTGCCAACAGCCTCATGCTATCATCTAGAACCAGTTTTTTCCCTTTTCTCTTTTAATTCTAAAGAGCCTAATGTCCCATATCTAATACAATAACAAACTTCCTATGCCATTTAAGAATACTGCCTATGTACAAATAGGCAATCCTGAGCCTTTGTGACTTTAACAAAAACCTTTGTTGAAGGCCGCAAATGAGTTTGGTCAGAAGTGCTCACAAGGTCACAAAACTTTACTGCAGGCCAATCGGAGTTACTATAACTGTATGCAAGTGTTAACTCAAAGGGAATGAATTACACAAAATCTATTTAATATTTCATTATGGTCTTTTTTTTTTAAATGCACAAGAACGTGGCAACTTCCCAAAGGTGTTTACACATTTAAGATCCACTGTATATCTAATAAAGTCACCCCCATATAAGATCATAACTTCCAACGTGGAATAATAAAGCACGTATAGCAGTTAATAAATGATTACTTTGGAAAATATGCGAAATCCAATTACCCTCTAAATAAGGCCTTTAATATGATTAGACTGTAACTTCTTAATTAGACAAAGTCGGCACAAACGAGCACAGAAAGCCATTTTATTATTATTTTTTTTTTGCAATATTGTTGATATCATATAAAGCATTTTTTCTTTTATTTTCCAAAGCTGCAAGAAAAAACCCTTTCCTGCCTCTCAGGGTAAAAATAATACTTAACAGCTTAAAGCAGCTAAGCGAAGCCTCAGGTAAGGTCCTAATTCGGGTTTTCTAAAAAAAGAGCTCAAACATGAATGTTTAAAATCTTCACACTTATTACAGATACCAGGAAGTTTGGTTTATAGTATTTTGAACATTATAGTAATATTACTTTTATACTTTGAGAAGGATCCCAGATTAAGCTGAAAAAAATACAACTTCAGGGTATGATGACTCCACCCCCATGTTTTACTGTGAGCACAGTGTTTTTTTGAGGATGTGCTGTTTCTCTATCAAACAAAGACTTCGGATTTTTGATTCAAAGAACCAAGTTTTGTTTAATCAGAACCACAAAGCATCTCACAGGGTTTTGTAAAATGTTAGCTGGGTCTGGTTAAGTCCTTCAGAAGAAAAAGGCCTCCAATTCATATTCTGATCAGCAACCATTAAGTACTGATCAGAACATACCCACTGCTTGCTAAGAAGCATCCCTGACTATTTTTTGTTACTTTTTTGTCATGATTGAGCAAAATCCTTTTTTTTTTTGCCATTTACTCCAATTACTGAGATATTGAGTAATTTATGATATTAAATCATCCAGTAATGCATGATTCTTTATTAAAAGACTACTATTGTCTTTAAATGTGATTTATCCCTGAAAGTCTTTTCAACCATTTGAATGGGTCAAAAGCAGAAGTTTACAACAGAAAAGACAGGCTTTAATGGTTCACGAGAATTTACCTGGCAGACTGCTATTCATCTACAAGTCAATGAGAATATATTTGGAAAGAATTTGTGATCACTGACACATTTTCCAAGCTTCATTGAAAGCAGTGAAAGTCTTTGACAGATGCACACTCGGTGGAGCAGTGCCATGCGGGGAACTGTCTCATTTGATGCTGAACAATAGCTTGGATCCTGACACCATCCTGCAAATCAATGGCGAAAAAAAAACACAATGGCGAATGAAGAGGTGGAAAGAGACAAGTTCATATTGCTGTTAAACGAAAAATAATGGCTGACAAGAGCTAAGAGGGAAATGGAAACGAGGGTGAGACTGTGTTGGTGTTTCTGAATGCATGGTCCTCAGCACTTTTGCTGTCAGAAAAATACATCTTCATCAAAAGGATCTTGAGAACAAGCTTCAACCTGCAAGGTAGAAGTCCTCTTCAAAGACTGTGGAACACAGATATAGATGGTCATGTTTTCTTGTGTACACTTGGTTAAACAAAAATGCATAATTGCAACCCCCTTCTATCATAGACACACAAAGCTGCTGCCCTTTCTGCTCAGAAGTAATTTATTGGTAAGTATTCCTCTGTCTCTTCTCCCCATTTCTCCCTCTGGCCCTGAGATCATCAATCTCTTTTTGCACTCTTCTTATGTCAGCACTATACTTCCCTCCTTCCTGCTTCATTTTTCCTCTTTCTTCAAGGCTAGGCTGTCTTTCTCCCTTTGAAAAAAGTGTGCAATGCACTCTATAAAAAGACTAAACTAAAAGCCATGGGGAAAAAATGTCATTATCCAGATTGCATTCATCGAGCAAACTAGAAAAAAAAAGTATTTGGCTTAGTATAGATTTCTTTTTCTTTGCTTTTTTGTAAAACTATATTCATGTCCTCGATCACCAAAATTAAATTTTTAGAAAACATGCATCAATACAAAAAGTAAGTTTAAAAAGTAAATTAGTTGAAAGAGAAATAAGCTACAGAAAAATCTATTTAGCCCACTGTGTTGAGTCATGAATAGAAAGGGATCATCCATATTGTTTAGTTTTAATTTCTCTCGCTACTCTCAGGCCTTGATTACTGCCTCATCAGTATAATCGAGAATTTCCTTAAACATAGTCAGTTTTATAAAATGAAAGGTTAAAAGACCTGTAATGCATCATGCTGCAGTCACAATTTAAAGAACAGGTGAGAAACACAACCAGTGACATCCAACACTCTAGAAAGTCATTGCAAAGTCATCCTTAAAGGTTTGGGATCCCAGTGGACAACAATGAGAGTCATTATCCACAAAAGGAGAAAATGTGGAACAGTGGTTAAACATATCAGGAGGGTTCAGCTGGTAAAGAAATTACTCTAAAGGTGCACTAATGAATCATTTAAGCCATAAAGGAGGTAAGAAAAATACCTAGAAGAACAGAATGAAAATTTTTTTGCAGGCACTAACTGTCATACCGGTAGTTAAAGTCACTGTTCCCCAAAATATCCAAACGCTTGATGATCCCCAAGTTTGGGAAAATATTCTAGGGGTAAAGTGGAACCTTTAGGAAGTTGTGCATCTCATTACATACGGTAATAAACTAAAATAATGTTCAGGAGAGGAACATCATACCAGCAGTAAAACATGTTGGTGATAGTCTGACGATGTGCTGACTTGCTGCAATCAATGGACCCTTTATTTCTGCTATGTCGAAGAAATCTTGAAGGTGAGAGCATGACCATCAGTTTGATATGTAGATCTAACACATTTATATATTATATATATTCAGCTGCAAAACCACCCAAATCAAACCAAGGGGTCTTTTAATGGCTTAAAAATCAAGGAAATTTAAGGTTTCGGAGTTTGTCAAGTTGAACTTTCAACATGTGACTAAAATACATGGACTTAAAATTGACATTTATGTCTTAAAATCTCTACAGTGGCTGAATTGAAACAGCCTTTTCAAAAACGGCTTGGAAAAAACAATTTCTAAAGGCTTATTGCCAGATTTTTGCTTTATCCTAACATTTAACGGCAGTTAAAGCCACCAAGGGGGATATAGACAGCAAATTTAAATTATTGATTAAAAAAATCTTTGTCTGATAATAACATTTGTTTGATGATCTGAGACTTTTACCAGAACAGTAAAGAATAAATCTATAAGGAACCAATACATTTTGTAGGACTTAATATAAAGCAAAGGTGCTCCAGTCTTTGTGTGAATGAGCTTATGGAAAGAATATCATTATAGCTTAGGTACCTGCATTAATTAACTGCAAAATGATTAATGTCATACCTTTACTTTTTTTCTGATATCTCTTATTTTTCTCCTGGTTCTATCCAATCAAGCATAACCTAGCCCCTCATTTGCACTCCGTGCTTTTACCAGCCTTCATTGGGCTGCCTCAGCTGGCTTCTCTAGTTTCCATCCTCTGTGGCTACATTCCCTTGCCGCTGCTCTTCAGCTTAATTAAGGAGAATGCCATACAGCTGTCGTTCTTTTGGCCGATAGCATCCCTTTTTTCCCTCATCATATTGTTATTCATTAACACTACACGCCTGCCAATCAGACACACAGCCCACGTTATTTCCAGGGATGGGCGAGGCAGCACTTGTGATAATGACGTCGCTGCTTGTATCTCATTTTTGCAGAGGGGCACCAGCATGGATTCTTTCATGTTCAGCCTTCATGATTATAAGGGCCTTGCCCGCAGCGATTCTCGTCTATTCAGTTGTCTATCAGTGAGCCGAGTTTTAGATATTGGTAGAAGGTCTATGGCTGGGGGCAAGGAGGCCAACGCTGTTCAACTGAAGGCTCATTCAAAATTTACCCTGCCGTCAGGTGGACAGTCATGTGTGGAAGAGGGCAGGAGTGAAGACAAATTTGGCTCTCAGTTATCTCAGAGTCTAAGTCCGTCTGTCACTAGCCTCCAACCTTTTTACTTCCTCCTCTCATTCTGAGCGCTTTTAAAGTCTCACTTCATTAAACGGAGGTCTGTGTTTTTCATTCCAATCATCTTGACAGCTCATTACAACAGTCAAGAAGACACAGACTAATCCCGATTCACCTTTCTATCATGCTACCTGTCCTTTTCATCTTCCTGTCATTCATCTTTGTTTTCAAAGAATCTTGGGAGAAAAATATCAATCTTCTTCTTTCTGTTGACTTCTCCTTGCTAATTTAAGAAATATACCCATGTATGTAAGTGTACTTTATATGTAAAAGATTCTTAACTTTCCCTCTCAGTCTTCGTCTACATGAATTTCCCTGTCGTTCTCCCATGCTCTGCAAATCAATCCTAATTGGTTTTACTGGCTTGCAATTCATCTCCGTGCAGCAGCTCAGTTAAATTACCAAAGACAGCCCTGTGGATCTTAACAGGCTGGTGCACTTTTATCGGTGCATTTTCAAAAAGTAATACATCTTGAACTTTTTCACCTCATATCTTAATATAACCAGAAACTTCAAAATCTTTTATAGGGACTTTATGTGATAGACCAACAAAATGTAATGAATAAGGAAGTGGACAAAAACTGAGATGAGGTGTTCAATTGGGGTGACAAATAAAATCCTATAAAGGTTGTCCTGTGTTCATATCAAGTTCCTATTTCTCCGCTGGTGATCTCAAAATTATAATACAAGTTGTCAGACAACATCAGTAAACAATGGCGTAAATATCAGTATGCAGATATAGCAGTTGCTTACGGGCCCACGAGCCCCATCATTGACACCTGGTGGGCCCCTTACGCGATTGTAAACTATGATGTCACTTTGCAGATGTAATGGTGCGGAAAATTCCTCTTAAATTCACCTAATACTGAAGTGACTGACCGCATCGGACCATATTTATACCGCAACACATGCCAGATTTCAACATGATGATGAGCTGTTTAAACACGACACCAATAGCAAAGCAGACAGTGGTGCTTTCAATTACTACACTAAAACTGTGTATAGTTCATTAGACGGTTGGTAAAAAAAAAAATACACACAAATATTATGTTTCAAACTGCAAATAAAGATCTTAAAAGAACATTGTATTTGAGTATTTTATTTTTTACACTACAACTTGGAATGATGGGTAACCCAGAGCGTAGATTAAAATTATAACCGTTACGTACAATGTGTTAGCGACAATGGATACCAAAGAAAGATACTTAAGTGGATTCCAGAAAAGAAAAAGGAAAGAGGAGCTGCTGGAAGAAAGGAAAAACCTTCCCAAAATAAACACGTTCTTTCGGGAGGTGTTGGGGGAACGATTTTTTTGGAGCTTGGGATGTCTGTAATATGTGGCTGTGCGTTGTAACCAATGGTTACATTCACGGTGCGCAGTCACTATATACTACCGGTACTGAGAATTGCATATTTGTATCTTCTTGACAATTTATGGAACTGTTGTCGTATCCTGAACCTTTATCACGTGTTGTACTTCATATGGGGCCCACCCAGATAATGTTGCTAACGGGCCTATTGTTGTGTCGTTACGCCACTGTCTGTCAGTAAACACTTATAAAGGAGCAGGGATGAAGTCGTGGAGAAATTTGAGGTAGGGTAAGTTAAGCAGCAATATCATAACTTTGAAGTTTGGCTCTACCTGGGATCTATCTGCCTTTCTCACATCTAATCCAAAATAGTTAGTTTATCCTGTGCTATTTAAAAAAAAAAATCCTGCTATGTGTTTAGACTGCTGGAGGACATAGGGACCACTTTCCTTTGCTTTGCTTTATTTCATCTCTATTCTTCCTTTCCGCATTATTTGTTAAGTTCCACTCATAACTTAATTTTCTCTCTGCTTTTTCTCATCATAGTAGCTTCATCCTGTTCAGCTGTAATACCACCCTGGTAAGAAATATCAGCTGTGCTGCTGCCATCAACACCTTTGTTTATAGATGTTGGAGCTTGTTTGCCTGGTCATGCCTTTCCTAGACAGGGCCACCTGTGGAGCTAGTTAACAGGTACCTTTTGCATATCTGTTTCTTCCTGTATGTCTGCCCCTATCTCTTTGAACCCCAGTCGGCCTCGACAGATGGCCGCACACAGCAAGGCTGGTTCTGCTGGAAGTTTCTTATTGTCATTGCATGCTTGGTGTGAGGGATTGCTGAAGAGTCAATGAAAAAATGCAAGCTAAAAATCAGCCCATGCTCATCCAGGAGGAGCATGTCTACAGTAGTACATAAGTCAATGAATTAATGCAATCAAGCGGTTTTTCTTGATAGAAATTTTTACCAATCTGACTGTATTGTCTCTGTAAAGTGCCTTGAGATGCCATTTGTTATGAATAAGCAAAATATAAATAAACTGAATTGAGTTGAATAAAATATTAAAAACTTCTAACTCTGTGAATACTTGGATGGCACCATATTGACCTAAAAAAAATCTGTTTGCCCTTTCACAAAAACAGTAAAGGAATGAACTGACCAAAAAAGAAGCATGCTTTGCCTTTGATCCCAGGAGAGGTTTTTAACTTTCACTCTGTTCTACCTTCAAACATTAAGTCTGTCTTCCTTCATAAAGAGGCCAAGGCACCTGCATCAAGCTACTTTTACCAAAGCTTTTGTTGGCAAATAACTCTCTTATGTGAGCAGTGATGTTTTTTCCAACCTGCAATAAAACTCTTTATTTTCAGCTGACTCATTTTGTATCTTCCAGCACTGCCTCTTTGCTTTCACCTCCTCCCCCAGTGCACTCTGGGATTCCCTCTGGGAAGGCTGGGAGCCAAGTGAACTGACATTTAGTTTATCTGACAAGCAGAGGTACCGAATTCTAACCTGCATTCGACCTCCATCGTCCTTCCTCTATAACTTTCACTCCCTCCTTCACACTCTCTATCACTTGTGCCTCACTCGCTCCCCCTCATCCACTCTTTCCCAGCTCCTCACACCTCAATGCTTATGCCTCCCCCAGCATAAAGAAACTGAAGTGCAGATGGACCTATAATGGGGGGCAAATGGGTGGCAAGGTGAGAAACAGTTCGAGAAGTGAGGAGAGGAAGAGGAGGGTGAACAAGAGGCGCAAAAGAGGTGAGAACAGTGGGTAGCGCATAAAGACAGCTAGATATTAAAGGAAAACATATGGAGAGCTTCAGTGTGTTCAATGAAGCAGACAGCCGACAGATCAGTTAGGAGAAAGAATAAAACAAAAAACCAGACATAAAATACTTAATCTCTTTTTCTGTTGAAACAATCATTAGTGAATGTTTTCCACACAAACAGATATTCACATTTAAAAAGAAATGAAATTACATGAACCTAAAAGTGTGGGTGTTAAAACTGAAAAAAAAGAAAGCACAATCTCAGTAGGTGTTGAAGTTATGAATCATCTTAACATATTTTACAGCACAGAACGATATTTATTTTCCATATTGACTGATGAGCTTCATTTAATTCCCAGAGGCATTTCTCTAACACCTTATTAAATCATCCATGGTGGATTATTTGCAGTGGCAGAGATATATGGCCAATGCTACACTCTAGTTTTATAGAGCATTTAAAAAGACACACACACACATACATCTTTGGAAACTTTAAAGATTGGATGTAAGGGTAAATAATTCCATGTTTAAAAAGAAAGAATTAACACCATGTTTGCCTCATTATCCACTGTGACATTTGTTCAAAACTCAAGAGCGGTGTTTAATATAGTGGTGTGCAGCAACTGCCTTGATCTCTTTCAGCTGAAGGTTTGAAGTGAAACAATCTGCTAGATCCGTGTCTTTTTTGGTTAAGAACAGTTACACCCCTGCTAATGCAAAGCAACAGCACGAGGAATTAAGAAGCTGACTGATATAAATCTGTGGGAAGCTACACAACAGAGGAGCTGGAGACGGGTTTGTTTTTATGTAGATTCCAGTGCAAATATGGAGAAAATGGAATGACTTGCAAACTAAGATTAAATGACTTGGAGGGAAAAATACTGTGCTGTAAAAAAATGTTTCTGCATTTTTTTTTGCAATTAAATGTTTCGCATCTGTCACAACAGAACGATAAAAAACAACTGCTTTTTCTTTTTGATTCAATTTCATTAGATTGGGGCATAATTTCTTACTTTTAAGGGATCCTTTTGTCTACTTCAGGTTTTCGTCTTAAATTATTACTGGATTCAGCAGCTTGAAATTGTGTTAATTAGAGCCATATAATGCAAGTGAAATCGACCTCAAATTTGAATAAATCCTATTAATTTAAAATGAATCCCTAATTGAAAATTCAAAGGCCTTTACTTATTTACATAAGTATTTTTTTCTAAAGATCTCTCCCTTAATAAATGAAATAGTTTTGAAGCTGTACTTTTGATTAATTTAGGCTGTCTTTGTCCCTACTTATCATTTCTTAAACATTTAAAACATCAAAGTATTACCAAAAAGCTAAAATAGCAGAAATTACGGCTGGGAGACCACAAACTTCACCATACATTAATAGGGCTGGCCAAAGAGCGAAGCAGACAAGGAATGTTTCTATAGATGCAGGCACAGATGTCAAAGCCTTAAACAATGAACCTCCTAAGAAACACATAAAGAAAGAAAAACAAGAAACTAGGGTTGAGTAAGACATCTTTTATCTTGCCACTGCTGCCATCCTAAAAATCGGTCATTGTTAGTGCCACTGAAAGCTTGTACAGTGGTGTGTACAAGGGCATCAACGTGTGAGAGAAAAGTAGTGTTAGTGCTATGGCTGGTTAGGGGTCGCTAACTAAAAGCAGCACAAAATTGTTTCATAACGCATCTCTGTTCCTCACATTGCCCTCTCTGCTTGTGATCTCCAAATCAGGTATAAACGCAATGACAGGAGTCTCCACCAGGGGGTGGGGAGCTTAGATCTAAAAGGAGCAAGCCTGCTGAGTGACAGCAATGTTCCTGCAATTAGGTCAGATCAAAAACCTGGCAGCATCTAGCCTCTAATGATGAGCTTGCTTTGCAGTTTATCCACACTGCTGTCCTCACATAAAAAAAAGAAAATCTGCTTTGTCCTTATACCACTGCAAGTTTATTTATTTTTTTTATGTGGGACTGACACAACATTACCATACATCAAAAACTTGTTGTTTTTTTTTTTGCATGCAACTCAAGCTCAGACAGAAAGCTGCCCAATTTGTCACTGTTGCTGACAAACAAAGGTACGAGATTTTTATAAGATGCTGAGGTCTCCACTTTGTATTCAGCCAAACTGTATTACTGAACTGAGTTAACTTTTATTAAAGGAGAAAATATCACCAGACTGAAAAGCTAGAAAACCTAAACATCTTGAAAGCATGGAGTTACTTAAAATCAGGTTTTCATATTTGTTTTAATGTTGAGAAATTAAGTCATTTCAAAACTCTACAAAAATAACAAGGGGCTTTTGAATCGCAGCTGAAGTCTCTTAGACTCTCCTTGCATATGACTAGAAGCAGAGAGCAGATTGCTTATTTTAAAAATGCAACTTTTTCAACAGGAATATGATAAATGGATGTGTGGCTGGGTGTTTTGTTTTTGCTTTTTTGCAAACACAGAAAATATATATTTATATTTGCTACAAACAGATAATCATAACAACTTACATAAAAACTTAGAATAACTCAGTTAGGGAGAAGATATTTTTCTTCACCTTCTGAACACTGTTGGAAATCGGCCCAAGGTTGCCAAAAGATTGCAATATTGGATTAAAAAGATCAGAATAACAAAGGGAAAGAGGACAAAACATATCTCATGTCACAGCTGGGACAGATATTCGCTAGAACAAGCAGTTAGCAGCCAGAGCATTGAAGCAATCATTAGAATTCTTTTAAAGTATTTCTTATTTACTTATTGAGTCCTCTTTATAAAAAGTGTTTTAATAATAGAATACAGTCAAATCAACAATATCAATCTCCAGTTGCTTCAGCTGTGGCTCAGCTATTTAACCTTTTAAGCAAAAGAAAATAGATGCTGTTTCACCACACCTGGGATCTGGTGGTTCAGGAGTTCCTGTTGCCACATATGTAGGTTTAATTAGATTTTTTTGGGATTAAACTAAATGTTTTAAGAGATATTACTGCTGATTAAATATGTAATGCAGTAATCCTAATCATTTACACACACTGATTATTTGGAGAGGAGTTAGACTTGCAAAGTGCATGGCTCAGTGGTATAGAAGTAGAGTAGTGATGAAAGTAGACATTACAGTAACCCTCGCTATCGTCACATCCTAAATAAACATTTGATTACAAGAAAATGGAAAGACTGAAAACAGCATTTATATCGGCACAAAATCAAACAATCCAGTTATGATTTTAATTTACTTTCACCAGGTTTTTTCGCAGAATAGAACTTTAGTATGTGTCAAATTTCCCTAAAACATTTGCAGAAGCAGTGTCTTGCCCATGTGAAAAAAAAACTAAACAAAAAAACAAAAAACAGACATTCTGACAGAATGGGTCTGCTTCAGGCTCTAAGGGGATGAAGAATTATGGCTTTCCACAATTAAGCTACAGGCTCAGATGAGACGGCGAAAGGAAATCCCATAAAGACATCTGTTAAAGTCCTGTGCTGCCCAGCGCGGCTGTCTCATCTTCCACATATTTAGTTCAGTTTGCCCAAATCATAATGACATGATGGGAAGAAGTGAGGAGATGGCTGCTGATTGCATTATGGGTCAGCATCGACCACCATTCCCAATCAAAATACAAATTAATTCAAATTAAGCTTAATCTGATCATAATATTTTGATAAATGCGTTTATTTGATACATTGTTTTTCCATACAGCTCTTTATTCTCATTACTTGTGTCCATGTAAACATAGCTAATGCAACGTTATTGGTCAGAATTGGAGGATAAGTTGTATCTGCTACCAGAATGTAGCCTAGAATTCAGTGTTGGAAATTACAGCTTTGGTTAGAGGTGGTCATTTATCACCTAGGTGAATTACAGGCAGCCTGGGCTCCCTAAAGAATACATATATATCACTCCATGGGGAGTCAGTCTATCAGGTCTACAGGTTACTACAAACATCTCTTGTTATTTCTTTTTCTCTTCTGAGAAAATCACTATGGTGAAGTATTTTATATGTTTCTTTTTTTTGCATATTTCTTGATATTTTTTTGCTTAATTCTTGATTTTAATATAAAAAATGTATGTCTCTGTTGTGAGAAACAGGTTTGATCATGTTTGAAAAAGGAAGAGCTGTAAAAAATAAGGATCCATACTCCTGACAGATCCAGTCACAGATCTAGATGCACATCTGGAATACATGCAGAAAAATATACAACATTGTCTCACATCCAAATCTACCTCCTCTCAGACACATCCACCAAAAGAAAACACAGCATCTGAATTTTAAATGGAGCAGTTGCTTTGCTGGTGTTTTCCTTCCAAATTCAATCATGTAAGATGTAAAAAAAAAAAAAAAGAAAAAGAAAAAAGAAATCCTTTGTTGTCTATTTCCTATGTGTCAGATTGTTGTGAAAAGAACAAAAAAAGCATTTCTTCCAGCTGCTTTACACAGCTTAGAATCTTTCCTAGAATTGGGCTGGACCTTAGACAGGTTACAAGGTTACTAGCTCGTTATGGCTCTAACATAAAACATACTCAATCACACACAAAAGTTCTTACAAATTTCGTGACACAGGTACATCTACATTCACAGTTTATAGATCTGAAGGAGGAAAACGGAGCACCCAAGGGCTACCGCATTCATGCACATTTAGAATAGACAAAGCTTAACCTGAGAAATTGAAATTTATGTTCGAAACCTTTTTCTTGTGAAACAGCATTCACTTGGTTTCATTTATTGCACTCAAGAGATTTCTATTCTTCAATTTTCTGAGGAGAAAAATGGGTCCCAGCAGAGATAATAAACTAGGAACTTACAAAGAATACACTGAATAATCATGGTTCTGAGCTCCCTTGTCAAGGAAGCCAGAGCACCATGCTCATGAGGTTTGGAAAAGAAGACCTGCTATATCAAAAGCAAGAATAAAATAAAATACAAAAAAATTAAAAAAAAAGATCAACATCATTAAATCTGGATTTAAGAGTTGTTTGCTCCATAGAGTAACGGCTACATTTAAAGATGCTGCAAAGAAGAGATGATCAATTAAAATGAAAAGACCTGTCAATTGAGAATAGTAAACATAAAACAACATAACAAATGGTTATCACATTAGAAACAACTATTAACAACTGAAGGGTGAGCTAAAAAACAAAACGTTAAAGGGAAAGAACCGTGGACACACTTACCATACACCAACAGGGTGTAATGATCAGCGGCACGACCAAAGTTGTTCTGGGCTTGGCACAAGTATGTTCCATTGTGTGATTGGCTGAGGCGGGAAAACTGAAGAGTGGGTCCAGATTTCTCTGCTCTTTCAGGTAAGGTGTCGTTAATCTTGGACCACAGGATTTCTCTTGGTCTGAGAAGGAAGATTGTGAGTAAAAATGTTTAAAATGATGCTTAAGTTAGTGCACTCCTTATAAGTCACTCAGCATTGAAACCACCAGTTTAAGGCTGAAAACACCTGCTTTTATGCATAACTAGAGGAAAAGGAGTAACCAGCTATATTAGTTACTTTAAAGTGAGTAATAAAAAAACAACAAAAGAAATTTCATTAGTAGTTTTATTGCATTTTACCTTTACTTGAGTTAGAATATTATAAGGTATAACCACTCATAGTCTAGTTAAATTAATGGCTAATTGTTTTAAACAAAAATACAACAGAGGAACAAACACCTACAGCTTTAAGTTACACTTTTGTTTGTACTTAAGCTTCATTTGTTTAATCCTTCTAGCTTCTGATCCTCCTGCGCTTTTTGAGAATACAGCAGATAGAACAGTATACTTTATCTTGTTACTAGATGTAACTTACCCATTCTAAGCTATATAAATAGCATTGAGTAAGTACTGATTTCATAGGTTTTATTTAAGAAATAAACATGTTTTGAAAAGGTTAATGTGTAATTATTGTATATATTTCACTTTGGAATTGAGTTATTGAAATACATTAATTTTCCAACAATAGCTGAACTGATTGTTAATGACTTGGTTTAGGAGCACATCGCTCTAGGAGCCAACTGGTCCTCGACAGATACCTCAAAACTAAGCTAAACATTCAGCCTGTTTAAAATATTCATTCTTCAAACTAAAGTTCACTTTATAGTTTAATTTATAGGGTTTTTAAGAGTTGTTTTTGTAATTTCCTTAGGCATAAAAACTGCTCTGTTTATAACATAAAGTAAAGGAAGGCTTCATAGGCTGTGCTGGTCACACAGACCATAATGAACTAAATCAACCAAGCACACTTATTCTTCTAATTCTAAATTGTTATATCTAATATCCTCAGCTATTTTGAAACAAGTACTGAGCATGCAATATTTCCAGTAAGCAGTAAATGCATAAGTGACTAAATATCTTCAAACCAACAGTTGTTTAAAACAGTAGTCAGAAGACTTCAGGTGAAAGAAAGCCGAGTTAAAAGAATGGACTGCAGCACAAACAGTCAGAATGGCTATAAAAAGACAGATGGCAAAGGAAGGTAAAGTGGCCCAGAGGGTAAAGGTGAGTAAGATGAGAAGAAAGAATGAAAGAGGTTTTCAGAAGGAAGCCAATGGTAACAGGGGTCTGCGTCCTGAAAAATAATGAGGGGATGGGTGGTCAGAGAGGAGCAACGGTGTGAAATGGGTAGCAGGAGGTAGAGATCGACAGATGAGAGAGAAAAAGGGCGTCAGGTGTGCAATGTGGAAAAAAAGACAAAAGCAGGAGGAAAGAGTGTAATAATACAGAGGGAAAAGAGTGAGAGGAGATGATGCGGTGGAAATTGAAGGACAGGAGCAGGCTGACAAACTGATTTGGTCATGAAAGATGGGAACACAGAGCAGACAGGAGGTGTGAGGATTACATAGACATCCGGGTGAAGAAATCTGTGTGAGTATGTGTGTGTGTTCTGGCTGGATGTCATAGCTCATGCCACTTTGGACAGATTACAATCCTGACTCATCTGGGTTCTAATCCCTCGGGAAGTTTAATTAAACCTCCTTCTTGCTCAGTACCTCACATGCAAACCCTCTAATGTGTAATGTATAATCTCACTCTCTGCTTCAAACTCTTGAACATATACTTATACCCCTGGCCTGCGTAATCCCTCATAAAGCTAATTCACAAATAATGAGGTAATCAGGCAAGGTGACACGACAGCATCTCCCATATCCTGCCTTAATACCAGACACACTAACTTTAACCTTCCAGCAAAAGGTTGCGACATTTAATAGGTTCTTAATGTCTAAAAGGCATTTAAAAAACCTACGAGAAGAAATGTGAGGGGGACAATGGTAAGGTGCTTGTATGTGTCTGCAGTAAAGCATGAGATCGAGGTCAGAGTGCAAAGCTGCCTGCAGTCCCACCCACTGATCCCCAAAACACACGCTAACACACATCTACCAGTAACCACATTGCCCCCAATCAGCCTTCTACAAAGCCTCAGAGAGGCTACAGCCAACAAGCTTCTCAGCCAGTCCTCCTGGTTGGATTTCACTAAAGGCATCACACAAAAACACAAACACACCCCCTCACACATGCTCACTCTTTGGATCATTGGAGCTTTACTAGGGGAGCTTTAGTGGACCTGATGCCCACAGACAGACGGACCATCTAGAAGATGGCTTAACAGCTTAGGGCCCAATATCATTCTGTAGAGTGCACAGAGTCCGTGGGCCCTCTGGGTGAATAAAAAAAGTTTGTTTCAAAGATGGCTTTGAAAAATGGTAAAAACTAACTGGATTTTATGTGCATCTTACACATACAAATCAGGAACCCTTACTAATAAGTTCTTAATTATAATTTCAGTTGAACAAGTTTATAAATTCACATTGCCCTTCACACCATAAAAAGACTCAAACCACTAAAGCTTCTTCTGAATACAAATAATTTGAGGAAAGTCTACCTGAAGTTTACAAAGGCACATTCCTGCATACCGATAAATGTACATTAAAGGAAAAAAAATGTACATATTAACCCACATCTTGGGTAACAGCTACTTGAACTTGGTTTAGGAATATTTCATCAAACATCACTGTAACGCCACATATAGATTTTTGTGAAATAAATAACCTTAGAGGTACTTCTTGTTCATTTCAAAAGCCAGTTTGAGTAAAGAACAAAGAAGTCTGACATTAATAATAAAGGGAACTTACAATTATTCAGAATTACAGTGGTGTAGAGCGTAATAGTCCTTAATTTAGTAAAATAATTCATCTGCAGAATGGAGTCTATTAAAAGGTATACCCTGGAGTATTTCTTATCAAGCCAAACATTGAAGTGCAGCTTGGTAAATGGGAACTATAGCTTAAAAAAAGCTAGAGAACAAACAAGTTATTGTCCCAGAATATTTACTATTTGCTCAAGGTAAGTCACAACTGTTTCTGGAAACTCAATTTTGGGAACATTTTTACTATACTCTCACTTACATGGCTTTATAAAGAGGGCTTTATGCCACCAATAACCTTCATACATGTCAAACATGTATAAAAATGGGAACATGTTATGTGGCTGTGCACCAAAACACTGGCTACTGGCAGTTATGATTATTTTAAAAAGGGTTTAACCAAATAAAAACTCCAAAATAACTAAATATGGTAAATTGTGAATGAAAAAAACATAAGAGGCATCAGCGCTGCATTGAGAGAAACAGGAGGATCTGAGGAGAAGTGAATAATACTGGAGGGCATATATATACTGGAGAAGTGATTACTGCATAGAAAAAGAAAAAAAAAACAGGCCAGTGATTACTGATGTGTAGCAGCTGTGAGGGAGGAGGAAGCTTGAGGCAAGTGAGGAAAAACAAATGAGAGAGAATGGCATGTTCATAGATCAGTGAAAACTAAAGTAATAACTAAACATTGACAAAAGAAGCTTACAAAACTCAAGAAAAGACTAAAACGCCAAAAGGGAAAAAAAGGATCATTTAAAAAAAAAAAGGCTAAATAAAACTTAACAGGATAAAATAATCCATTAGAAACTCAAAACAGCGAAAAATGACAGGCTGCAAAATCAAAGTGTTTTAATTCATGGAAGAAAAGTGTTTTTGATCAGAAAAAGAAAACATCATAGCATTTAAAGGAAAAGATTTAACAGATATATTCATCCTCTATTCCTATTCCACACTGCTGTTCCAACCAGAAATACTTCAAATATTTATTTCTGTGTTTGTTTGACATATGAAGATCAGCAGTGGCACACTACCTTTTACCTTTATGTTTATGAAAAACAATAAATTTGCTTCTGGATCATTAATTACATAGAACTTGTAACAAACCCCAATTGTATTAAAAATGTCCTTTGATTCATAAAAAAAAAAAAATAGCCAACAATCCTTTGATAAATCAACTGCTGAGAATTCATAGGTAAAATATCCTAACATGTCTGCTATTAACAGAAAAAAAGGTATATAGAGTCATAATGAGAAAAATGTAAATGTAAAATATTTTTAATCTATACTTTAATTCATCAGTTGACATGTAAAAGGGAGGGTCTCACTAAGAACCCCCTGTAAGCTGGAGATCTGTTCACATTAATCCGTCACTCTCTTTATGTTCCAACTGCTATTTTTGATCACATCTCATTTCTAATCCTGAGATCATGACACATAATGTTGGTGATGGATGAGAACCACTCATCAGTGTGTATCTGTGAAACCTTAAAGTCTGTCTGAGTTATTACGCTGTTTTCTGTGGACTTTGTCATATAATGTATACAGCATCATGCTGACATAAAAAGGAGGATTAAATAGAATAAAAAAAATGTCCTGCAGGACAGCCCTGTTTGTGTGCATTTCCTTGGATCTAAGTAGGAGGCTTTTAAGCAGTGTGGCTTTCTCTCTGAGCCTGAATGTGTGGAAATCTGACAATATGCCTAAATAGTACAAAACTTTTCAACTCAAGCTATATAGAATATTAATAGCTATTTAAGAAGCCTTCCTAACTAGAAGTATGTGAGGTGAGTTTTAAAGAGCAATGATGTTAATGTGCAGGGTTTACCAACTATGTGCCTTTGTTTTTTTACTTTTTTCTACTTGAACTTTTTCTTTTTAGTTTTAGAAGATGTTTCTTCGAAAAGGAGATGCAATCGATATCTTAAGTGTTATTAATGTCTTTCGGACCATTTATTGAAACTAACCCTTTAAGAGATCTGGCATAAGGGGTTTTTAAACAAAGGAATGAATTTCGGGCCAGTTGACTCCCCGTCTCTCCATCTTTTAGATAAACTCCTACTAACGGTTTCTATCAGGGTCTGCCTTGTGGTAGGTAAGGACCAAAATGCAATCTCATAATAGGAAAATGCAAGGCACTGTAAAGTCTTTATCTGGCAGTTAATCTACACTGTCCCTTCTATCTACATTTTCTCTTTAAAGCTGAGATGTAAAACTCCAAGTATTTGAGGGCTGGGATCCTGCAACTTTTAGATGTCTCCCTGGCCCAACACAACTGAATCAATGGCTTAAATATGTCCTCAGTTGAAGCCAAGTTCTCCAGAGTCACCTGGAAATTACCTATTTGATCCAGGTGTGTTAGAGCAGATTCACATCTAAGGCTACATTCACACTGCAGCCTGAAGTGACCCTCATCTGATTTTTTTGCCAATACGATATGTATCTGATCTTTTCATGACAGTCTGAACAACACAGATCCGATTTTTTCCAATGTGACCCCGGCCACTTGGCTATGTGGTCCTGAATCCAATACGAATCGGCTCATTTTAAATGCAACCTTTTTCTGATCGGCCAGGTCGCATTCATCCGATACGTATGCCATTAATACTCAACAAAGGTCCCCTATTCTGCATCTTTCTGCACAAAAGTGGGAAGAAAAAAAACAACCATGCCGGACAGTAATGCAGACAGTAGTCTTTATTTTCAACCCTCTTGAAAATATTGTATTTTTAATGCACTGGCTGTGGTTGGGCAAGAAATTGATGATTGCAAGATGTGCTCCAGCACTATATGCCATGTTTACTTCAGTAAACAAAGAGCAAGCTCGCTGGTGATGTAGTTTTTCTCTTCTACTGCGCATGCGGGACACTTAAGTTGTGTGAATGCAATTCACACATTAGATCACATATAAGTCACTTATATTTGGAAATGTGAAAAACCACGCAAAACAATCAGATCTCACAGCAAAAATCGGAATTGAGCATTAAAGGCCTCCTGAGAGGTGCAGGACAAAAGTTTTTAAGGACCAGATTCTGACATCTCTGCTAAAGCTTCAAATAATTATTTGGCCCTTTTTCAAAGTGCCAACTTCATCTGCTTTAGGAGGCAAAATCAAGAATATCGGTGAATTTACTTACATCTTTGAAGATTTAGTCAAAAGTAATTGTTGAAAACTTTATCCAATTACATCAAGTGTCAGGTAAATTCCATAAACACAGTTCTAGAAAATGGTTTTTTCAAATACAAACAGAGACACTTACAAAGGATTCCCAGTGACAGAGCAGGTGAGGCTGAGAGAGTCACCCTCACGCAAGATCCCTGTGGGAGGAACAATTCGCACTGTAGGAGCAACTGTGGAGAAACAGATAAAAAGTGAAAGTTGTCAGTTTCTGGTACAATGGTAAAATGCATACGAATCAGATCATAAAAGAGCAACAGTTCAGATGGGAGGTGGAACAAAACGGAAAAAAGAAAAGAACAAAAATTAGGACCAAGGGAAAAGTGATAAAGTGGCAGGCAGAAGGGTCTCTGACATCTGTTACCATGGCAACGAGCCCACAATACTAAGATTGTGACACCTGTTATCATAAGCAGTCCACCGTTCCACCAGCTGCTGTACTGTGTTGAATTCAATAACACAGCAACAGGAAGCCAAATCCACACAGACGACAGAGCCATTATTGCCAGCTCTACGACTGGAGAAGCCACTAGCTTTGAGAATGTGGAGACTGATAAATATTAATCGTTCTGATCTATCAACAAACAGCTAAGTACATGTGGCAAATTAACTGTTCTCAAACGCTGAGGCAGAATTACTTGCTGGGCATGAATCATATCTCCAACAGTAAATATTTATATATGCCTGTGGAATATTTGACTTTGCAGAATTATGGACATATTGCAGGATAAGGGTCTTACTAAACTGCCAGGGATGATGATATGAAGAGAGAATAAAATGTGTATCAGAATATGGGTTTTGGTAGTAGCATTCAGTCTGTGAGTGGAAGTAATATGTTCTAGGTTTTATGATTTATACGTTCTGAAAAAAGTGGATTAATAATATGCACCAAGTTTTCTACTTGGGGTAGCTGTTTGGTAAACAGACATATGGGAAATAATGATGTCATTGAAGTGAAATCTCACTAACTGGAATAAAAGAGGAAAGAAACATCATGGAATTTAATAAAAAAAATATAAGTATTAAAAATGCATGCATAATAAAAATAGCATAGGATTGTTTGTTCCAGACAATTGTAAAACATGTTTACTGTAACTTAGTCTAGATTTTCCACATAAATTTGACAACAGTTTTGTAAAAAATGAGCAAAAGCTGAGTGGGATAAAAATGAATATATAAATACATTTTCCACAACATTTCTCATCAAACTCTACTCCGGTTAACACAGTATCTAAGTCCATCTGCTGCCTTAAATGGTAAATGGCATGTGCTTATATAGCGCCCTTTTTCAAGTCAGGAGACTTGACCAAAGCGCTTTACTCTACATTCATTCACCCATTCACACACACACACTCACACACTGATGGTGGCAAGCTACCCTGCCTGCCCTGGGGCTCACTGACAGGAGCGGGGCTGCTGTACACTGGCGCCACCGGGCTCTCTGACCACCATCAGTAGACAATGCAGGTGAAGTGTCTTGCCCAAGGACACAACGACAATGGAAGTCGGAGCCAGGGCTTGAACCGTCAATCCTTCGATTTCAGGGCAAACTTCTACATCCAACGCCACTGTCGCCCCTTAAGCTCCTATAATAAACTGCTTGAGTATTTTTGGGTCCAATTATAGCTTTTTAAGGGAATGGCAAATAACTTAAGACTAGTTTGTTTTATTTTTTTCCTTCTAAAGACCCATAAATTACTTTGGTAACACCTGTTGACCCTTTTGTTCAACTTCTCTACTCTTTTACTATGTAGCACATCGGGATTTGGAGGCCTTTTAATTTCTTTACTTTTGGTCAGATTATTTACAGATCAATAAGAAACAATGTTCTTAGTGATTTATAAAGTAAGGTGCAATGCAGGGAAAACATGAGCAAAAATATTAGACTGAACAAAACCAATAGCTGGAAGTCTACATATTAGTAATAACATTATACAGTGAACCTTCGCTATAACTGGGGTCACTTTTCACAGCCTCGCTGCTTCACAGATTTGCATCGTGTTCTGCACTCTGATTGGCTAAACAGTCTCCACGCTTCTTCTCTACCTGTGTGTCAATAATGTTATCGTTAATATACATGTAAGCAACACAGCCTGCAAATTTTTGGTTTGCAAATTTTCTCCAAAACCCATAATGTCAAAAAAACATTCTGCACTGACAAAGGCACTTGCAGACCGGACAAAAAGGACAAGGAAGATTCTAACTATCACAGAAAAAGTTAAACTTCTGGACGTGCTAAAGGACGATAGAAGCTAAATGGCTGTAGGTCACCATTACGGAATTAATTAATGTTCCGTTCGTTCCATAAAGAATGAGGAAAATAACATAAGGACGACGGCAGCAATAAGATGCAAAAAGGATTGCAACTGTCCACAACAAGACCATGGAAAGGTCTCTACATTAACTTTGTGGATTAATGACTGCAGAAAAAAGAACGTAACACTGGATATGAACTTTATCTGCACAAAAGGTGGAACACTGTGTCAAACTGACAGCAACATGACAGGGAAGAGGAGGAGGATGCAGATACCTGGCCATCAATGAGTCCTGTTCAAGCAATACAAAGCACATTTAATGCTAGCAAGTGCTGGTTTGAATAATTTCATAAACACTTTGGACTTGAAAATGTTTCTCTGCATGAAGAGACCGCCTCTATCAATACTGCTGGAGAGTAAGA
>NW_015150459.1:2670951-2699058 GCF_000732505.1 Cyprinodon variegatus | reverse complement strand
ACAAAAACTTCTGTTCATGAAAAAATTATATAAGTACAGTTAAAATGAAAAGGCTGTGATTAGAAATGTATTTATAATGACTCATCAACATATTAGACTAATAAATGAATTAAACCCTTTAAATCAAAATTATGCAACTCTTCCAGCTACAGTTTGAGGCTTACTGACCGACTTACTTTATTTTTTAGTTTTTTGCTCTTTTCCAAAGCACATAATGAAAGTCAGAACACCTTGCAAATCCAAATGGACTTCAGTGATTTTTTTTTTTGGTAGCAAGAGTCATTTTGCTAAGTAGGACAAAAATATAAAATAAGTTTAATTTGTCTTCAGGAAATTGCCATGCAGTAAAATATGTATTTAATTATTACTAATAATTTATATTGAAAAAGAAAAAATATTAAGCTTGAAGTTTATTTCATTAGTGTGACGTTTGCATTTCATGTTACACTCAAGATTTTACTTTTACAAAAAGAAATATTGGCAATGTTTAATGTAATTTTTTCTATACCTGAAACAGTCTCAAGTGTTCCAATTTATAGATGTCTGCATGACATTTTTGGATTTAAGAACAAAATAATACTGTGAGAATCTTTGTTTATCAGTTGATGTTCTATAGCAGGATCTTGTTTTTATACATAGCTGATTATCTACAGCCCTTTCCTGCAGGTGCAATGGTGGATGAGCCTGACAGTCAACTCAGTCTATAGCACATTTGAAAGCATAGCTTTTAAAAGATACCTAATGGACTTATCCTAATTATACCTTTATCTAGCATGTCCCTGGCTGGAGCTTCAGCATTTGTAAGCACCATTAGAGCAGTGACACAGAGACGTGACTGTCTGTATGTAAAAGCAAACAAAAGGCAGCCTATACCTGCCGCTTGATGCCTTTTTCTCAGGTGACGATCGTGATGTCATGTCTGTATCAAAGTGATTGAGCGGCTGCCTGACCCAGAGCGGAGAGGAAGATTCAGGCCTTTTATTTCCCCTTTCTCTACCTATAGAACACCGAGCATTTTGTACTTTACTGGAGCAACATAATATACTTGGTGAAGCAACATAAACAGCCAAACCATTTTGTGGAAATGGGAGTGGGGGTTACTAATCTTACTGCAAGGGAAGGTTAGAAAGAAAAACAGAAAAAGATTTTATGGAATTTAAATGGGTTTCTCCACAAACAGTCTTTTCTTAAAAACACAACAACAACCAAAAAAAAAACCTTTCTTGGCCATAAGTCAATAGGATCTCCTCCTAATTGTCAATCATTTTGGTTATATTGGTAACTGGTTATATATGTTTATGTAAGGCCTTTCCTATTTTCACTTACCGGTGGTGAGTCTGACATATGGGAAAGTAAGCTTGTATGAGCAATGCAAAGAGCAACTTTGAAAAACAGAGCGTGCATGAGGAGAAATGGGCTCGTGTATACTCTCACCCATGTTTAGACTTAGAATTAACTTTTAATAAACTTTTATTATCATTTTGTATACACAGATTGTATACAAAACAAAATTTTGTTTTGTACAGCTCTCATGGCATTTCATGGCAAAGTACAGGAGTGATCAAATGTACACACTGTGGGAGAAAAAACATGGTGCAAAAAAACACATTGATATGGTCAGTTTCATGCACAGTCTGTGACATGATTAAGAGTTTTTTCAACATTTGGCAGTCTGATGGCGGTAATGTTTTGGAATCTCCTGGGGTCATTTATAATGTTACGAGCTCGGAACATGCTGCTGGGATGAAATGTCTTTTATTGTTGATCCTCTCTGCTGTTGTCACTACTCTCCTCACCTTCTTCCAATCTGCGGCGCTGCAGCCTCCACACCACACAGTGAGACAGCACGTCTGAACGCTCTCTATTATGCTTCTTTAGAAGGTAGTGAGGATGGGTGGGGGCAGGTGGGCTCTCCTCATCCTCTGTAGGGAGCACATGAGGACAGCCCACCTGCCCCCACCCATCCTCACCACCTTCTAGGCGATCTTAAAAGACGTTCAGTTATGGGTGCAGGTACAGGGTTGTGCATGTGCATTTTTTTTTGGAGTGGAGAGGGGGGGTCTTTGCGAAATTTGCGAAAATCCTCCACTATACCTTTAGCTTGGTTTTGTGTGTTTTCTCACATCATTAGCTGAATGTACCTTTAAACTGTATGGATGTACCTGTCATTTATTTTAATGTATCTTTGTTTAATGTATCTTATGAAACTTTGCTGCTAACTTTGGATTTTTTTCCTGGTTAAGTAAAGGTAAAAAAAAAACAGAAAAAAAAAAAACTCCAACTGTTCATCAAATGTCAGAGAAAAAGAACTAACTGCTAGCTGCTAACAGAGCAGACAACACTTGAAACTTCTACTCTATTACTACAAACAAGAAAAACTAAATGGTACTTCTCAGTTTTGCATTAATCACATCTCATTTTGTTCTTATGAACCAATTATTGTGCTTTGTCTGGTCTGATCTGTCAAATATAAGATTACATCCCTACTGAGAATTTGTCTTGGTTCCCTGAGTGGATATGAAATTTAATGAAATAAACTTGCTGTGATGATACAGACTACTACCCATAAGCCCCTAATAATTCAGAAATCAGCATTCAAAGCTTCCCAAGCACTGTAAATTATAGGACTATTTCCCTCTTTTTTAAATGATGCATTTTATTGCCTGTGGTTCAAAACAAAGAATTTATGCATTGATTAAAGCTGAACAGGATCATTTTATATGGAAAAGAATAAAAAAGAAAAAAAAAGATAAAAACACTAGGAGAGATATGAAATGACGACTACTTCTGTTAAAATACATAAATGTGGTATTTTAAGGTTTTTGTGTGTTTCTCAGCAGTGCTGCAAAAAACCAGCATTGAGAACATGATACCTTTTCACTATATGTGATAAAAATTGTTTACAATGTCATCTTAATATAATATCTAATGGAATAAAACCACTCAACATATTTGATGCTCTTTCTTCTCCAAGACTGAATCAGAATTTACGAGCTTCTGAAATCAGATACTGATCATGGCTGATGATGGTCCTCAAATCTTCGTACATACAGTGCTTATCAGATTAAAGCTTTCCTGTTTTATAATGTCTATGTTGGTAAGCTCTGAAAACCACAGGCCAGGATCCTGACTTGGCAACAGGTCTATTTCTGCACAGCAGGATTTCTACGCATACGGCTGCTCTCACACTGGGCTGCTCTGCATACCTAAGAAAATCTGGTCTACAATAAAACGTTTATTGTTTGAAAAATGAGGCTCTAACTGTGACCAATTTTTGCAGGGAAAACTTTATAATGAAAAGTGTTAAAGTTTTAATGTAGGAGACAGCAGCACAGATGGAATAATGACTAGTTTTGAAATATTTAGAAATGAACATTAAGCCTTTTAATCTGCTTGACAGGTTGTAAAAAAGTGATGTAATAAGGCAAGAGGACTTACAATACACGTCCAGCCGATAATGTCGAACCCTCTTTTGGCCGCTCAGTGCTGGGTGGAGTGCCTCACAGTTCAGTGCCGCCCCGTTATCTTTCCTCTCCACCGGGATGCGGATGGTGCTGGACACGCTGAATGTCTTTCCATTGTCCTGCTGCGATAGAACACCTAAAGAGAGGATGGGGGATGAATGTGGGAGTTAGCAGCAAAAACACAAATTTGTTCTTTCTCCCACCCCCCCAGCAGAGTTATCACAGTCTTAAAAGGAGAAGGCAGCAGGGAGGAGATTGTTAGCCAGGAGCGCAGAGGGGGGGACAGAAAAAGTACGCCGATGGAGAGGTAGAAGTTAGTAACAGATGAATGAATTTTTTAGAGCTTCAACAGGCACCCACAGAGGGGAGGATACGCAGAGGGCAGAATGAAAAAGGGGCAAGAGAAGAGAAAGCAATTTGCATCTACATTTCATGGCAATTATTAGCAGCAGCACCGTTTGTATTCAGATAGCAAATCAACTAAATGTTTTGTGTGTCTGCATCCAAAAGAAAGGGAGAGGGAGCAGAAGGATAAAAGAGGAAATATGCATAAACCAATTGAGATTTTAACTGGAGCAGACATTGGGTCGGGGAGGGGGACATCACAGTAAAAGTGTGACACAAAAAAAGAAAAGGAGGCAATAGAAATATGATTGATGTGGCTATGGATGTCAATATGTTTGAAGGAAAGCAGACATGAAAAAGAACTATAAGAGTGCCAAGCAAGATTAGGGGGGAAGGAGGAGAGACACAAAGTGGGAGGAGAGAAAGCCCGGCCGTCCTAACGGGACTTGACACGGTCACGTACCGGGAGTTTGTGCTTGTTTAGGCAGAATACAACATTACGTTTATCACGCTGAGTTTTCAATTATTGCCTGCAAGCAAATGAAAGTTGGCCTAATCGAAACCTGGGAGATGGCGGCAGTGGATTCTGATGAACAGAAATGAGGGAATGGTGGAAAGATAGCGTCTTAATTAAAGAGTGCCTCCTATATCTGCTGGGATCTGCTTCTAACCTTTGGTGTCACAGTTCATTTAGCTCAAGGCCGAAGGAGGATGACGGTGTAAAAAGAAAACGGGAGGAGAAAAAAAGAAGGATAAAGGCACAGCATCTGACAAGAGGAGTACGGTTCCTGTCTTTTTGAATTTTGAGGGCCTCTGCAAACTTTGTGCTAAAATGAATTTTTACCTTGTCAGGAGTGGAGTTCAACAAAAAAGGAAAAGTATCAGATTAAAAGAAAAACCATGGAAGTAAGAGGGAGGACAGAGAGGAATGATAAAACAGCTGTAACATGACAGCAAAGAAGTGAAGAATTAGGATGAAAGAGAAAAAGACTTAGAAAGGAAATGGAAAGAAGATTGTGCCTGAGATGAAATTTATGAGTGTCAAATTCTGACATCATCTATAACTGTTTAGTGCTCATTATCAAACAGTACAAATGGCACTGCCTGTAAACACATGGTACCATTTTGCACATCATCAAATGCTTGTAGCTTTAAGAAATTCCTTTTAGAGACTTAGACATGTAGCCTGGGTATTTATTAAGCCATCCTGTGTAGAAAAACCTTTTGCTCCAGCTAAATCTGCAAGTGTGTTGGGATAAGATTTAATCAAAACAAATCAAATCAGTTTTATTTGTATAGCAGAAATTCAATCAATTCATTTAATCAACCATCTTTGCATCTCTAAAGAATAACATATTTATGCAACCTTCAAAGAAAAACACCTTAAACTCATTAGAATATGTATGAATATAAAATCTCACCGAAATCTGAGTGGAGTTGGACTTTTTGGGGTGAATTACAACACATAAATATGGTTTCATCTTGAATATTCCAACAAACAAAACTCCAAGAAACAGGTGTGAAATTTCAACAGGAGCTAAATCTTTCAATTTAACAGTACCCCAATGTTTTTATCTTTATTTGCTTTAATTCGGGCTTTATTTTTCTTTTATTTTGAAAACTAAGCACTCTGAATCGTACTTTCCCTGTACTGAATTCTGATATACAAATAAACTTGCATTGCCTCACAAACCCTTTTATATATGAAGGCTGAAAGGTAGATTTTTTGCATCATGATATCAGATGCTTTAACATGTTTGGTATGCCCCCCCACATGAAGCGTTTAACTTTCAAAGCAACATCTAATGCATTCTCTTCACAGTAGTGTTTTTTTTTTTTTTTATATATATAAAGTAAAAAAATTGTCATAAATTCTGCGCTCTGGATCTCTGTAGCACCACCAGAGCGACCTCTCTCTCTGATTAGAGCTCTCGTCATTTTTGGGAGAAAGCCACACCTCTCTAGATTTGTGGTTAGAAAAAAAAGAAATTTTTTTTTTTTAGGGGTTTAGTTTTTGAGGGGATACTTTGTAGCCTAAATGTCAGCGTTCCTGTGTGTTAGTGAGTGAGAGTTATGCATCCCTTCCAGAGAGGATCTTTGTGGAGAACCTGGGTAGCCTACACAGGTAAAGATAATGTTTCTAATCAGAGTGCTGGGCTTAAAAGAGCAGCAGAGCCTTCATCAGGGCTGGTTTCATGTATTGTAGATGTTTCATTGCTTTCTAGTCTCTTGCTTCCCTTGAGTATTTTCCCTGACGTTTATTGGTTTTTGTTTGGTTTTCAGTATTTGTAGTTTGGATTTTTGCTTCTGGTTCCCTTAGAGTTTCATTAAATCATCCAAACTCAACCGTGCCTACTCCTCTCTGCATTTGGGTCTTCAAAACCTCCACACAACCTGACACTAAATGTACTTTAACCTTGACCAACCAGCTGTGTTCCTTGGTCTCGAAGACACTGCTCATTTACCAATATGCTACAACAAACGTTTCTAGGACCTTACTAAAAATGAAGATTTAAAGTTACATTAAATAATACATTGTGGGACTGTATTTGCTGAAGTAATGGTTTCTGAAATAAAACAAAAATGATTACACTTAATTAATTAGCAATGTCATATTTACGGGGACTGGATGCATATGTTTAACATTTTTAGGGTTTTCAAAGCACTTATTTGTCCATCCACTTCATTATCCTTCGGTATTTTATGTTCATTTTCCACAATTCTTTCAAAATTGTGCTTCTAGGAAAAACAAATACTTTAAGAGCAAGATGCACTGCAGTAAATCCCAACAGGGCTTGTCTGACTATGTAAATATTGCCCTGTTTTATGCTTTTTGAGGTCAAAGCCAACTTTTGTGATTTAATATATGCTGTATTTACCATCCAGAGATACACACAGTTACTTTCTATTGAGCTAATGTTGCTAACAGGCCTATTCGTTCATGATTTTTTTCTTGAAAGTCAGTTTATCAATCATTTTGTCTGTTTGTTAATGAACACAGTGGAACGTGGTTTCTGTGCAAAGCTCCTTACAGTATGACTCTTCCCTTTGTGCACATTAGGGTGTGTGTAATTATATACACTGGAAGCCTCTGCTTTTAATTTTAATAATTTATGACCCCGTTCACGAAAGGAAGCCTCATTAAAACACACTGTATAGTTATAGGAAAAAATTATAAAAGATTTAACAGTCTACAACAGTGGTTTAGAACTTTGTTTCTTGCCAAAAGTACAGTGGTATAGTGTTGTTTAAGACATGCAAAAAAGAATTTGTAAGGCTTGTTGAATAAGGTCAGGAGAAGTTTAGAACTTCCAGTTTCACACACAGATGTAAAAAATCTAAAATTATTATTGTGTACTATAACCTGTAGGGATGGTTAATAAAACCTTATAAATAAATGTTTGTGTAAGATATAAATATAAGACACCTGATCGATAGCAATAGAATTCATATCCCCTAAAATCCTCTAAAATTCAACTGAACTCTGATCCAGAACTGCACAGTAGCTTTCCTGTGTTTTGGCTTTCATGAAATCCATAATGGCATGGCCTCCGTGTTAACCAAACAATGATTATAGGGAACGTATATAGCAATAGAATAGACACATAACCCGAGTAGACAGAATGTAAGAAATATCTATCTTTCTACTGACTGAAAAGGCTCAAGGTTTCAAGTTTCAATCTCTGATATGTCGTTGTGTCAAGTGCCCCATTCATAGAAAGATGTGAAAAGAGAGAAACTGAGTTAAATTAGGGTAACAGTCAGATATGGAGCTCTTGGAGTTATCATAAGCAAAGGATGAGAGGTTAGAGTTATGAATCTGCTTTCAAACATCTGAAACCAGGAGAGAGAAAAGCTGGTGATGTAAAATCAAAGTATGATCTCAACCTTTGTGATCTTGTGAACTTGTTAGATTATGTGCAAATTAGATTTTTAAGATTTTGATGACTCCATTTTAACCCTTTTGACCTAATCCTCCAAAAAAAAAAAAAAAAAAAAAAAAATTCCTTTATTTTTCTTTTGCCGGTTTTTTTTATCTAAAGCAAAAGAGAATATAACAATGGATTTTATGTCTGAACCTTGGAAATTGCAGATGTCAAGGATGGAGACGACCGTACCTTGAACCAGGACCTGGATGCGTTTTGGCCTGTATATAGCCTGAGACATACAGTCTGTTCATTTAACACATAGACCACAAGAAACACTGTTGCTTTATATGTTAGATTCAATGAAACTAACAAAGCAAATGAGGGTGAAAGGAATTGCTTATATCTTTGGATATTTACAGTCAATGTGAAGCGTGGGGAACAATTACAGTTTATGAATATTCAGAACTCCTTTTCAGGAGCTTTATTGTAATATGATAATGGAGTTAAAGTCCTGCTGATGGTTAACTGTTTTGTTTTTAAATTCTTTAGAGATTTTTGAAATGCCAATTTTATGTTAAAACAGCTACTGAGGCCTTGTAAAAAATAACTTTCCATTTAAGTAAAAAAATGGGAATCTAAATGATACAAAAATACAAATAAACCATCAGAAACTTGGTATATTTTTGAAAAAGACAATAAAACAACAGGAAACAATGCATGAAATGGTTTTAAGGTAATTGCATCTTTGCAATATCAGTGTTAAAAAAAACTCTACCAGGCATTCAGAAACATTCCCTCGTAAGTATATCTACAGGGAATGATTTTTAATTAAATGCAACCAATTACAGCACCTTGTAAAGGCATTTATTCTCACACATTTTGTCTAATTCCAACGACAAATGTTTGCATATTTTAAGAAGATGTTATATGTATGTTGTGAACGCAAACCAAAAGTGCCACTTTTCTTTCAATTTTTAGTAGGAAAAGCGAACAATAGTTTTAATAAAAAAGAAAATATCTAAACAGTGGGACTTGGCTTTACTCTCATCCTAAAGGAAAGCTTGTAGATTTTCCCGAAAATGCAACTTCGAAAGTAAAACATGGAGATGCCAGCATCATGCTGTGGGATCAAAGAGTTAAAACTTGATGGGAAGTTAAAGCAAAACCCTAAGGAAAACCTGTTACTGGCTGCAAAAGGATTGTAACTAGGCTGTGTTTATCATCTGGAAGATAATGAACCTAAGCATTAAATGTTTTTCACTTTTGCCTGGTGGGCCAGGATAAATAGTGGGGCCTTAATTAAGATTTTGTGAAATGGCAAGAAATGTAACGATGAGTTATTGAGAGATTTCCTACTTTTTTATTGTTTAGATGTCAATCAATAAACTAATTAGGAACATTTTCCAACAGAAGAAACAAAATAGTTAAACTTCCTTTAAATCTGAAATGTTGTTGTTCATCATCATTGGCTATTAAATGCACAGACAAGCACAGGGTCATTATGTACTGTATAGAAATACTTGCTGTATATCACCTGTATGTGTTGGTAGGCCATAGCTGTACCATCCTAGAATTAAAGTTCAGGGCCACACAAAATCCTTCCAAGGGCCACAAATTAATTTTTTAAGGTTCAGTCAGACTGAACGTGATCTGTCAGCACTGCGCATTTCAGATGCATAGTGTTTATAATGCACCGCATCATCAAATAGGAGGAGCTTCAGCTGCAGGAACCTTAAACTCCACCAATGTGAAAAAAAATGTGTGCTACTGTTGTGTCAGAGATCATAATGATTATTATTATTAGGTCTTCTATCCCCCCATTAAGCTCCAAAATTAAAAAATCTGTCTATTTAGGTGGTACTTGTAAATCTACCTCTGAAGAAATCACCAATGTGGGCGTGGGCAGTAACAGAAGGGGGTCTGTGCTGGAGGTAAGGGAGGATAATGAACAGTCCTTCTAGGGCTAAATGAAAATGGCCTTTTTTAAAAGCCACCTAAAAATCTCTTCAGAGCATTCAGTATTTTATCCTTTGTTCTTTATTTTATTATTATTATTTCCTTTCAATTCCATTTTGACTGAAAAAAGCTATAGTTCTTAACCTACGTCACAATCACAACAATGCTTGATTGGTTGCAGTGCTACTGTTTGACAAGACCTCAGTTCTATCAAGTAGTATGAGGTGTAAATGTAAATCCACTGCCCTCGCCTTGGACACTGAGCTCAGTCTGAATGCATCCCCTGGTTTAGTTGAAGCAGTGGTCTAAACTTCAGTCCTCTCAGATTGCTGTCCTGCAACATTTACATGAGCGTCTGCTTCAGCACACCTGAGTCCAATATAAGCTCATTAGCAGAGCTCTGCATAGCCTTGCTGATAACAAGGTAGTTCAGCCATTTGATTCAGATATGTAAGGGAACAGACACGTCTAAAGGTTTCATAATATCAACCCTGAAAGATTAGAGACCAATGCATGTGTACGTTGCTGCAGTAGAAATAACGCAAAAGCTGTAATTGCAATTTGGTACGGTTTGGTATTGATACACACCTATAAGATATGTATGCCACACCTTTTAGATTGGTATTTGTAAAAACTGTTAAGAATCTTTTAACTTTTATTTTCTATGAAATTCTGGACTGTTTTGTGTCTCTCACAAAAATCCTACTAAAATAAATGAAGATGCATGAGGATGTGATGTGAAAAAGTGTTTCAAAAGTTTTTGGGGTAGGAATACTTTTTTAATTCTATCAGCAAAGAGTGAAAAAAGGAATTTTCGCAATAGCTTCTTTTTTCTTTTCTGACCAGAAAAAACTAAGATTAACTGTAACCGGAATGATGGGCATGACAAAAACGACAGAAGGCTGGAAATATTTATGAACAAAATTCAAAATGAAGACAGAGTGATAGCTCAGTGTTTACTGATGATAGGATAAAAAGAAGAGACTGAGCCGTATGAATTTTAAAGCCTACCATATTTTCAGTGAATATCCTATCAGCTCAGGCCCAGTCAAATTCAAAAAGCTTGATTGGAAGAAGCTTCACAGAACAGATAGCCAATGACCCAAAACATATTGCAAAAGCCAACCAGAAGATTCTGGTGGTAAAAAAGATGAGCATCCTGCAGTGACCAGAGTCAATCCCTTGATCTAAAACCAACTGAGATGCATTTCACTTTCTGAAGCTTTATTAAAGGCAAACAGATGGGCTGATACACAAAGGCTGCAGCTAGCACTTGGAAAGGCACAGAAAATAATGCTTTACCAGGTGATGGTGCATCAGCTCCGCTCTAAGATCATCAGCAGATCACACATAAACATTCAGTGTAATTTAGAACTGCTTCATTATGTGCTTTTGCCACAGAATGCACATTTACACAAAGAACTATATTTTGTTAAACAGTTTCTAGTGAACCTAACTGTACATTGATCTAGTGAGAAAATATTTGTCGATGTAGGGAATCTGTTTAATCTTTAAAATCCTGGTATTACACAGCATAGGGTCTGGTTCTATAATAAATTGACGATGGCCTCTTTAAACAATCGGACTGCAGAATTACTGTCGCTCTATCGTAAAGAGGTACTTAGATTGTAGCAATTTAAATAGAGAAAATGTTAGTTGAGAATTTGACAGTTCTACAGCTCCAATCCTAATGTTTCTTCCATCTCTCTATCTGTCTTCACCTGCTCTCTTTTCCTGATTCATCTGCCTTTCATCCTGTCAACCCATCAATCACTCCACCATTTATTCCTATTTTATTCTGCACTCAATCTGTGGTGTAACCCCACCTTTCTACCTGTCTTATACCAGCTCATTAACTTTCATATCCATCCCCCCTCATCATCTACCCATCCATCACTCTGAGATGCTTCCTCATACCTGATATTTCCCGGCCATTGCGCATCCAGCGTAGAGTGGCAGCCGGCTTGCTGCGTGGCGACACGCAGGTGAGCTCAGCCTCGCCCCCTTCAACAGCCTGCTGCTTCACCTCCACTATGGGGGTTTCTGGGGGGACGGAAACCGAGAGCGTCGCCACCTGGTGGTGTGTGGAATCCGTGTAAAGCTGGCAGAAGTAGCCTCCCTCATCCGACACGCTGACGTTAGTCAGGGTGATGCGCACCAGCTGCGGCGTGAAGAGCACCATCTGGAAACGGTCGTCCTTCAGAGCTAGAGTTTGGTGGAAAAATAAAGGAGAATGTTGAAATAAGGAGAAAAAGAACTTGGTACTATGTTGGAAGTGAACAAAAAAGGGGGAAGGGTAGGGTGTTAACTTTTTTGGGGACAACTGACAGTTATTCATTCTTTTGCTCTTGGCCCATTTACTGTTTTAGATGTTATTTTATACAATCCCTCTATAATGAGTACAAACCCCTGTTTAAGTGCCACACTTCTGTGATGGAAAAAGATACGCTGAAGAAAAAAACAAAAAAAAAAAAACAATCAAAAGCTTCTCTGCATGAAAACTAACACAAAAACAGCACAAATTAAATGGAAAACAAACATATTTGTTAGAGGAAAAAATTAAAAGCTACTGTAATGTGATTGCATAAGTGTGCACGCACTTAACCTAATTTTTAAAGTACCATTTTAATTCAGTTTCAAAAGTCACTCCTCCTGAGTTAACACCTTGTAGTCAATATAATTCACCTAATTACATTTAACTCTTGTTACATTTTCTGACATTTACAAATCGACATCCTTGGGCTGGAGTCACAGTCTTCTGACAGGATGTTAGTGTTTAAAGGTATCGGTTAGGAGGAGCATGCAAACATAAAATACAGCTTTTAAAAATCCCCATTGGAGAGTGAATGCTGCAATGAAAAGAAGATTGGGGACAATATGCACCTACAGGGACAACACTAAAGCTGGACACCTGCTTAAACCTTCTGAAATTAAATTAGACAGCAGGAACGTGAGTAAAACCATGAATAGTTTACTTAAAGAGGGCTGTGGACAAGAGTTATCCTCAGACAAACTTGGAAAAGGTTTGTAAAGTAAAGAAGGCAAATATTAAAAATAGACAAACATTAAAGGTGCAACTTTTAAAGGGACACTTAAGTAACAAAGTTATACAAAATTACACATAAGGTTTTGGTTCTCATGATAACATCATCCATTTTCCATCACGCTTTATCCCTGCTGGGGTCACGAGTGCTGGTGCCTATCTCCATCTGTCAATGGACACACCCTGGACAGGTCGCCAGTCTACTGCAGCGCAACTCAGAGACAAACAACCATTCACGTGAACACTCACACCTAAAGATGATTTAGGAAAGCCAACTAACCCAACAGTCATTTTTTTGGACTGTGGGAGGAAACCTGAGTACCTGGAGAGAACCCACGCATACTCAGGGAGAACAATCAAACTCCATGCAGAAAGACCCCGGGCCAGGAATCAAACCCAGAAACGTCTTGCTGCAAGGCAGCAGTGGTACCCACTGCAACAGTGTGCAGCCCCTACATGGGAAAATAAAGCCTAGACTTTGTATAGTTTGTTCTGCTTTAACACTGCAGGTACTTTGGGTTCATACAGTACCTGCATGGTAGCAGTCATTTGTTGTTGCAAGTAGATTTAAAACAAATATTTCCGTTCCAGATAAAAATCTTCTTCAGTTCACATCTCTGTAGATACATTTCACCTTTTACATAGTCTCTGTAGTGAGTTGCAACAAATTCCGAAGAGAAAGAAAGGCCTGATAATTTAGTGGCGTGACAATTTAAGCTTTGAAGTCAGTTATTACATGGCCTTTGCTCTGTTTTTAGAGAATAGTTGGTTCTACCTCATAAAGTAAGGAGCCTGGATAGATCTTTACCATCTAATTTGTGATGTCACTCCTATGAACAGATCAGCAGAAGAAATAGAGGCTGTGAGCATCCCAGATGATTACTGCCCTGGAATTGATAGCGCTGCTAAATCTTCACTTTAGGAAAAAAAAATGAAGGAAGTTCTGAGCAAGCTTGAAACGAAGTCTCCAGAGCTCCAGAGCAGCTTCAATATGTGAACTGATACAACTCAGCCCATGAATAAGTTCCCTCATTTCCTGCTCATTTTCTCCCAAGTACAGATTGAAATGTCATGATGTAAAATGTGTGCATTCGTTCTGCGAAGCGTTCCTTATTTCTGTTTCTAATTTGAGAGAAAATTGTTTTAAGGTTTTAATTACCATCAATTGCCTGACTTCAATTTTTTAACGCTATGTATATTGCTATATGTACAGTAAAAAAAAAAACCCAAAACATTAAACAAAGCTGATAAAGAAAGTACAAAATGAGAAGTCAGAGAGTAGATGAAAACTCCAAGTTGTAATTTAACATCATATTTTGAAATATAACAATTGCAGCCCAGCTTGAACCTCAAATACAGAACATTGTAAGGCATGAAGAAAAAAAAATGCATTGAAAGCAGAGAAGTGAAAAGGTAATAATGTAGCAGTTTTTCTTATGAAAGGATAGGAGTTGAGTTAATGGGAGAAAAAGAGCTTGTAATAAGCAATAATTCAATAGCTGTGGATGACAGTAACTTTGTGACCAGAGATTCACATAAATACCTCTAAGGCTCAGTTTGTATTGAGCTGACCGTGAAACAGCTCTCATTCTGTGTTTGGCTCGGTCCCTTTTCTGCTTCTTTTGTGTTTGGCTCACTGAGATAAAAACCTAATGCCACCGTTACGTAGCACCTAGTCACCTCACAGCACAATTTCCTATGTTAGAGACTGAGAGCTGCAGATAGATTTTTGTGGGTACAGTAAGTGCGTCTTTGTTTGTTTTCTAGAGGGAGCGAAACGGAGGGGAAGCAAACTGAAAGACATAGACTAAGAAAAGTATTTACTGCAAAATATTGGCAGTAGGATACTGAATACAATAGAGTATAGGAAGAAAGGAGATACTACACTCCTTCAGATTCAGCAGCACCATAATCTCCACCTCTTCCAGACTTTTTTCATCTTTCTCCTGAGTAGAGGGGTGACGATTGTTAGAGCTATTCCCCACAGACAGCAAAGTATTTTTCCTACTCTCTGCACAAAATGGCAACTAAATGTCAGACTGCTGTTCTAGTCCAAGTTCACCTTTATTGTCCTGTCTCATTTGCATGCTGATGAGGGCTGGCAAAAGGAGGAGAAATGGAGACATGGAGCACTGAGGGGGAGAAAGGCACCATTTGGTTAGCCCCCCTCCTCTGCTGAAGCTGACTGTCCCCCTTCTCATAAAAACGAAAATCCAACTGCTCGCTAGTTTACACAACATGCCGCTCGGTTTTCCTCACTATGCAGTGGCTGTACTGGGGAGTTTAGAGCTAATAGAGATGAATGGAGGCCTGGGTTTGTACTAGGGGTGGCAGATGGGTAACAGTTTCAGAAGATAAATTAGTGAGCTGCAAAATTATTCATGTTAAAACTTTGTCCTGTTTGGTCATGTTTTACAAACTGTAATGTAGTTCACCTGGATTTTATGTGATGGAACACAGAGTCGTGCACAAAGATTGTGACGTGTATCCTGGATTACCGAATGTTAGGAAAAAAGTAAGGCAAAGCAATCTTATTCATAGAGCACTATTTAAGACAATACAAATAGCTGCAGATGAACAAAATATAAAAGGAAAACATGGACAAAAGTTCTTTGTAGCAGCATATAGGGGATAACATAAAAAAAATCATAAACTTAGTATTAAAACTTGGTATTAAAGGCAATAAAAATGAATAATTAAAAGGGAGAAATTGTTATAGGAGATGAATATTAAAATAAAATGACCGTGCAGGTAAGGCAAGGTTAGTTTATTTATACTATTATTTAATTGTTAATGTTAACTCTAAATGCTGCTCTGAAGCCCAGGGCATTTTTAAATGTTTGTCCTCGAGGAGGATGCTCTACTTCCTTTGCATTATCCACAAGTAATTACTTAGTCATTACTCAGTAGCCAATAGGCACACATGGTGAAACAGTTGCATCTTCACTGTTGTCAGCTTCGGATAACTGGGGGATATATTTTTTTTATTTTTTTACTTTCTTTGTCTGGAAGAAGACTCAGAAGCTTCTCTGTGCACCTGTAACCTAGTCATTAAAGTAATATAGTGATTTTAAAAAAATGAATAATTAAATTATCCAGTTAAAGAAGGTTGGACTGCAAAGTTAATGTTTAAATGACACAATCCAAATGGGGGCCCTTAGTTCTATGTTCTATGAAGACTGTTAAATTCTTGTTTGATTAAAAATAAACAAAGAAAAAATAAGTGAACAAACAGCACCAGTGGGATCGAGGAACAGACCAGGCAGCTCAGGCATACAACTATGGAGCACTTTAGGTTAGAATAGATTATCCTATCAGTTCACCAGTATGCAGACAAGCATCTGACACTGCAAATCAAAATCACTGTCACTAAAAATGAGAAGGCAACGATGAGAAGCTGAATGGATCCATAGCTGGAGCTGCTTAATCTGTTGCAAAGATGAGGAATGAGGAAGATGGACTCTCTTCTGAAGAGACCAAAGTTTTATAAATTCTAATCTCTTTGAGCAGTGGAAAACTAACACCACCAAACATCCAATTATAAACATGGTGATGCAGGACCTTCCTTTGGGGATGCTTTGTTTACCAAGGACAAGGACGCTGTTCAGATTTGATTAAACACAGGACAATTCTAGGAGAAATCCTGTTATGGGTTGAAAACGAATGAAGATTTGGGAAAAGGGTCCCCTTCCAGTAGGAGAAAAAGCTAAGCATGCAGCCAAAGCTACAGTTTAGATCAAATGATTTACATTCGCCCTTTTCAAGTCAATTCATGTCCCAAAACTAATGAAGACTCAGTGGTAAAAATGTTACATGACTGTTAACTGATGTTTTCCATCCAATCTGACTTACAGTAGGTTAAGCTATTTTGCAAAGAAAAATGGGCAAAGCTCTAGATTTGATAAAGAATACGTCTAGGTATCCATCTAAATTCCAATAATTGATTTGATTCCGATTTCTAATATTCGGACTCAACTCTTTTGGATCCAAAGCAGTTTACTGATCCCATATTGGATTTTTGCTATTAAAAGTATTTCTTAGCTGTTAGCTGCATCAGATGTGTTGCATTGTGTAATTATGCAACACATTGCAACTACTGTAGAGCTACATTAATTTTCAACAGCAAATTAATAAAGTACAGATTTATTAAGTTGGGTGTAAGCACAGTGGAAAATGCATTTATTTAAAAATACATTTCCAATTCCACTAAACTACAGCCATATATGATTCTAAAAAGCTCAGGGTTTCTCCGGGTAGCTGCACACAGCTGGACTTGTTAGATTTCCTATGTCAAATAAATTGTAAATCATGTATAATTTTATTTCCAGTTTATAATAGTGTGCCCTTTGTGTTTGTCTATCAGAAAACATGAAAATTAAACAAAATGAGGTTTGAGGTCATGTGAAAAAGCCCTGTAGCAGTAGAAATGTTACATATTGGCTGAACTCTGCATAGCATCCTATAGTACAGTATATTTAATACTTAATAGAAAATACAGTTGTTGCTGATCTGATAGAATCGGAGTCACGGCTAAAAGTAACGTTCTCTGCCTTAAAGCACAAACTTCAAATCTCCAATTTCTTCTGCATTTTTAACGAGGCGATGCACAAAGGAAATGGGGATAAGGATGGCAGAGCAGACGGTTGTATGCATGAAATGTGAAACTGTATCTGCAATAAATGTGTCTTTATTGTAAATTTTCCTTGCTGAAAATATAAAGTAAATTGTTGTTAGTGCGACTGCTTCTTAGTGAATGGTCTTGATTGCCAAATCAAAAATAATTGCTGTTGGTAGCTCTTTATGATTAGGAATAAAAAATATTTTCAAATATAAATGTTTCCAAACAACGTCATAACAAATGATTAGAGGCATAAAGTGTGACTCACTGCTGTTTGTTTTGTCTGTCTCCAAAACATGAACAAAAATTAGGCATTGTTTTTACAAGTCCATTAAATAAACTTGCCTTTGCATAAGATGCACTATCCCCAGTTTGGTTTATGTTCTCACAATAAAAAGCAACAGTTGCAATTTAAGCACATTTTACCCTTAAGTTAACACATGATGTAAAAGCATTGCAAGTATTTTCCTTTTAACATGTTTTCATCAGATCAAGGTTTAATTTTTATCTAACCTCAGGACCTTAGGCTATTCATCATGCTTCTGTTTATTACCTTGAACTGATGCAAGGTCTCTCTGTAACCAGACTTGAGAACTAAGAATGTGGTCGAAAAAAACAAAAACAAAAACATTTATTGCATTTATATTTAATAGAAATAAGATATTTAAGGCAGCTTGAAACCAAGGGCTTTGCTCATAAACACAAATGGACACAGACACACACACATATGTAATTATATTTAAAACATTATGACCCTGAATTTTTCAATTTGGACAAATATACTGAAAATATGTATGTTATGATGTATAATATAAAATAATGCATAATAACAAAAATAGCTCATATTAGTTTCCTTTAAGAGATAATATCTAGTTATCTCCTATGATTATTTTGGTAATAACCAAAATCACAAGTTGGTACATCAACAGTGCTTTTATTCATTCCATGTTTTCCTTTTAATTCTGTTTTTCAAATAATAAACAAAGGAGTTAATTTTCAATTCCACACATGCTGTATGCACATACTAAATAAAATCCTTACTGTCCCTTCTATATCCTTTTCCCCCCTGACAACACCTGCAGTATTGTTCACCAAGGTTAACCTGTCTACATTTTGCAGTCTGTGGACTGAGAGGAAAACACACACCAACTGCAACGTTGACTGTAAATATTATAAAAGACAGAAAAGAGGTAAACCTTATAATTGGTTACCCCAAATAGTACAAAACATGGAAAGTTTTGGAAAAAAGGGAATCTGATCATGTATTTATAACGCTGGATAACACTTTATGAGGTTAAGACTGGATTATGCATTGCTTCTGGACCTCTTGCACTGTCACGTGGCACCCTTGCAGGTAATGCTATCTAATCACAGACTAACTTATGATTTCTGCTGAGCTGAATGTTAATAAATGTTTAAACATTCAGGCAATTTAGTGGCTGCTGGTGTGCAATTTTCAGTTTTAATCAATGAATGAAATGAAATTATGCTTGACTGGCAGTTAAGACGTATGGCCTGAGTAAACTGTGCCAGATTAAGGCTGAAAAAATATTGCATGGTACGCTTGAGGTCAGCAACGTTCAGATACAGCAGTCTTTCTTTCTTCCACCCTCTCTAAATCAAGCATGGAAAATTACCACCTGTCACACAATAAAATGACTGGAACAATCCTACTGCAAATCATAATCACTTACAAGTTTTAATGGGTAAAGCAAGATAAGAAAAAATAAAGAAAAACAAATTATCTGCCCTTTGGAAATAGAAAGAAAATCTCCTTGTGCTGTAAAAAAAAGACAACAAATAAAAATCAGCACTGAGGACTTTGCAGATTAGTGAGCTGCCAGGTTAGTTAGTGCTTTTTCAGAGAAGGTTTGAGGTTTCCAATTTAGCTGCACTGTATAACTTTTGGAGATTATGTTTGTGATAAAATTGAGCAACAATTTATTTTATGGTTGGAAGGTGAAAGAAATACTGTTGAAAATTGACCTTGACTACAAACCTCTAATACTTTCTGACTTATTAAGAAATTACATATTAACTATGAAGGACAGGTTTTTAAGCGGCTATTTGGAGTTTGAATATTTTTACAAGTAGTCGTTTATTTGCATATTTCAATGACAAGGTTAAGCTAATTTGCAGTTTATAAGCTTATGAGAGAGTTATTGTAATCACTTGGATAAACATGCTGTTTTTTTCTGATGGTACAAAATCTCTGTCAAGCCAGAAGAAATTTGCCATATATCAAAGTGAGACGATGATTTTTTAAAATGCTTTTCCATCATTTTTCGCTTTTGAGTTCAGTATCTTGATTTCTTCACTTTGACAGATCTTTAATACTCTGCCATCTACTAAAAAAAGCCTGCCTTTCACTTTTATTACCAATATTCCTCTTGGTTGCAGTTCAGCCACACAAGGTTTATAATGATTCATCTTATTTTTAGGACTTGGGCTTTGAATGGGCTGAAATTATTAGGCAACATAATGACCAGCTGAGACCAGATAACACCTCATTTGAAACACCCTGAATTCACTCTCACATAATAGCTTGGTGCACTTTTTCAGGTTTAATTCAGGTTTCAAGGGTGACATTTTATGATTGATTGCTAATTGGCAAAGTGCTCTGAAAAAGTACTGTATTTATACCCACCATGTGATTTTTTTTTTTTTGTTATTAAATAATTGGGAATCAGAAGGAAAATTCATTCACCTTTCCTGAAAGCTGGATTTATTAGTTCCCAAATACATGAGAATGACTCCTCTGCCTCAACTTAAATCCTTTAGGTTGACCCAAACCTGTGGGCCAATCACATGGTAGTATTATGGTTTAAGGCGGGACATGTTGCTGGGAGCCTGTGATAAAAGCAAGAGCAGCTGAGTCCAAAGAAAAATCAAAATAAACATGGCAGAGCAGGAGGACAAGACGTACCTGCTGCTATCACATCTGTTTTGGCACAATTCATTATATGATAAACAGGACCGTACAAGTGTAAGCTGTTGTGGTTTCTCATGGCATCTGCTGCTATTTCATTTGTTACCCTGACAGGCTAAAGTAAAACTTGGGTAGGCAGGTATTAGATATCGTGTCACCCAATCACCTCAAAAGAACGTCCCTGCTTTCCCTAACAGTTTTGCATGGAAACAGTTCATGATTAATGATATGTAGCACTAAATCTGAGTGCTACGTATTATCAATGTGGTTTGTCAGGTTAGAATTTCACATGGACACCCAAATTTCCTTCAAATGAAGAGGAAAAAACAAAAAGTGCGAGAATTGAATAAGACAATTTACATTTAAAATAAGAAAACAAAACTGCAGTCTCTTATTTCAAGTTCATAATATCTAATTATCTTAGAGGGTAGAAATGCTTGTTCCATGGGCAAATCATCTTATTTTTCCTACTCAAATTAAGGGTAGATACACTTATTTTAAGAAGTTTTTAGTCATTTTCAGAATGTTTTTGCAGTGAGCCATGCTTTGGTTACCACCAACTGCCCTTAGAAGTTGCGAAGGGAATCCACTTGTGCCCAAAGTCCTTTCAATATGAACACATCTATGCTATGAAAGTATCTGAGGTTTGGTAGAGATCACTGTTAAGAAGCAATAAGATTTTCTGTAATGTTCGGGTTCTAGAATGTGTGTGTATATGATCCTTTTGTTTTTGAATTGTTTGTTACTTTTGTGGGTGTTTCCTTTTTAGAAGCCATGTTGGAGGAGGCCCGCCTCAAACCCAGCTCTCTTATAGAGGGAGCCATGATGGCTGAACTTTGATTGGCTAAGGGTAAATTGAGAAGGTGGGGATAACAGTATATAGGTGGACTGCTGGCTTCAGTAAGGGCCTGATGGGAAAGCTGCCATTTTGATCAAAGTATAACCATTCTTTGATGAAAGAGACCTAATAAATCACCTTTTGTTTTTGCTCCAAGCAACTTTGCTAAATTTTCCTTCCACACCACACCTCTCAGCGCAACAATCACAATTAAACGATAATAATTAAAACCATGAAATGCGTAACAGAAATCTAGAAATTTTACTCAGTGTTAGGTTATATAGAATAAATATCCAACACAGTATCCAAAGGTGTAAAGAGTATGGAATACTAGCAAACCTACCAAAACATTGTTGTCCAACAAAATGAAAGATTAGACACACCGTGCATTAATCAGAGATAAGGCCTGGAGAACTTTGGTAACTTTAGGGAGGATGCAGCGTTCCACAGCTCAAGTGGGAACATCTGCAAAAAACAACTAAAAGTTTTCACTAATCTGCTATTATGGAAAAGAGTGTTGATGCTGAAATATGCTTGATATTTCTGTTGAAGTTCAACGTCTAATGGGAGAAAGAGACTAAACATAAACCAGAGGTAGAATATAATGTAACAGATCAAATCTAATTTTCTGTTCTGGATCAAAAATGTTTAAATATACTCATCATCCAATTTTACCAAGCAAGCCAAATACATTTAAATGTGAGAATATTCATAATCTTATTCAGAATTCTTATTTGTAAAACCCATAACCCATATTTTTTTCACAATTATATGCTGTTGTGAATATATCTGTAGCATAAAATCCCAGTAAAATACATTAAAGATTTCAGTTAGATTAAAAAAAAAAAACAAAAAAAAACCAAAACGTTAGGGTTGTGATTACTTTTGTCAGACACTGCATATAATCAGTTTCATTGTGTAAGTATTTGAAAAGTGCAAAAGATACAAAGAAGACATGTAGATTTCAAACATTTGACTGGGAGGAAAATTAAACAAACAAAATTAAAGATTTACAAGTTGAGAGTTAGTTTAAAAGAAACAAGGTCAGGAAAAATATAACCGAGCTGCAAAATAACAGACTGTGGAAAAAAAATAAAAACACACACAAAATAACAATCAAAGGCAAAACATTTTGATTTCCCAGTTCTGCCTGATTTCAAGTTCAAGTTTGGAGGAGATACAGATGGGCAGAAAGCAGCTAGGTTTTCTTATTTTTAATTGTCTGGAACTCACAAAATCCAGAAACTTGCCCTACAGCTGAAATAATTTATTTTTCATATCCCATTACAATGTCTTATCAAAAAAATATGAGGTGCATGAGAATGTACTGCTGTGCCACAAAACATAACGTTACTTCTGCTTCATTCAAGCAGCCACAAATAGAAATTCAAAGGCAACACTTAGAATCGCTGATCACTATTTTGTGGCTCGAAGGTTTCCTAGCAGCAGTTACAAAGAATCTGGAGAAGGTAGCAACTTGCCCTTGCATTTAATTAGCAAGTAACAACATCTAGTCTTTGCCTACCCCGAGGATGCAAATTAAATGTGCCTTGATTATAATATTGGTTACAATGGTAATTTACCATGAAGCTGCTTAAAAAATGTGCAAGGTTGTGCTCTAATGAGGACTCTAATAAGCTCTGATTCCATCAGTAGGGTTAAGCCTGGATTATGTGGAAAGCTTTAAACTAGGCTTTTAAAGCCATCACACTGTTAAAGTTTAGAGTAAACCTGAATTAACTTTATCTGTATTCCTAATATGAAAGGATTTTTAAGTTAAAATTGAAAAAAAAAATTGGCATAAATGGCATGGGTGTCAGTAGCAATGTTTCCATAAAAGACTTCCTCTAATATCAGTGATGGCAAATGTATCCACAGACAGATTTTCAGCTACACACCTCGTGTGCCGTTGAAGAACAGAGTCTGCCGGCGGGGATTCTGGATGACCACGATTGAGCCATCGTAGTTCTGCAGGCGACAGGAGATCTGGGCAGTGCCTCCCTCCAGGACTGTCACATTCTCTGCTTGCACTGCTTGACAGCGGGCTGTGGGAGAGAAAGATGGATGTTCATATAGTGATGCAAGGACTGTATGATGAAGAGCAAAAAGCACAGAGAGAAGAGAGCATAGGGAATGTCTGCAGTTAGAAAAAAAAAGGATAAATTCAAAACTCTCCTAGGATAGAGTCTTTCAAAATAAGGTACTTAACGCATCGCTCATTTACGTCCCATTCATCATATGGACAGAATGACAGAAAAAAACAGAGAGGGGGAGGAAAAGAGAGGAAAGGAAGACAGAGATGACACTGAAGGATTCTGTCTGAATAGGTTTTTATGAGCAAAAACACTCTACGATTATTATAAGAATGATAATAATCATCACCGTTCATCCTTTGCCATCTCATGTACCAACGGCTATTTTGCCTCAGGGTAGTTTAACCGATTTAATCAATTCAAGGCTGAAAATATTCAGTGCTAGCTACATTTCTTGGCACTCCTTATAAAAATGCGTAATAAATTCATCGTCTATTGCAGCAGCATAATCTCAGCCTTAGAATGTAGAAAAATTTAGTGCCATTTCACAACTGGTGCCACATTCGTTTGTTCTGTTGTCAGCATTATAAATAATTTTCTTTTGCGGCAGGACAGACTATATCCTCTCCTTTAAGATTTCATAAGGTTGGGGCCTTAACAGATTAAGAAGTTATCTTTGATTTGTACCAAATTAAGCATTTCTTTGTTGACAGGTCCATATCTTTTGATCATTATCATATGCTGACAGATCAACTGATGACCAGGTTTTAGTTTACTGGTAAAGTCCACTAGATTCTACTAGTATTCCAAAGAGTTCATGATGTTGTGCTCTAATAAGGTCTCCAGGGCCCTCAGAGGAGAAACAGGCTCACATTATTACAGATCATCCAGTAGACTTAACAGTAAGCATCATGTGTTTTTTTTTTCTGTTTTTCCCCACATTATTTTTTTATTCTTAAATATTCACACCTGGAGTGTTTGCTATCAAAAAGTCAAATCTTACTCCCATCTGACCAAAACTGTCAGTTCCAATTAAAATCCCAGTAGAGTTTGGAAAGCTTCCTGTGTTGTGATTGTGGGACAGAAAAAAGAGACTGATGAAGATAGATAGAGAAACTTTGACTAAATCAAAAGTATGTTCAACACATGCTTTAAGTTTATCATTTTGAAAAAAGGTATTTGATGGCACTTCTAATCTGACAGACGCAACTTAATGAAACACAATTTCTAATTAACTCAAAATGACTTGGCATACGATAAAGTGGTTGCTGCAGAAAACATCAATCTTCATCTTATTTGACCAAAGTATACAGCAACAAATAAAGCCCCTGTAGGATTCCCCAAGCTTCATAGATAAACCTTTGTGAATGTAGAATAGAAAAAATGTTTTTTTTCTAGCATCAGACCATGTAGATAGCAAGCTATGGCTGGTATGTTAATGGATACTTTTTTTTTTTTCCAAGCAAGGAGCTTTTAATATTATTTTATCTTTCTAATACATCTTGCTAGAAATGCTACATAAAAAAAATACAGAAATAAAAAAAGGTATCTGATGCGGCCTCAAAAATATGGGCCATGTCAGGCTGGAAGTGTCTTGTCATATTTCTACCTCAGAAAACATGGACTTCTAGTTAAAACTTCTTTGAAACTATATTTACCTAGATAAAGTAAACTATGAATAAAAAAGGGATATGAGAGGTATCAATAAATGTGCCAACATTTATTTTTTTTTTTTACCTTTATTTCCTGTATTATTTTATTGCCTCTGGAGAAACATATAAAGGTTGATTTTTTTTTTTTTTTCTAAATTTGGTGTTGTAATGTTCTTGTTGTTGGCAATCAGTATTAGGATAATTGGGACTCTAATTTCCTCAGTAGTGTTTTTTTCTGCTTGTCTTCATCTCTGCCCTGGTTGTTGACATTAATTGAGAGCCTTTTCTCATTCTAGTAGCAGAACTGGAATTTTACCAGGTCATGTTGCCAAACCCAAACCCCCAACCCTCCTCCTTCTTCCTCCGGGGATGGGACTGGCATTGACACAGTTTAAGTGCCCCAATGCCTAATTTGATAGACTGACGAGCCTTGAAACCAACTGTAACTAATTTCCTATTGCAGACTTATTGTATGAGTCTGAAGTGGAGAGCTCTGATATAGCATTACACATTCATACAGCAATTCATCATCCAGGTGCATGCTAAACCCAACTGATTACATCCCATTATTCAAATCTAATGGTTCCTTATTAGAGTGGCAGGATGATGCACCAGCTTTGGCACTTCTGAATGGCTACCGCAGACATTCAGACACCTTTGCTAACACCAGCTTCTTACAACTGCTCACCTGCAAATGAGAACTGAGTTGGAATGCACACAGAGCAAACTGAACACTTGCTGATACTTCCTTGAACAATCTGTTAATTAAAACTGATTGCTAACCGACATCTTTAGACAATGGGAGGTAAGAAAATAGCAGGGAGCATCTTTGATGTTTCTGAAAGCACAAAAAGTCAGCGACAAAGACATTGGTTTTTCTTTGCATGGTCCATGTTTGCTGACAAAACTTTGCCGATTGTCCCCCTCCTGCTGAGCTGAAGGAACACTGGGGGCCATTGTTTGAATATGAATTATTTGACGAGCAATTAGTCACATGGTTTTGAGCCAGGGGTTACCTTCAGAAGAGGATCCGCTCACTGGCTTTCACAAACTAGTAATTTGCATCCCCATTTGCAACCCCCCACTTCCCCTGCAAAATGCTGGCCGTGGGGAAGATTTAGGGAAAGAAGAGCATCAATATTGAAGCGAAGTGATGAAATAGGCAATGAGACTTTATACACATGCATATCACTGCAGAGTGCTGCATTGTCTCTGGGCTCTGAAAAAACACCTTTGGAAAGCGGGAAATGATGGGAGACAAAACAGATGGTGGGGCAACGACAGAAGGTGCTGACTTGACTGCTTTGGGACAAAATAAATGTCTATATCTGCAACCCGAAGAGTGGATTTGTGCACGCATGTACACCCACAGGTGAGCATGAGCGAAATGCAGAGGGTGGCATATTGCAATTAAGCTACTCTGACATCATCTCATCTCCCCAACTTAATCCAAATCCAATTCTCCTCTTGATTTTAATCTCTTTTAATTAAATACTTAAAGCTTACATATTCATCATGTTGGAGGGGTGAAACACTGAGTCATGCCAGATATACTGAATGGAGGGACAGAAGAAATTAAAATCAAGTGGGAATAGAGACAAAGGAGACTCTGATACTCTGTGGAACTGAAAAAAACTTGACAATTACCACTAATTGAAGTCATTATTGCTCCCTTTCTCTACATCAATATTGTGATTCATATCAAGGGCCATCAGGGCCTGCCAACGCCATCCCAATTATTTTTCTAATGGAAGTTATTACTCAACACCATAGCAACTGGGCAGGGCCATACATCCATTGTTTTAAACAATGCTAATTGTAATAAAGTACTGCTTTGCATCCCAGCAAGGAAACAAAACAGAGACTGTCTGTCTGTGGGATGAGTGACTGATCAGAAGCAACTGAGAGAGGATTTCAAACAGGAGAGAGAGAGAAAGGAAGTGGTTAAAGTTTGCGTGTGATGCCAAAAAAACTAATTAGCTGTCCATTTGTACTTTGCTCCTATTTCTCCTGACAGCTGTCTCCCCTTCAAAGGAAATTAGTTGCAGTGGTATAGCAGCACCGCTCAAAGAAAAGTCACAAAGGAAACTAAAATATTAACAAGCATTTACGGCTGTTTCAATCGGGTTGACTGATTTCCGTGGCTGCCTACTGAGAGATGCCACCCAGAAACACCTGCTGGCTGGTGGTAGATGGAATGATGCAGGAATCTAACCAGGAAATTCTAGCAGGGAGTTAGGAAGTGAGGTTTTGGATATAATAAAGCAGCTGGCGAGGGCTGGACGAAATATATGAGAGATGACGCATTCCTCCACTTCTGCTCATAACGCAGCTGGGTACGGCACTTTAGTTTGACTGTAGGTTTTATAGGCTCCCATTCATTTGAAGGCCACAAGCCTGCGCCTCTGATCCGCAGAGCAGCGCAGAAACTGGGGGGAGAAAATGTGAGGCATGGGGTGGGGGGGAGGCGAATCAACCTCTGTGACAGAGGTATTAATCTCAGCCCCATTAAAATGTGTGCCGTAATAAAATACTCCGCGAGCGAAGCCTCGTATTAAAGGAGAATGCCTCGAGCAATCGATGTTGTGGTACTGCACTGACAGCTATGATCAACCGATAAAAACTGTGCCTTGCAAAGGTATTCACTGCACTATGAACTTTTCCACATTTTTTCATTTAAAAACTTAGAATTTGTAGGTATTTTAGAAGGATCCTGTTGGTAGACCAACACAGCATTACAAAGCTGTGAAATGGAGGGGAAATAACACATGGATTTTAATGGTTCCTTCAGGAAGAAATCTTTAATTTGTGTTATGCATTTTATATCCAACCCCCTTTACTCTTACACCCTCTAAAATGATGACTCAGGCCAAGCAATCTCATGCTTGGCTTTGCCACAAGCTATGTAAGGGACAAAGCAAAAACCCGGAAGAAGGCATTGGGATAAGATTAGACCACAGTAAACTTATTTGCTAGTATATTAACTCTGCACTTAACTGTGAAAATAAATATCCTCGTAGATAAGCATGGTATTGCTTACGTAATGCTATGGGAATGTTTTTCTTCAGTGGAGACAAATATATTTAAACACAGCGAAACACTCGAAGCAAAGTGAATACTGCAAAAGATGGAGAGCAGGGTGGAGGTTCCTCATCATGCAGGATAAGGCTAAATGTACAATTTAATGTTTTAGATTAAAGCATATCATGCATTAGAATGGTGCAGTCAAAACAAGAATTTAAATCCAGTTGAGAATTGTGGCAAAAAAAGGAAAGAATGTGAGTTTCAAGACAAGTTACCCACAGATTCGGGATTTTATCTAACAGATTTCTGTTTTTTTTTTTTTTTTTTTTTTTTTTT
>NW_015150459.1:2551024-2670889 GCF_000732505.1 Cyprinodon variegatus | reverse complement strand
CAAAAAACAAAAAACAAAAAACAAAAACAGTGGTGACAAAATTAATCTCTCTGTCCAGCCAAGCGAGGGCAGTATTTCACAGTGTTTGGTGTTCTGCCCCACAGTCAAAAGACTGGGAGAAAAGGGGTCTTTATAAACAAGATCAATAGACATTCAAGAGAGGTCATCATCTGGAAATATATAAACAAATAAATAAATAATAGGCACACAATTTCATAAGACAAGGCTGTCCAAGGACCTAAGCTAATGGCCCTGCAAGGCTCTGGCTTCTAAGCAAAGAGAGGGGGAGGACAGAAGAGGATTGAAACAGTGAGGGGGTGGGCAGCTGTATGAGGCTTTATCAAGTTAAAAGAGGGGGGCACATGGAAGGCAGCCAGGTGGCCTGCTGGCTCACCCTTGCTCACAGTAAATTCCAGAAACTACCTCTCTGATTCAGGGTTAGCTGACTGAATTACCACATTGGTGTGCACCTATTGCTCCCTGTCTACGTCTCTAAGGGCGGAGCGAGGTGAAGACTGAACAGAACAGACAAGCAGGATAGGAGATGAACTGTCTCCATTTGCCCCAAACAAGCTTCCCTATATCCTTGAATCAGCTGGAGTCACTGTCACCCCATTCATTATCTGTCATTATCTGTCAATTGGAGGCGAGCCAAGAGCTTGTGTTTTCTTTGCATGCCGGCCACGGACTTGCAAGGAAATCGATGCAGAGGGGGGAAGACCACAGTGCCTAACCCCTGATGTTGTTGCCGCTTTAATTAAAACAATAACAACAGCTCATAGATCCTATTCATATGGGGTCGTCTGTTGGCAACCACTCCATCTCTTCCCATCTGGATGTACATTTTTTCCCCGCTATCCCCAGAGTCTGCGAGAAGAACATGTTTCCATAGTATCTATGCAAATGAAGTTTGCGGTGCTTATATGTACGTGTGTGTGCGAGGGGAACACTTGCTCTAGGTTAATCAGAGTTTTGTGGAGTACTGACTCCATGAAATAGCTGACTTTGAGAATCTCTCCCATTACTTTCCCTGTAGATCTCTGCCGCTTTCTCTTGCCGGTCTAAGATTATCACTTCATCTTTCTTTGGGAGAAAGAACTCTGCCAATCATCAAAAAGAAATAATTAAATGCCAAAAAAGAAATTCTCCCTTTATAAATAATACATACTCCTTTTACAAATCTTGCTGTCGTGTCTCTCATTACCTTTGTTCAGTCAAATTCTCCTGTTTTTTCCTCAACTCTCATACCTCCCCTTAAGTGTATTTCTCCCCATTTATTCTCACTGATCTCCTCTCCTGCTGCCTTGGTGTCTAATCTCATTCTCACATCTGTCTTCTGTTTTTATTTTAACCCACAGTCTCTCCTTCTGCCTGATCTAATCCTTGATTTCTCCCTCTGTTATCATGTCTCCTCTTTTCTTCCTGCCATCTTTCCCCCTCATTTCCCTTATCTTTTAGTGCATCGCTCATCATGAATCTTCCTTATTAGAGGTGTCCTAAAGGTCTCCTTTCCTCTTTTTCTCTCCTAGGTCCCAGGAGAATTGTTGCAAACCTTTCTGCGCCATGAGATGCCATCTCCCTGTTCCTGGTTTCTTTTTTTGACTCACTTTTTCCTGCCCCTGAAATCGCTTCCTTTCAGGCTGAAATGTGCTTTAATTTCCCTCGCAAACTCTCTCACTCTGTCCCTTTTTGTGACTCAGTGGGAATCGTTTCCTCTTGTCTCTCTTTTTCTCTACTAGCTCTATCTGCACACTTTCCTTCGCTAAAGTGATTTGTTCTGCAGCTCAAGTCTGTGGGATAATCGTGCTGCTTTTCTAGCGGAAAAGAGAAGGTAAGGCTTGGATAAGAGTGAGAATGTTAGACAGGCAACGGACTAAATGGGACAAGAGGACATATGAGTGGAGTGAGAAACAGAATTTTTCAATTTTCCCCTCCTTTTTTCATCTTGCGCTTCGGTTTGGATTCTTTTAATTGGCTGTTGTATAGCTCAGGATTTTCCTTTCTTTCTATCCCTGCCGGTTTTGCTAAATTTCTTTTTACCAAATACTTTATACAGTGGTTCTCTTTATAGTGGGGTGCCTTACTTTAAAACATATACTATACTTTATTTCTAGTACTTGGAGAAGGAATTGATGCCCCATAATCACCGCCAGGCTACAATTACAAACCTGAATGCAAAATATTAGGATTTTAAGTAATAGAGAAACATAGAATGTAGTGCAAAGTTGAAGGGAAATGATTCATATTTTTTTAATTTTTATAGTATGCACAAAATTAGCCTTGTTAAAAATCCTGTTGCTGCAGTTATTTCTGTGCACAGCAGGGGTCAAACATTTTTGTCCACATCTTTGCATGACAGCTCAAGCGCATTAAGTTCTGCTGATGCTGTAAAGATGGATTCTTAGAAGCAATTGCATTTCGGTTTGCTCTTTTACTATTGCATTCTAAGATGGGAATATGCTGTTATTAGTGTTATTTCATTAAGGTCTGCCCCTCCATTCATCTTCCCATCAACTCTAAATAAAAACATTTTCTCTTTGGGAGGGAAGTCCCTGCAGCAAGATGCCACCACCACCGTGTCTCACACTGGGTTCATTTCTGATAACATGTAGCTTTTTGCATTCAGGCAAAAAGGCCCACTTTTCAACTGACCAGAGCACCAATCTGCAGCTCCTCCAGAGATACCAAGGAGCTCTTAGCTGCTTCGCTGATTAATGCTTCACACTTGTCCCATACTGCCTTAATATTCAAATGATGGACTGAACAGTAAGCTATCCACTTAGGGATCTGGATTTATATGCCAATCCTGGTTTATTCTTTCCATAACTTTAGTACCTGTCTGGTGGCCATCCTACATTATGCTTTTTTCAGCATAGTTTGCTGAAAAAGCTTTAAGGCCAGAAGTACTGGATGTATTAAAAGACCAGATTACAGGTAGACTCTGTAAAGATTCCTGAATACTTACAATTAAATCCACTATTTTGTTTTGCTATCTCACATAAAATGTAAAAGTTTGTTATTAAAATGGAGCAAAATGTTATAATTTCTTGCACTCACATTAACATTATCCTCCACTTTGTCATCTGTTGTCTTTTTCTCAACACATATACCCTTTATATCTGGCACTTTGACACTTCATTTCCACATCTCCTAGTTTGACCTTCATATCTTTATGTCTCATCTACCCTTTGGCATATTGCAATCACCTTCCTCCTCTCTCCTGCCAACTCTTTGTTCCATCGCCTGCTCATCTCTTTCTTTGTTCCCTTCTCTTCCTTTCTGGACAGAGCTGGTTAGCCTTGTCTACTGTGAAGCATTTTATGGCTAACGTCTGTCACGGCCCTAACAATTGAGCAACAAAAACCACCACATGCAACCCTCCTTCCCAGAACCACAGCTTAAAGGAAATTTACAGGGCTATTACACAACAGCAACCACACAGGAGATTCACAACTGCCAAAAGAACTGGTCTTAACAGTATGAAAAAACAAAAAAACAAACAACCACATGCCTGCATACCATACATGATAGTGACGGATGTCTCTGTGGGAAAATGTGCAGATGGTTAAATACTATCTATACCAAAATTACAGTTGGGTGTGTGTGAGAGCAAGGATTATGTAAATACCTAACTGACAAAACCTAAACCCTTTTCCCTATCTTGGTTCCCCAATTTAATATCATCTAATCTATAATACCCCCCACTACATTGTCACAAAAAAAAGAAGATGAAGCACAGTTCTACTCTGGTTTACCAATGACAATCAGGAACAAAACCCAAACCCCTTTAGATTAAATACACAATAATGAAAGGATGTGTTAATAGAAATATCCCTGCAATTCAGTCTTTTCTATAGCCTGTGTTCAATCAATTTATGGCTTTCTGTTTCATCTCTCCACCCCATGCAACTCTCTCTTAGGCCCTGTGCCTTGTTTTATCTCTGTACCAATCCCCTCCATCTCTGTCTTTCTTCCATACACACACAGAATGCACTGTTCTCCATCTCTGTCTTGCATTTTTCTCTTTTTCTGCCTTCAGCCACTCCCTCCCTCCCCCTTGCACAACACTATCTGACCAAACCTTTCGTTCTGCGTGTCAATTAGCTTCTCTGTTAGTATGTATTGGACGGTCGTGCTTTACCTTTCCAAATCATTCTTTATCTAACCACCTTTCCATTTGGTTCTCTTTAGAGTCAAACTTTCTTTGATTAGATTCCTCTGATAACAGCTGACAGAACAAAAACACTTAAACCACTTTCTTATCTTCATCTCTGCCTGTTGATTTCATTGCATGGCATTTCCATTAAGATCCTTTGGTCCGACTGTTCTATATTCAAACCTATCTGGTATCTTCTCAGTTCTTTGTTTTTTACTGACCTGCCCTAACTTGTAATCTTCATTTCTAATTCTAGTTTAATTCAACTATTTTAAACAATACATAAAATGTCTTTTTATTATTCCAACATTAGCCATTTCCCTTTCGTCATGTGCTTATCACTGTGCACATAAATACAGATTAATATATTTTTCTTATGAGTTACAATGTTCTTGTTACTATCCTGTGCTGCTGTTCCCACTGTTTTATAACGTACAACTGAGGTTCCTTAAAATTGTCCCTTAGGGGATAGTTATTGAATTAAATTGAATTGCTTCACTATCATGTTAGAAGACTCACTTTCATGTTCACAACAGAGTTAAATTCTAAAAGAATCACTCTATTGTGGCATATAAACACAAACACATTCTGTAGGGAATTTCTTTTAAATTGACAGAAATTGCTCTCAGAATAAACAAGCTTATCTTGTTATAATATGAAACGTATCTGCACTTGTTTATGCTCCTTATTTTATAGATAATGATACTTGAGTCACCCTCTAAAGCTGGGAATCTCAACATATGTTGTAAAACCCTTGGGGGGATTTCCTAGTAATGATGGGAGTGGAATCACATCTGAAGTTCGAACTGCATTTGATTCTACAATATGGGCTGGGATATATAACATATATTATACAAGTCTAAATGAGAGGAAATGAAGACGGTTTTTTGAAAATCTTGTAGCAGCTATAAAGCATTTACTGCCAATCTGAGAAATGAATTGGGATTAAAGGTGTGGATGCATCTGCAAAATCAGGAGCAGGATATGTTACCTATGGAGAGATGTCAGCGTTTCATGTTTGGATTAGATTAACTGACCATCTGGTAATACAATTTCTAAATTTCCCAAGTATTCATACAATTATCAAGTAAATAAATCAGTTTCAGATTCAAGCATTTGGCATGCTCTGGTAACAGAACAATGCATATATAACAATATAACATCAGATGACATAGGATTTTTCATCATGTCCCAAATAAATGTGGCAGTCTATCTTCTCTGGTGATCAAGGTGTGGATGCTATAGTGTTAAATGAAGAGTAAGATAATGCTGTTACATCATTTTCTCCCAGATTCTCTCTTCATACCCCATTGAAATAAAAACCACTATGTAAAAGTGTGACAGGTGTATAATGATATAGCCTTCCAATCTCACAACCAAGATTAACTTCAGTGTAACACGGTCAACAAATCAATGCTTCCACAGGAACAAAACAATGTGCAACAGAGCAAGTTTGCCAAGAGTAAGTCACTCCAGCCTTCCCTTTACTGTCTGCCACCGTATGTCAGGCAGCCTTTGAGCTGATTTTATGACACTGTTAAAGCAGAAAAAAATAGAGTCACTGATATGAGAAGGGGTATTTCCCTTTTTGGGTGCCTGTGACTTATAAACCAGTATTATATATGTGGCTGTGAAATCAGTGAAGGAAAAGGAGGGAAACGGAAAAAGAGTGGAAAGGCTAAAGGATGGATACAGTTTTTTATTTTATTTATAGTGACTAGTAGGAAGTAAAAAAACAATACTTGTTTTAGGGACAATGAAAGCTCTAATAAAGGAAAAATATTTCCGCCAACGATCTGCTCTGAATACATTTCTCTAGGTATTCCTTTTACTTACGGACAAATAAACTTTTTCCAGAACGAGGTTCTGTTAGATTTATTTGGACCAATAAACTATGGTTCTTGAAACAGAATAACTTATGCTCAATAATGGCACTCATAAATCGATATTCTGCTTTGATTTTGCAAAGGTATGTTAGACTAATCTCTTCAAACTTGAATCGCTGTATCCTCTGTTTATGATCTTAAGCTGTGAAGCATCTAATCAGCCTTCTCATTATAATTTCAATGAAAATTTGTTGTAATGCAAATAATGTTGACTTTTTTATCAAACAGCAATTGTTTAATGAATAAAACCCTAACACACCAAGTACTAATTGTTTATTTTGAGAAAACATCAAAGAGTGTCAGAGAAGTGACACAATATCAAGTTCAAGTTGTTAAACAAAACAATAAAATTATTAAATATCAAAAGAAATGTTCAAAACAAAAAGGATATTAAAGTTTCATGTTTTTTCACTTTAAATTGGGGGTTTTTAAAAAAGCTTTGTTCCAATAAAAAGAGAGCTTAACTGTAGAAGCCAAGACACCACTGCTCTAAAGTCAATGCAACTCATTTTATTTTATCTACAACCATGAAAATGTGCATGAACTTACGAGTGATGAAGAGCAGGACCAGGACTAGGCTGTGCAGAGTCAGCGAGAAAGATCCAGGGAGGAGGCAGCAGAGGCCAGAGCTTCGGACAGACCACATTGTGTATTAAGGCTGAAGATGTGCGTTGTGTGTATGTCTGAGCCTGCAAGTGTGAGTAGCTGTGCAGATTTGATCAATGGCTCTTCTGTAACCCTGCCTCAACTGCTACAGAGAGACCAGTCCAAATACACACTCACTCATGCACTAATGCCCTCAGATTTGTTCTCTTCTGCAATGCTGCAGACACGTGCAAGGCAGCTCGGCTTTCACTTTAACGCTGTTAGACACAGGTTGTTTGGAAAATACACTTAAAGAAATGATGTCTTGAAGAAAGAGCCCTCTATCACAACACAAGCAATGGAATTTCTTTTTTGTAGTGCAAGGACACTAAGGAAGAACTTGCAGCTAGGGATTATATGGGGTGTACAGCAGCTTCTCAGAGTAGTGGGTATCTTAAATTCTATATCACAAACAACCAAAAGATGAGGTTAAAGTATGGAAGTCCTTGCAAACTGCAGCAACTTGTAGTACTCATAAAATGTCATCCAGATTATGTAAAATTTTTATGTATTGGTTTTCTGAGGTGAAAGAAACAGTAACTGGTTTTCTCTTTGTGTGCTAGATCATTAACTGGCAGAGCTGGGCAATGCCGTTCTTTTTCCAAACAGCTTCACTTAGGCAATTAACTAAATGAAGGACAACTTAATTATCTTTTCAACAACTGTGCACTGCAGTGTCACAGCTAGAGCAACATATATTCAGAGAAATAGGAGCCCTAACAATCAGCCAAACCCTTAACCACACTAGCAAAGGATATATGCATCTTAGAGCCAAATTAACTGCTCTGAAAAACAGCAATCTATAATGATGTATTTCACTTAGATATAACTCAATATGTGAAATTTGTCTCGGAGGTGCTAACAATGTGCTTCATCTGTGAAGCCTCAAACTAAATCTTAATCATATTATATTCAGATAAATCAAAAGTTTTTTTTGTACTTCTCACCCTGTAAATCAGGTATTAGAAGTCAATGTTCCTTTAAGCTATGCAGAGCTAAGAATAGCTCTGGAGAGACTGACCCTCTAACTAAAACTCATCTGGAGATACAGTATCTAGTTAAAGGAAAACCCAAAGTAGAGTGCTGCTGTGTTGGAGTGGAAGTTTTTGCCCTGCATTGAATGGCCAACTTGGAAAGGGTTCAACAAGCTGCATTAGTTCCGGGCATTATATGTCTCCGTTTGCCATTTTGCCCTGGAGGAATATAAAAACATTTTGCTTGAATGCTTGAATCTTGTCAATGTATTATCCTGTACACATTGAAGCATGAATAGAGAGTGATTTTTCATGGTAAAAAAGACTCCTCAGAATAATCGCAGGTTATCAGTTTCCATGATCGTGCAGCATCGACCTGTCTAACAATTCCTATCCAGCCTGCTCCGCTGCCTGCAGTCAGAGCGCCTTGCAGGAATCCAGACACACACTTACTCACAAGCGCTGATGTGAAACCTGCTATGTTTAAGGTCGAGGTAGAGCGCAGCTGAGCATCAGAACCTGATGTGCCACTCGTCTACGGAGGCGTGGAACTCTTTTATGTGCATGTGTATGAGTGCATCTATGAGTGAGGAAAACAAAGTGTGACGAATGGCACCACACACCTTGCTGAGCACTATCTAGTGAAATAAAGTGTGGGTGTCATTTTAATATAAATACACACACACAACCTCTTTCAGTGTCCTGCTGTAAGCACAATTAGATCTGACGGCGATGGCCCAAACACCTTGGGCAAACCCGAAAGTGGCTCATCAGAAGTCCTCTCCACACTGCTTACTACAGTGGTGAACTGGCCCTCGCAGGAAAATAACTCTGAGTTGGTGTGCAACAAGCAGCTTGAGTATAGCCAGTATAAGGACTGCTGCAACACAGATGGAAACTAAATGCATTCACGTGTTCAGGCTGATCCCTCAATTTGCCATTATTTATCTGTCCTAGCGTCCTCTCTCAGTCCTGCGTCTTCAATCCGCCTTTTGGTAGCAGCTTGTTAGTTCCCAAAAGTGCATCCTTGTTTTGTTTCCCTTTATTCCCCTTAATCTGCAAAGTCTGTTAAAATCCCAAAGTGCGAACGCCACCGATCACATCCATCTGTCCGTTAACTGTCCTCCACTTGTTTATATAAGCCTGGCTTCCCTCCCCCGCAGTTAGAAAATGTGCTTTTGTCAGTGTTGGATCAGTGTCTGCATATTTTAAAATTCAAGTTTGTGAAGGTTAGACATGTGCATCTGGGGATGGTTCACTTGACAATGGGGGTCTTTGAGGTCGAAAAACAGTGGCAGAGTGTTTGCACGTGAATGTGCTTGACTGTCCAGTGTTGGCTGAAGCAGGGTGTACATTTGTTTGAATGTTTGCCTCATTCACTGTCTATAGCCCGCTAATGTACCCATCCAGAAACAAAAAAATCCTCATAATGCCCCTTTATGTTTAATGAACAGTTTTATAGCTTTGGAAATGTCCATGATGCTGCATGTATGCATGTTCTGTGTTTAAAACAAAAGCAAAAATGGATATACAGTGAGTTCCTAAAGTCTTAATACCAATTAAAGAATCTTGCAACACATTTCATAAAAGCACAGACTTTGATTTTATTGGTAATTAATTAACAGAAAAACAAAAAGTTATGCAAAATTGAAAGGAGGAAGAACAAATTCAGAAGCACCTCCTCCTTTTGAGTTAGACCTTGCAGACCCTTTTACGTGATCACAGCAGCAAGTGTTTACTCGTTTGTCTCTAGCAGCTTTTCATATCTAGAGACTCATATTTCTTCCTAATTTTCTTTACCAAAATGTTCATGGTCAGTTCATTCAGACTATATATAAAGCATCTCTGAATAATATTTTCTTAAGTCTTTCAAAAGACCCTCAATTGATGCTGCATTGACTGCAAAATCTCTGCTTACAAAATACCAGGCAAAAGAAGTAAAGCTTTGACGAAGTCAGGATAGTTGTAAAGGTGGCACAACAAACCCCAACATTACCTGAGGCATTTAATGAGGTATTTTGCCTGATCAACAAATATCAAGGTGAAGACTACAGGCAATTTCTTTTCATGCCAAGTCAGCAAGTGCAGTTATTTCAACTTAAAACCCCAGGCTTTTCCACAGGCATAATCTAACAACAAAAACTGTGATTGGACCATCCCCTTTAGCTTGTTGTATGTCAGAGGTTATTCTTCTGTAAAATAAACTTCTGCTCCAACCTCTAGTAGGTTTTCTACTATCATTGTCCTGTTTTTAGTTACATCCAACTTCTTCTTATCTCTCACCGCTAACTATCTCTGCAAAATGACAACCATCCCCAAAGCATGATGAATGCCTCTACCATATTTCATCATGGGGAGGGGCTTAAAAATTGTATTTTTTGCCCTTAGTAGCATTTTGTTTGAAGATCATAAACTTCACATTTGGTATTGTCTAACCAGAGCATCTTTTTTCTAGTTTATAATACCCAACAGCAGAGGGGACATCTTGAGATTGATTCTGAAATGAAAGGCCAAAGTTCTGGAGTAGAGAGCTAATCACTGCTCCGATTGATTTGTAGATTTTTGCAGCTTCTTTGGACATCCAGCACCCTGTAAATTTAGGTTGCTTTTGTGATTAGTCCTGTCCTTGCCAAGTATTTTAGCGGAAGGCTATGTCTTGGTTGGTTTGCAATTCAGCTATACTATTTCTTTTTTTAGGAATAAAAAGTGACTTGTGACTGTTCAAAACTTGGAGTATTGTTCTATAACCGCTACAATCTTGATAAGTCAGGAAATGTCTCCCATTTGTTTACCAACGTTCTTCAGCAACCCCTCATGCTTTCAAAAAATAACTTACAATGAGGTTAAACTTAACTTGGTTGCACAGTTTCTTTAGACGTATTGGACTATATGGAGCTTTCTATAACTTGATAGGTATGCATTATTTTGTGCTGGTGGATCAAAAATCCCAAATAAATGTACTGAGGTTTGAGGTTATTTGAGGTAATTTTATTAGATTGTTTGCACAACTTTAACATTGACAATTGAAAGGACATGTTCTGAACGTTAATTGCTGTTAATTAGGATTCATTAGAAGCCTAATAAGTCTCTCAGAACATTTTGAACTAAAACATCAAGCTAAAGCAATTCCTTTCTTCAAGCTGACACCCACATGTGCAATCATTACTTCCATTGACCATAAAACTGGCAATACAAAGCCAAGAACAGGTTCTCACTACACAAGGCTCTCTGTCTTTGACTTTCATTATCCTGTAAAATGAGAACAACACAGTGTTACTTTTATAATAGCACCTCTGTTTGTCGTTAATCAGCTGATCATAAACTATCCATTCTAATTTGTTGTATTTACAAACATCGCCTCCAGATCAATCTGAAACACCCTGTTCCCCATTATCAAGTCAAATAAAGTCAAATTCATTTATCAACAGCTTTTAACGAAATAGGGTCGTCACAGAGTGCTTTATAAGGGGAGAAATAACATAATTACAAAGAGAAAGAAAACACATTGCAAATCATTGCACAACTTATGAGTGTATTTGTATGTCTGCAGAGATCCTGTGTGGGCAGCCCCCCGATGGGTGTATTTGTTTTTGTCGCAGTATGGGAAAGCTCGGGAAGCAATGGCAAATTGTATCCCCGATACCCGCTTTCCTTTCTTTACTTTTGGCCTCTCTTTCTCATCGAAATCAAATTTTTAATGGGCTTCATTGGTGCCACCATGGAATAAGTGTTGCCAAAGCACTTAAGGGGCTTAAGTCAGCAACGTGCTGAAAATATTAAGCACTCAAACAGCCTTACAAGTATCCCTGCCTGTTTAAGTATGCTGAGGGGGTCGTGTCGGCATTTAATACCAATGGTATTAAAGCAGCCTGACAAGACGGTGGAACAGAAGTATGAAGACATATAATGTGTCGTTCAACTGGGAGTAGATCGAGAGATGAAGGCTGAATGGAAGGATGGGAAAGGGACGAGGCATGAGGAGTCATGGGATAGGTGACGGGATACAACGAGGTGGAAAAATAGAATACAATGGATGATTAAAGGAAGAATAGGGGAGACAGAGGAAGTTGTGAGCAGAAGCTGGGGAGAAATAACGGAAAGAGAAACAAGCAATGTGGCGGAGGAGAGATATGAGGGAATTGGGCCAAGGTGTGGGAGGTAAGGGTTGATGGGATAGCTGTGAACCAGCAGCTGAGGGCTAATGCAGAGATTCTATCAGGAGGCTTATCCAAGATTAAATTTCTCTTTGTCCTTAAGGCGCTTCTTGGGTTAGCGGAAGTGTTGAATTTATTTCTTATGTCTCCCTTGAGGTTATTGCGGGCAAGTGGTGTGGGAGCATGCGTGAATGTGTGTGTGTGTGATGTGTTAGTGAGTGTGTGAGAAGGGGGGGCGCGGATATGAATATGTGCCAGAGTAGATGGGAATCCTCGGGGTTTATTAGCTGGCGAAGTGAGAAAAGAGGGCATGTGTTCCTGAAAGGTAATAATACATCAAATGAACATCTCCTTGAGGGGGCTTCAGGATAAGCGAACATCAGTATAGGCATGATGAGGTCCATGTGTGGCTTTAAACGTATAGATATGTAGGTTTTATTGAAGAATACTGTGCCTAGCAAAAGTATGAAACCAATTTAGGATTTCTATACTATATTTACTGACAACAACAAACTTATTATATCTTTGGAGAAAACAAACTGCAAAGGTCAGGGAATTGTTTAAAACCGAAACTCAAATTTTAAAATATTGGTTATCTGAAAAAGGGAAATAATATCCCACAAAGGCAAAGGAAGAAATGACCCTTGACCTAAACTGAATAGCTGGGAAAGGGAAAAAAAAAAAAAAAAAAAAAAAAAGGAAAAAGGGGGGGAACCCTTAAAAAAAAGAGGGGAAAGGGAAAAAAAAAAGAAGAAGAAAAAAAAAAAGAGGAATAAAGCATCTCTGTGCCACCCAAAGCTTAGGAGGGAGAATTTGTTGATAGGACAGCTAGTTCAAACATGGGACTAAAATTCAACTATTGACCAAAATGCATAGAACAATGTATGGTTAACAAATGAATGAATGAATAAACTTCACACATAAACCCCAGCTATAAAGCATTCTGGTGGCAGCTCCACACTAGGTGCTTTACTTTTCTATAGTAGGGATAAAGCTGATAATAGAAAGGAATTAGCTAAACACAGGCCAATTCTGGAAGAAAACAGTGAATACAAAAAGACTGTGGAATTAGGCAGTGGTTCACCTTCTAGCAGTCAAAATAATGGCATAGCCAGAAAGACGGAGGAACAGTTCAGATCAAAGTTTATTCATTTCGTTGAATCTTAGATCAGCTTACAATAGGCTTATTTTGCAAATCTAACTGAAAATATGCCAATAAAACCGCTCTTCATATATTAATAAATAAGCTTGAGGTATTTTGAAAAGAAAATAATCAACATTGAGTCCTTTGATGATAAAAGAAAAAAAACATGCAATACTTGACACTAAGAAAAAGTAGCCATTTTATCAAGCTTCACATGCTCCATATAAACAAATACGGTACTTGGATAAAAATAGCATGTCAACAACACTGAAGGTCTCATTTATTGCTCTCATGAAAAAATTTATCTTCCTGTTAACTTTGATTCTTTTAGATCCCTAAATTCCAATTAATAATGTTTTAAAGGATCAAATAAAAATTCTTGTCAGGATTGTTACTTTTAATACTTTCTCCACTCCTCGATAACATCATATTAATAGTTAACTTAAGTAACTCTATTCTGTTGAGAGATAAATATCTCACTTGCTGATGTAAATAGCATCCCAAAGAATGGGACACCAACCTGTTTTGTTTAACAATCAGTGTTTCTAGGGTTTTTTAACAGTGATTGTTGTGTTTCTTGGGCTTTCAATACAGTGAGAAACAGTCACAGACATTTGGTTTCATAATTTCCTTTTTTTTTTATTTAATAGATTCTTACAACACACCTCTGTAAAACGTAAATTCAGTATCAGCCATTCCAACAGCAATACTTGGTTATATTGTTTCCAGATCCAAAACACAGGCTTTACATTTGTGAGTGAAAACTGCAAATTTTACTTCATTTCAGGAAGTGTTTTATAGAGTTCACGACAGGAAAAAAAAAACGAAGAAACCTTGTTCCATGTTTTTTTTTTTACTACCCTCTTATGACCACAATCATACAGAGGCCATCTGGATTTATTTGGATTTTATGGCTTTAGGATTGTAAAAAAAATAATTAAATAAACCTGTACAGAGTGTGTCTGTATGTCTGTTGTTTTCTATGACAATTTCAGCACTAACATAAGGCAGATATTCAATATCACTGACTTTTTTTTATTTTGTCAAATTAAGAAAATAAGTCAAATCCTGTTTTCTCTGATACAATAATAACAAAAAACAGATGCACTAAAAGCAGGATTTCAGGAGGGCTAACTACTTTAAATTGTTAGAATATATCTTGATTAAAGCATGCCATCTTGCAAAGAATTACTTTTAGTCTGACCTTATGGAACTGGCACCTCAACACTTTTGACTTTTTTGGGGCATCATTTTCAGCAAAAGAAAAATATATATTAGAATCAGAGCATAACAAAAAACTAACTATTACTGCACACTAAAGTAAGATATTGTTGCCTCTTAAGGACATTTATGTTGGCAGAGCAGCAGTGACACCTTAAAAACAATCACATTAAAGATTTTCATATTTTTTTCTCTTGTATGTAGATACAGTACTGGGATTTCTTATCGTTTCATTGAATCTGGATTGTATTGGTACATTTTTAGCTTAAAATCTGAAATACGTGGACATTTCTTGAATTTAATGCTGAGTTTGCTGTCTTCACACCATGCAATGAATGTGTACTGCTTTAAAATTTAGAAAATGTTTGCTTTATAAAAATGGTATTGCCTTTAACAGCTGCTGTAACCACTCAACATAATAAAGCATTGTTAATTGATATTCAACCTTTTCTTGTTAAAAATTATTTCCTGTTTTTTTAACAGCATTTCAACCATTCCAGAAGCACCCCTGTACACCACTGATTATATAATTTCATGATTAATACATTGCGGTCACTTGTGTCAAGTAGGATTTGTAAATAGATCCATTATATAAAAAAATAGATAAAAAAAAAAAAAAAAATTATCTAAGTGAATCATGCAAATGATATTTTCAATACTTGTGAAACAGCAGATTAGCAGAAAAAGTTGTTTGTTAAGAGTTGTTTAAAGATAGTAGGGAACTCATCTTAAGCTGACTGTGATAGTTTGTTAGCTAGACTCCAATTTTTAATGCTAAAAATTATAAGAAGTCTAGCTGTTTTGATTCAGCTTTTTTCACACACCTGGGTAAGAATCTACAGCAGCATTTTAAAGTTATTCTTCACTCTGGGGGTGGCTTAGACTTGTGTTTACTGCTGGAAATAACTGGCTGGTGATAATAATTCTACAAAATATAACCTTTTTCTTTTTATTTTTTACAAAAAAAATATGTACATATATTGTTTAAAGGTATGCAAAAATGTGTATCTCTTTTGTTTGTCAATGTGCTTTAACCTTTTCCTGCTCTTCTTCTGCACTAATTTGCCTGGCTTTCAGTTTGTGTATCCAGCTTGAGTTAATAGCAAGCCTACAGCGATGCAAAAGGTAATCCAAACACTAATTAGAAAAGCCACAACTTCACAATCTATGGACACCATAGATTGTGGTACTGCATTTTCCGAAGGCACAACTCAGGCTCACCTCCTGCTCCTGGGCAAAGAGATCAATACGTCCCCATCATTTAGGTGGCTTTCAAGTGACACCTCCTTTCTTACTTCACACAATTCAGGATTACACCGTTTTGATTTCCTTTATTTTCACAGCTTGTTGACAGCAGAGGAGTCTGGCGAATGTCAATAATGCTCTCCACATGACAGTCTAATAAGAATACAAAACAGATATTAGGATTTATTTCTGCTTCTCTGAAATCCCATGGACAGATGGAAATGCATGTACAAGGAGTATGGCATTGACATTTCTGTCCTACCTTAAGATGGGTTTTGCGAACATACACATGAGACACGCACACATACACGTAATATATATATATATATATATATATATATATATATATATATATATATATNTATATATATATATATATATATATATATATATATATATATATATATATATATATATATATATATATATAATAGAATGGGACTTTTTCTACAATTTCTACATATGTGAAAAGAAATCACATGAAGTCTCTTTAAAAGACACTATAAAATCCCTTTATTCGTCTCATCCCTCCGTGCATTTACCATGCATCTATGCATTAAAAAGGACACAGGATCTCTTTTACTTATTCTTCTCAAGCCAGGCAAAGAACTGAGCAAGCATTTTAGCTCAGAAGTGCCAGCCAGCAGTAAGTGAAGAATAATATTGATGGCTGGTTCTAGTGTACATGACAGTGCTGAATAAAGCTTAGTGCTGTGGAATAGAAATGTTTCTCTTTAGCTTAATTTACTGCACTCCTTTCTCTTCATAACAGAGTAATATGGATATCCCACAACACATATGCAAATGTAACAAAATATTTTAATGCAAGTCTGTATGGATGTGTAGGACTGAATGGCAATAGAATTAGAAAGTATTTTACTTTACCAGTAGAAAAACAAAAACATTTTTTCCATATTTGGTTTTAAATAATATCTGGACATACAAACATTGAAGATGAATCTAGAAGATTAACACGAGTTATTAATATAGAAAGACAAAGTGTAATGTATTTATTGTATAAGAAAGTCACTAGTGTCTATTAGAAGTGAGAATAAAACAAACGGTATACCCTTTGTATCTAGAGAATCGTATTATTAACAGCAAAAATAAACAGCAGAATTTGTTCCGTATGCTTTAGCATCTCTAAGTAGTAAACACCACATGTAACTTTGATATTGTGCCAACAGATAATTTGAATAAATAAAATGATAACTATTAAGTGGTGTTTTTTTTTTTTTTTTTTTTTTAGAGACCAAAATAAAGCTGCATGGTTAGTTTAGTGAGCCACATCAATAATTATTCAAAAAGCGAAATTACTTAAATATTATGAAAAGTAAACATTGCTTTATTGTTACACATGGATGTATTATATTTATCATTTTTGTTTCTTAATAATAATAACAATAATAATACATAATAATAATACAATGCTATGTAAGCACTGTAAGCTGCAACCAAAGTTTATAACAAACACTCCTTCCTCAATTGATGTAGTGAAGAAAGATACAAGGAACATGCAGCAAATTGTACAGATGACTTTAAAAGCATGTACATTTTCTCAAAGAATTAATTTTTAGGAAATGCCACCATTATTCAGCAGGTGCTAATTTTTCCAAGCAATCTGTGTTCCATAAGCGGCGATTCATCTTCAAGATTCAAGGGAATCCAGGCAATTTTTTTTCTGTTATTTTACAAAAAAATTTCGCAGTTTTTCTTGGAGGGCATCTATAATGTCCATTTTAAATGTAAACAAGCAGTGTCTGTGCAGACAGGTGCTTTCTTTTAAAGCTATTTTAAGAGCATATCGGCCTTTGCATCTTAAATGCACCTGCCAATTTATGTTCGCAAACATTTTGCACTTAGAAAAAGCTTTTTGCATTTGCTCCTGTACTTAAAACTACATTGTTAGCATATGCTACATGTTAGGGCTAGGGGGAAAAAAATAACATTAAACCAGATGTTAATGGTTTTTAGGAAAAAAAGTGAATTACTGTCAACCCTGTTAAGCTTTAACAGAATGGGAACAACTGGAGGGCCAAGAAAGATCTTATATAAAAAAAAAAAAATATATAAGCTATTAAGAATTTGATTAGAGCTAAAACAATTAAACAGATTAATTGTGATTAATCGATTATGGAAATAATTGGCAACTAATTTAGTATTGGATTAATTGTTAACCGGAGTATATACACTGTAAAACATACCTTTAGCTGACAGAGCAACCAACTTAGATCAGTAATTATAACAAAATTGTAAAAGAAATATCTAAACATTTTGCATTTAATATAAAGAAATGTTTTCGTTTGTCAACATGCTCTATCCAGAAATCCTCAAGTCGAAAAGTTTGAGTTCCATCTGGTTTAAAAAAAAAAAAAGTCTTAAGGAACCTTTGTCGATCCGATTATTAATTGGTTAATCGAAAAAATAGTCGTCGGATTAATCAGTTTGCAAAATGATCAGTTTTAGCCCTAAAATTGATATATTAAGAAGAAAACCACTTGGCTACTGTGATATGCTAACATTAAGCTACAGTAACAGTCAACATCTGGGTTGCCATGCTGTCATGCATCAGTTCTAATTAAAGCAGACTTTTTTTTCTGGAGTTTCTGACCTTGAGACATTACTGGCAGCCCCCACCCCCCTTCTGCCCATTTACTATATGATTAGTGTCAATAAATGCCACCAGTAGCATATATTGAAAGAAAAAAAAAGATACAAGGGGATTTACAAATAACAAATTACTGTGTTTTTAAAGGCACAGTTTAGAGTGTACCTTGCAAAACCAGGTAATGCAGCACAAAACTTTATGCAGTCCATAAATAAGTGGGTTTTCCAAGTGATGTATTTCTCTTTATGTAATGTTTTAGAAGCAGCTGTACACTAAAATATACATTTTAAAGGACACACATAACATAAGGATATGTTAAAATTGAAGGCTTACCCTAATAAAGAACTGTCTGGTCAGTGAGAGGCAAAGAGAAAAATTCCACCTGCAGTTTATGTGAAACACATAATGGGTATCACTGAGTGGATTTAGGAGGATTTAATGGAAAACTAATTGGGTTCTCTTGATTATACCCTTCACTGCTCTATTGAAAATACAGAGGCTAATACATTTGTTTTGTGGAATCATGCAGCCACTGTTAAATCACATGGATACTGGAATAGATATTAGTTTGGAATAGATATTAGGGTTTTTATTGGTGATTAAACTAATCTGTCAAACCCTAACACACACTAACACACACAAAAATTATCTGGTATCTTATTGTATGCAGGGATTCATAAACTTACACTGATATGTAAAGATGTATCAAATCATAGATGTGTCAAAAGATAAGGTCAGCCAGTTTCACCTTTAACACATGAAGCCAGCTCTTTAAAACATGCACATGCACTGAACCTGCTATGGTAGTTTGGTCTGCAAAGTTTAAATTTCTGTCCAAAAAGTTGTAAAACCACGAAATGAAGCATATCTCTAACTTAGGTCTTGTGGCAATATTTTTCTAAAGCATAATTTCAGCTAATTTGATCTCTGAGTGGAATCAGCTGTTATATGAGCGCCTGAGGATTGTCTACAAAAAGCAGGACAGCTGACACATCTGCTACCGCTAAACTTGATCCATATGCTGTCAGTTTTAGGTGAACAACTGAAATACCTCAACCAGAAGATTATACTTTGGGCAAAAAAAATAAATTAATAAAACAAAAACTAATTTAGTCCATGATGTTATAACAACACCTTTGAGGGTAACTGGAACAACCCAAAAAAAAAAATTTGCAAAACGCTTGTGATAATTTAATCCTATGTAAAATCCATAGAAAATTCCAGGTGTTATGAGTCAGTAACACAACGACTAGGCACCTTTTATCAATTCCTATAACATAAGTGCAGGTGAATCGCACTAGTCTTTCTTAAGCTATCATTTCTTGAAGAGCTCTTAATTTGTAAGCATTAAATTACTCTTTTATTAAGTATATTAAGAAATACTAGTAATGATGGACCCAACCTAGGACCCATCAGACATCCGGCCATTGGCTGGAAGTGACTAACACTCATAATTCCACTATGTCTCATGATGAGTTGAGCCTCATATTTAAAAGGTTAGGAAATGTATGGAAATGTCAGGAAATAGTGATATATTTGAAATATCTAAGGGATTAAAACTGAACTGTCTAATATTTTAGTTTTGCTCTTTCGATGTAAAATAATTGAATTATTTTACTGAGATATAAAATAAACCAGACTTTGTATTCTACAACTAATACTTACTAGACTTTTTAGAAGAAAAGAAACTATAGTTTGAAAAGTGGCTAGAGTACACAAAGAAATATTCTCTCTAAAATATATATAAACTGTCGAGAAAGCCTGTACAGATTCCTTTAATGGCCGCTGCCTGATATTTTGAACAGACAAAACCTGAGGTGCACTTGTGAAAAGTTTCCACAGCAGTTGTACCAGTTATTGTAAGGAACGTGCTTCAGAGAAGGCGACAGCTCACGCTAGTGTAGATAATAGCTGTAACACTTGCATTGAGGAAAGATACAGCGGGAATCTGGATAGCTGCAGTTTTTCTCATTTGCTCAGATAAAGAGAGCTGCTGAAGGTAAGGTGTTAGACTTTACTGGCCAGCAAGGTGGCAAGGTTTTAACATAGACATGGCACTTGCTGTTCTGGGCTCTTGCTGTTTTCATGGCTGCTCTGATAAAGAAACAGAACCATGGATTAAGTTAGAAAATGCATTAAGGGCATATTTTATGCATAGCCATGCAAGTCCTCCCCAAGTGCCCCGCCCCCCTGTTGGGATGCAACTGATTGCTAAACTCAGCCATGCCTTATTCAGTAACATAAATGCAAACAGCGTTACCTGCCAAGTTGAGAATGTACTGTCGATAGTTCCTAACGAGTGTGTGTGTGCGCTGAAAGCCACATGCAACACAGCTTCCTGCTGGGAGTAACACTCATTATCCATGCGGCATCACACCTCCCAGTGACAGGCTGCGACTCTCTGCTCACTGTTTTCTCTGCCACTGTGCACGTGTCAGTCGGCGTCTTCCTTTCCTTCTGAGCACATGTGCTAACATTTTTGTCACCAGAGTGCAATTTTGTTTTGTTCCCTGATGCGAGTCTGACTTAAACTTGTCAGTGTACCAGAACATGTATATGGCATTTCTTTTCTCGGCCTTTGCTGCTCAGTTCAACAGGTAATAGAAAAGTTTCTTACTTAAGAACCAAGTAAATGTATTTAATGTGTTTAATTTGAATTCTGACTGACAAAGACAGATTCGTTAGTTTTGAATGGGAAAGAAAGACAATTGGTTTTTAAGATTATTTAAATATATTTATAAGTATGCCATACATTTACATGATGCAACAACTAATCTTACATCCCTAAATACAATCATGGGCAACCAATTGTCTTTAGAAGTCAACTTACTAGGAAAAAGCTTCCACCAGAGTTTTTTTTACAGATTTTTTGAGAACTAAAATCATTATAAGGACCAAGAGACAAAGCATTCATCTGGTACATGTATAGTGGTCGAAAGTTGACATACATACATACTGTTGCAATCAGCAAACTGTATCCAAAACTCTGTATAGCTTATAGTAAATATAGTAAAAATAAATGTTTTCAGTGTTTCACACCACAGAAATGTTTTATTAATCACACATCAAAATTTTAATGATTAAAACACAACTAAGCCTCTAAAATCACATCTCATTAAAATTACAGATGTCAAAATATAAATATATATATATATATATATATATATATAGTATGCTAATTATTAAGGGGGATCAGTAGAAGATTTGTGCATGTGTAACTCATGATTGGTGGTGAAGCAGAGGAAAATTGCTGCGCTCTCTAACCGCAGACACGGGCTGCAGCTGCTGCATCTGAGTCCCTGTCTTATAGAGAATGAAGGAGCTGAAAGCGGGTAAAGTCAGAGCTATCAGTTCAATCATTTGTGGTCACCAAAGTCTACAACAAGACAGGAAAAAGTTGCTAGATCTGTTGTTAGTTGCATCTTTTTTTAAGTTGCTAGAAGGCTCCGAAAAGCTGCTACATATGCCAATATTTTTTTCATTAATATTAATAGTCAATAATGTAGAAGCAGCCTTGCTGTTGGTTTTTATACTGCTGGGCCAGCAGGGGGCGGGCCTATGCTGAAGGCAGTCTCATGGCAACATAAAGCTGCATTTTTAGAAACACCCAAAAAATCCTAAAACACAGGAACATAGAAACTCTAATTTAATTCTATTACCAGTGCAATCATAAAAGGTTAAGAGACTTTGTACACATATATTGTTAAACATATATGTGAAAAGTTTGGAAATTCTTCTTTTGCAGTCTTCAAGAAGCACTTTCAATTTGATACCACAGGGTTAAAACAAGATAGTCAAACTGCAAATCTCCCTGAACATTATTTCACACTTAACTGAAAAGCACGGAAATATTATCATTATTTAAAAAAACAAAAGAAAACAAAAAAACAGCTAAGCACCTCATGGTTCAACAGTAAAGCAAAAAGCATATGCTCTTTCAGTTTCTACAAACCACAATCAGATTAAATGTGTACTGTAAGTCTCCAAGTAAAACACTCTTTTGTCATGGGGATGCTTATCTTCAGCAGGAATAGGTAAGCTGGAGTGGGGGAGCTCCAGATTGTAAAAGTCTGGACACCAGGGCATGATGATTCTACACTATAACATTGTAGAGAGAGCTACGGTACCTGACTGAATTTGAGCTATTTTTCCTCAGCCTCCAGATGTGCAAACATAGCAGAGACCTGCAGCTGTACCTTTGTGATGTGTAATTCAAGGCCATTGCAGTCTGCTAAGGTCGGTGCATTAAATGGCAAATATTTTGTGCTCGGCAGGGGGATGGTAAGTACGCTGGGTGTATGTTTAGCTGGAAGCAAGTTGCTGTCGTAGCATAAGGTGGGTGATTAGAAATTAGAAGCTATGGGCCACCTCGCTGGAGGAAGCCCTGCCAACTGCCTTGCCCCCATTACGCCAATCCACAAATGCCTAACAATGGAGTAATTTCACCCTTGCATGATATAATCTTTCCTTTCACCCAGTGACTCAATGGAGCCCTTTATGGCTTTTTTATCACATCTCTCTCTCTGTCTCTGTCGCTCTCTCTCTCTACCTTCATATCCTTCTGTCTTCCTTACTGCTTTGACCCATCCTTGCTCAAATGCCCCCCATCCTACCCTCACTAACACTCAGTGCCTCAGTTGTATTTCATTCCAAACCTTTTCTTGCCTTCCTCCTCTCTCACTTTTGACCTTAAAGAGTCTCTTGCGCTAGAGTCACTTCTGTTACTCTTCCCCCGTCATTGTCTCCTTCTCTTTCTCTCTCTGGAGGAAAATCACACACTCATCAGTTTGCCGGCTCTGCTCCTGACGAGTGGCCTTGCAAGGAGAATATTAACGAAGCTCCTCAGCCAATTAACACCTAAAGCACATAACAACCTTTTATGCCAGAAGACTTACCGGGTGCATGCATGCATTCAAGCACAGGCAAAAAGGCCATTATTGCATCCAAACAAGAAATGCACAATTCAGCAAGCAAATGCAATTTTGCTGCAACATTTTCTAGAGAGGCATATAAAAACATTCACACACATGCATTCACTGTTCACTACTCCTGCTAATGAGAGTTATGGTAGAAGGAGGAAGAGAATTATAGAAGCAAGAAGAAGGTGATACAAACAGTGATGAGCAGCTTCAAGAAAGAGAAGAACACCAGGATTATTTACTAATGTTGAAGTTGAAAAAAGAGGAAGAAATCCACAATAGAAGGCTGCAATAAACATAATTTTGGGTTCTAGGTGAGAGAACTCAGACACTAGTCTCAGTCGAAGCAACACAATGCATCAAACATTATCTTAGAAAGGGCATGAGTGCTGAACTTTTACACAAAATGTTAAAAACACACACACATTTCTGGACACAAGTAGGGCAGTATCCTCGTATGCATAAAACATAGTGAAAGGCAGCATGTGCAGAAGGGGTGGGGGGTGGAGGGGATAGGAAGAACAAGTGCGAATGGACAAAAAGTGTATGGTAATGACCCGGATAACGAAAGCCGCCCGCGAGAGGTGGAGAGTCAGACGCAGAGAGAGACAGAGAGAGAGAGAGGGGTGAGGATGAATGCGATAAAGTCATGGCAAGAAGGGAGGGAGAGAAACTTTCCTCACGGCCCGACGCTTTTGGATCAAACAGCGTGCAAATGAAAAATGGAGATGAAATAATTAGACAGGGTGACTAGAAGCGCTCATCTAAATATGTAAATGCACTTAATTTTACTTTGATTTGCTCCACCGCTTCCCTATCACACTCCCACTTTCCTCTTCCCATTCTCTTCCTCTCCTTCATTTCCATTATGCTGTTTTTGAGATTTTTCCAAGAGCTTTTCTTCTTCCCCTCACTCTCCCTTTTTTTATTGCAAGCATCTCCTTCTCCTCTGACCTTATTTCATCTCTTGTTTTTCATTCCATATTAGAGAAAAACTATATTTACACACCAAAGTTCCATGCACTCTCTTCCTTGCTGTTTATACAGATGTGCAGCAGTGTCTAAGAAGGAAACAGGGTGTTCAATTAGCTCATTCACGCCTGTCTGACTTTGTGATGGAAAGTGCATGTTGCACACGCAATATGCATGAGTGTTGTGCACAATTAATTTGTAAAAAAGTAAGACTTTAACCCAAGGCTGAGAAGTTACTCCATTTTTTTAAGTCTTTAAAGTTTAATTCTTTTCATTCCTAAAATATACATATTTGTTAAAACTTCCTGAGTAAAAAACAATTACAGTGTCTGACTTTCTTGTAAATTTATTGGTGTGTTGAAGGTTTGCTGTAGCTTGAAAAATATGAGTCTTAACTAAGGTATGAATTAGGCATTTGGGGTTATTGGAATGGCATATTAGTTTGTTGCAAGTTCATTAGAGTTCACATTTTACCTTTTGGCAACTCCTTCAAGTGTCCAGCTTTAAAAAGGTGATCTTTGTACCCTATTGTAGAATGCTTAAGTGCAGAAAAAAAACTTTGTTTGGTTCCAACACACGTGGGGACGTCATCCAGCGATTTCCAACTACAAAACAAACCAGGGTCACTAAACATTTGCGAATATCAAGACTTCATCTGCTGTTCAATTTAAAGCATTGAGACATTAGCCTTGGCAGCCAGGGGCAGTAAGTCAGTCCAATAAGACTCAATATACTCCAGTCTAAAACAGACCTGACCAACAGCAGTGTGAGATGCAAACATTGCATCAGGAATAGAGAAATGTTTTATTAAAACATTTTATTACAGTATGTCAGAGAAGCTATTTAGATTCTCAACATTTCAACCATTGGCTGCAAGGGTTTTTCTTTTAAATAAAGATATTTTTGCATCAGATCTATAATCATCTGATTTGTCTTAAACTGTTTCAACTGACTCTGTAAGTCCCATCTCTGAAATTGAGCTTTACTGTACCTACCCCTTTTGAAACTAATGTGTGCGGATGGTGCAAATTAGACTGGCTGGACAGGATGGAAGAAACTCCATAAAATAAAAAAAAAGCCAAGTTTTTTAATGTTTAGCTACATGGCTAGTCTGACTAACCAATTAACAAACAGTAAATTAAACAGCATTTACTGTGTCCTATGTTTCTGTTACAGGCTCTGATAACAGTTGTATCAAAAAGCCTTAATCAGAATATCAATACTATGGATAAGCATTAGACATTACTGCCACTATAAGAATATTTTATGCAAAACAGAACTGCTTTCAGGTCAGATGTTATATTTTCATGGGTACTAAGAAACCTACTTTATTTGTTTGCATTATTAACAGAATTTAAAGGTAAATAGTAAAAGTTTTCATTTAGAAAAACAAAAAAAATGTTGCAGAAAATAATTAGAATTGCATGCAGCAAACACCATAAGCACAAGTGCTTGTTTCTGCAAAATCTCTGGATGAATATCTGTCCTACTTACAGAGGGGCTCGGGAGATTATTAGGATGCTGTAAGAGGGATCAAATAGTAACCACAATCATACAGCGCAATCTGTTCTATACGTACACCTAGTTTATCTGCAATCACACACTAATGAGGACATGTAGGGCAATGTCAGGTTCAATATAGTCCCAAAGGAGCATCAGCACTGCAAAGAGCTCAGGATCGAATTTTCCATTTGAAAGACGACCTTAACCGCTGCCTCTTCTAACATTTCCGCACAATGTTCATGAGAACTGACCAAATATTTTACGCTTTTATACACCACACTAAATCTGTTTAAGCACTTAGTCAGTTAGGAAGGTATATTTTCAAAACTATTTCAGAGATGACAGATAAATTACCAGTATGAGAAACATTATTAATTCCTTCAACAAATGGATCCAAATTTGAGGCACTTCTCTTTGACTACACAAACCTTTCGATGCCAGTTTATATTAGTTTGTTCAATTTTAATAATTGCTCTTTTATCCCACTGTTTTTCTGTAACATTTGATGGAATACCTTTTTAGATGACAATAGTCATATTTTCTCTCAGAATGGTTTCCCTTTATAAACAGACCTCTCAACCCAAATATGACAGCAGTAGCTTGAGGCAGAAACGGGAAATCAAAATGTGACTTGGTTTGTATGTGTGGTGTTTGTTGTGTGGCTGTAACAGATTATCAGAGCCTTGATGAACAAAGGCAACTGTCCCTCTAAGAGGCAATCTGTCAGAACTCTGCTCCAAATGCTCCACCTCTTGTGTCAGTCTATCACTTCTTTCTTCACCTGTGCTCTCTTCCCTTCAGCGCAGCTTGTACCAAACATCCCTCACTGGGACAGTCTCAGCTTCTACAAGGTGATTCTGACAGCAGTCCCTCTGATTTTTCTTCCCTTTTGTGCAGTAGGCTTCCCTAAGCTTTTAGCTTTTTTCCATATAAAATACAACGGCTTTTTTTAGGTAGACATCTTGGGAAATGAAATATTAATTATACAACATTATTATTTGCTTATAAGGTCTTTTCTGTGTTTGTAGATATCGACTTTTATCTTTAAATACTATATTTAAGGTAACAGAGGGGACACCATCTTAATTATTATGAACAATTTGAAAGCAAGTAAGTCTCTTCAATAAATGATGATGCCATATCTTTCAAGTGAAGGAGTGAAAAGACCTTATGAGCAGTTAGTATCTTATTTAAAATCAGCCGATTTTAGAGCAATCTCAGTTTAGACAACCTGAAATATTCTAAACTGAACAGCTTTTTAAAAAGAAAAACACTAACATTTAAAATACAAACATTAAATTCCTCTTGACGTTTTAGCATCATTGCACCCCATGATGTCGGCACCTAATGTTTTCACGATCCTCTTCACTTTAACAGTGTCATTGCCTTCTCAGCTGAGCATTTATTTTGCTTTCATAGAAGCATGACAACATGCTCCAGCTTGAATAAACAAATTGTTTTCTCTATAAATTCTCGAATGCACATAAACCCTTAGCTTACCTTAAAAAAGGAAACTGTAAGCCTCCAGAGTTTTAACAGAGACCATCTGTATTAAATTGATTTTGAACACACTTTGCTCTGCATCTTCAAGTCAGTGAGTATATAATTATAGATGAGGTAAGTGTGGGTAAGATATAAATCACAGGTGCAGGAATATGAAATACAAAATGAATGTTTAACATTTCTAATTTTTTCAACATCTTTATATGACATTTTTTCATTACAATTACATTTATTACCTCATCGCTATTCAGCTTTCACACAGCTACTTGAGCCAAAAGTGAAAGTTCTTTAGTACTGCTTTAAATTTGGTTGGATGAAACCAAAGGATGGTTTGAGTTTTTTAAACAGCTTTATTTGTATATTGCTTTGGAATAATGGCTTCTTCATCATAATAATGGCCTTTCAGCCCACGTACAGGATTGGTCTCACAATAATGTCAATAATGGCCAACTATTACAAGCTTCAGTCAGCTATATTCTGGGAGTTATTGACTGCCAGACACTTTGCATTTGACAACACATTATCAAATTTACTGATGAATATGTTATTGTCTCAATTCTTAGCGGAGGAATCTCCGACAACTGCTGTTAATGACTTTTTTTAATATTAATGTGAATAAAGCAATTGAAACATGCATAGACTTTGGGGCAATTCCCACACTGATTTCTCCAGTGGGGATCCATGATCAAACAGTAGAGCTGGAGACAGTTTGTAACAGACAGATTGCTTGGTAAAGCAAGCTCATCAGTGTATGCACTTGTATCGCAAACTTTGTTTGACTTTCTTTGAAAATCAACTCTGTTTTAAATGAAGACATAATATTCTTATTTTATTCAATCTGTTCTTGTTTTTCCTTTTGTTAGTGGCACATATCTTAACATGAAAAATAAGACTTTCCTGCATAGTATTGCAAAGGTTTGCCATATGGTTGCTGGCATCTCTCTTAATGACCTGAGTGATCAGTAGCTTAAAGATATTTAGGTTTGTGTTTCATCTTCTGTGGGCAGAATTCTCCTTTAAACAACAGGACAGAAAAAGTGACATATGATAAGATGGACAAAATTAAAAAAATACTCAAACCCTGGTGTATTCCTGGTCAACATTGTAAGGATTAATATGTACTCGTCTCCTCTCTTTTTGTGTTTGGGTGTGATATGTGCATTACTGCTACATTTTAAACCAGAAAAAATTCAGCCTGATTAACCGAACACAACAAAACGCTCAGAACCTTTTGTCCCTTTTAGAGTTTTTATGAATATCTTACTTCTTTTTTTCAAGTTAAAAGGGTTGCACTTTCAGAGTTCAAAGTTGGTTTCTTGTGCCTACATCAGATGGCTAAAGAATTTAATAATAGATTGTTCCCACTCGCCATACTGCCTACATGCTTCTGTACAGTGCTCAACTTGACACGTTCAACACCTATCGCTCTGCCTCCACATGAGTGACCCTGGCACATCACTCCTTTTCACCATGTTTCACCTCTCCTTCTCTTATGTTTTAGCTCCAACTTCCCTGAGGGCCTGTTTGTCCATTCACCAGCTATCAGTACTTTTAACAACATAATAGGCTTTTAGTACTTTTCTTTTGCAGCAGACTGTTAAAAGAACATATGTCTCAAAAGAAAATAACAATATTCAGTCACTTGCTGCTTTTGGGTTATTATCAAGTGGACTTAGCTATACTTTTGATCAGTTTAATAAGCAGAAATGGTTGAATTTAAACCAAATTGCACACTAACAGATCTTTAAATGGACTCTTCATTCAATTAATTGTTTCTCATCTAGAATGTTGATCAGTTCTGATTAAAAAGGAAAATTAATGGAAAATGAGGTAAATTTCCCCATCTGTTCTAAAAAGGTTGTCATTCACGTCTCAGTGGCTCTTTGCTGACAGTAAGTATGAATCATTTTTAAGAAAGGTGCAAAAAAGATCAATTCATCTACAAGGTTTATTTTAGCTCTTTTACTGTGGAGCTGTTTTCTGGACACTGTTTGCCTTAACAAGCTAATACTTGTTTAAGCTGATTTAATGAGCTGATAGCAGCTCTCAGAACACAATGCACAAAAAATTCAGCTCGCAAGCCTTGAGCGTTGCCTGCATTCCTCTATTTACTCAAGTTTGATGGCGAATTCGTCAAGCATTAGCAGAGGGACACATCACAACCAGCTATGAACCTGACCAGTCTAAACACAAAATATTTCTTGTCTCCTTTGAAAAAACACAAGCTTTCACATTTAATTCTGCTTGATCAAAAACACAGCAGGGGAGAACCCAGGGGATTCTGTACTATTCAGAGAATTAGCAAGAGAAGAGGAATGAGATCCGCCACGCTAACACTTGTAGCCGAGTCGCTATCAGACAGTGTTTTATCTTTGCGCCCCCAAAGCACCTGTTGATAATTCTAATGAGCGGAATAACGCTCCCAGCGGGGGACTAAATTAAGCTGCAGGAGTCACAAACAGACCTAATAAGGCACTGTGCGGCCTTTGCACACCAATACATACAGCAGATCCCTGGCGAGTGTTGCATAAACACACATACAATATATATATATATATATATATATATATATATATATATATATATATATATATATATATATATATATATATATATATATATATTTATAAATCATGGCTGATTAGCAGACGATTAAGTAAAATACTTAAATCAAAACACACACTTCACTTTTAGTAAACTATTTAGAAAATTAATAATGCCAAAAAAAGGATATCACATAAGGTCCAAATAAACAAAAAAAGAAAGAAAAACAACAAAAAAAACAGATGTTTTATGTTAATCATCAATTTAAGGAAAGCTGTTGTGAATTTTGTCCAGCTGACAATGAAACCCTCCATAAGAGATTAAAGCAACAACGGTTATCTCTAAATGTTCTAGTTCACAGTGGTAGTTCACAGTGGTTAAAAAAGTGCAAAAAAGTATCAGGGATAACCACAGCTTTGAGAGGATTATAAAGAAAAGCCCATTCAAGAGGTTTGGGGCAATTCACAAGGCAAGGACTGCAGCTTCAAGAGGCTTCGCAGAGACATGTCCACAACATGAGCTACTACTGTTGCATTCCTTCTCTTAAGCCAGTCCTGAAGCAGAACGAAAAGGAATAGGTTGTTTCTTTCTGGTCTAAAGTCTTTTTCAGATGAAAGAAAAAAAATAATCCAAGCGCACTAATAGTAAGCTGCTTTGACATCAGCTGGAAGTATCTATGGTCAGTAATGATAGCATGATGGCCATGCTGTGATTAGTCCAGTGTGTTTTTGCAAGTTTAAACTTCCCAAGTCAAAAGCATTTGATGACCCCTGACAAGTTTTTAAGGATATTTCTATTTTCTTCCAACAGGACTCGGTGCCTGCCAACACTTCCAAATGTACCAATATTTTCCATAATGACCACAGTTGATTGGCTGCAAACTGCCCAGAACTTAGATCCATAGAAAAAAAAAGGAAAAGAAGTGGAGAAAAGAAATAAGCTCCATAGAAAATCAATGGAGTATTGTCGAGAAGAAAATGTGAGACACCAGAGCCAACAGTGAAAACAAGCTGAAGGCCTTATTACAGCAACTTGGGCTGATCGTCTTCATGCCACGAAGCGAAGATGCAGTGATTTAATCAGAAACTCCGAAATTGTGGACATTATAATTGAATTGAACTGATTAATTGAAATAAATTAGCTTGTTTATGATATTCTAAATTACAATTATAATATATATTCGAATGTATAAAGAAATAACTGTTAAGCTTAATTATGGAAACAACCTGGAAAGAACTAATAGGATAGAAGAAGCACTTAGACACAGAATCACACACATGCCCACAGAGTTATGTATAATCACCCTCTGCAGCTGGTCCTTTTACAGTCCCAGCTGCTGAGACTAACAGTCACTGCCTAGCAACCACCTATTGGAAAATGTGTTCAACTCTGGACCCAAGCAGCCTGCTGCTGAAAGACAACCAATCAGGTGAATGGCTCCCCCTGGGATGAATGGTTGAGATCAGAAGAGGAGGACTGGGTTTAGTCAATAAAGCTTCAATATGGTCAGCAGCAACCTAGTTTTTATTTTTCTCTTTCAAGCTTTTTTATGTTTTTTTGGCACCTTTATTGGTGTCAAAGCTCTCAAACCTCATACCCGTCAGGTGTTTCACCCTCTCCTGTGTGTAGGAGGCACTCCATAACACTCAAGCCAAAACCTACTTTGGGAAATACTCTGTAAAAGATTTAGTGGATATTTTGTAGTCTTTTTCATTATTGGGTTTATAGCAGATACCTCTGAATAATAAATATGTTTCCTTAAAAAAACTGAAAACAAGTGTAATTTTTTTTGACATTTTGCTTCACTCTACAAATTACTGTTTATCAAACCTTTCATTTTGCAAAGTGAAATCAAATCTAAAGTCAACGCCTCAGACAAAAAGACAATGTTTATAACGCAACAAATTTGGAGAAAGATTAGGTGTCGCCGAAGAATTTCATTTCTTCTAGTGGCTGCTGGGAGATTGACAGTAAGCAGTAATAAAGTGATATGAAAGCTCTCAACCTGGGACTCTCTGGCACAATGAGATCATAATAAAGCAGAACTCTAACAGGACCAAATCAAAGCTTCATTTTTGCTGTGATGGATTTTCTGTCTTTAGTAATTTTATGTCTTGTAAGTTGCTTTTCAAATCCGCAGAAAAAAAAAGAAAGAAAGTTATTTATTCCTGACTGTAAACGAAAGTTCACTGAAGAAGGAAAAGAAAAGAAGCAAAAATCCTAAAGATGCAAAATCTATGATATTGATCAACTCACACTACAAAAAAAAAAATCTGAATTAGCATGCTGTACTTTGCGTGAATTTTCCAATATAAAATACTATTGCACTTTTGAGTAATAATCATCGTTGTATATTACTTAGGTTGTTCCAACCATCTTACAGTTAAATGCTTCAGAATATAAAACAAACTTTAAATTTGTTTTTCCTCAATGTGGCCCCAAATCAAACTCTTTAACAAGCAGAACATTTGGAAAAGTCGGCTAACAATCTGTTGTAAACCAACCAGCCTCACTCTGTTTACCTTTGTTTCCTAAATGCTCATATCCTACATGGTTTCCTCTTCTGTTTCAATGTTTTCTCAAAGCAGGAGTTTGATTCAAGGCTAATTCAGTATTAATAATGGGGTGTCATACTTGGATCAGCAATGATGTGAACAATCATATGCAAAACAAGGAGAGACACATAACCCATGTAAAATGATACTTGGAAAATATGTTTCATCTATGTATCAGAACTGTAGCATGTTTATAGTACGGTATAAGGCACAGCAGGCTTTCTGCTATTCAATAACAGCTACCAAGTAACGTTATTTTAAAGAGTTGCCAGAGAAAGTGCCTAAAATAACATTCATAAAGTAGAACCCTTAAATATGCTTTATGTAGCTCTGCAAACATAGAATTTTCAAAGACTGTGTTTTTCTTTAACTTTTGAATTTCTGTAGATTTTGGAATTTATTTCAGGTTATGTATTAGGTTTTTGAGGACCCAAATGCAGAGATGAGGAGGCAGAGATGAGGTTTGCTGAGATAATTGAAAGTCCAAGGCAACAGAGGCAAAAACAAAAAAATGAAAACCAATAATCCAGTTAAAATCAGGGAAAACACACATGGGGAGCAAAGAGCTGAGATAGCAACAAAACAACAAGAAACCAGCAATGAGGAACTGCAGAGGTGGTGTATAAATGGGGAATAGAACAAAGGATGGGCTAATGAGCTGAATATAGAGCAGGTGTGAATAGAACTAACTAGAAGGGAGACAAAGGGAAAGGAAACTAGCACAATGGGGCAACAGAGAGTATCTCAAGAACACATCATAACTACAAACACAAAATTACAAAGAAACTAAACATAAACCAAAACAGAGGGCAGAACACTGACAATTTTATTTTCAATTTTTAAGACCTTCAATCTTTGTGGACCTTTACTCTTCAGAATACATTTTTTATTATTTATGTATCTTTCCAAGTCATCTTTGTTTTATATAAACAGGGCTGTGAAAAATGATTTTGCACACCACTCTAGCTGTGTGCTTTGCATCTTCACTGACACACTTCAACACCTAAAACAAGGTTATGCATTTAGACAGGGTCCATGCTCACATGTTTCATTCCTATCTGTAAATAAATATGTTTTAAATTGAGTCAGAAATATTCTGATAACTGACTTCTTTTTTGTTTTTTACAAAGACAAACTGTAAAGCTGTATTAGTGTTTGACCCTGATCATTTGTCTCTTTTGTGTTGAGACCAAGCTGACGACTCAGATATTTCACTCGGTGGAATTTTTTCAGACATTGGAGATGATTAAATAACCAGTCCTTGCGATCTGCCCTGCACTGGATTTCTTGAAACAAACATCATGAAGCCAGTTTGTAAACTAAAAATGGCTCAAATATTCTGAATTCTTCAACTCACTTCACACTTAGAACATGCAAAAAAAAAAAAAAAAAAAAAATTATAAAAGATGTTAGTGCCTTGGCTATGACCACTTACATTTTAATTTAATGCATTATTTTACTTTTTTTTTTTTTTTAGAAATTGTGCAAGAATAAATAAGCTTTGCAAAGTAAAAACAGCCAAAGCAACAGGGAAAACAAAAGGCAGGACCTCGCTAGACAGAAGAGCGTGCATTCTCCTTTAATTTACCCAGGAAACTTCAGTGTTTAATAAGGCATACTGGGGATATTGTTGGAGAGCAAGTTCTTCTATCAGTCCAAGAGCTCTAATACCACCCCAGGCCTCCATGCTAATAATTACGTCTGAACCTTCCCTACATAAATCCATCAAAGATTCAGCTATTACCCTACATTGCCACACAATCATTTCTGGTGACAGGAAACACTAAAAACCTCCTGTTTTTTGTCTCATTTCATCCCTCTCCCTTCCTTTTTCTATCATTCTATCTGGAGTGGCTCAGCTGCGATCCTTCCATCATTTCTATACCTCCCTGGTGTGTTGTGCTTTTTCGCCTCATTGCTTCAACAGCACCTTTTCTCTCTTTGCCCTCCTCTTCTCCCCCTCCTCCCTCAGATGCTCTGACTGTCTTGTACCTGACAACCTCCCTCAGCCCGCCCCCCCAAACCTCACCAGGCCGATACTTCTCCTTGACTCTAACCTTTTTCTACCTCCTTCCCTTCCCCCTGTGCCACTTCATGTCACCATGCATCATGGTAATTCTTATCGGAGTGCCAGGTGTCTTGCTGCGTATTTGTTATCCCTTACACTATCTGCATCCCCTTATCTGCGTGTGCTGTGTTTCATCTTCATAATGCAGTTTTTTCTTTTGCATTGCAAAAACTGTCTTTGAGGTTTAGTGCTGATTTTCCAGAATATGTTTTATCTTAAAGTGACCTTTAGTTCTATCTAACCTAATTTCTTATGCATTGAAGAAAACCGACTTTTTAAAATTAACTTTACAGACAACTAGTAACCAGGGACTTCACAAGTCATTAAAAAATTTGCTTATACCACATCGTAGTCCAAATTATCTTTAAAGATCAATGCATTTGCATACGGTTAAGGATGGAAAGTGAAATAAGTCACAACATTTCATCAGTATTACAAGGTATACTGATGGTTAAGCGGTTTTTGTACACAGTGCAGCATCTAAATGAACTTGATTAAAATGTCTACCACCAAAACCTGCACAGTGTTATCATATGTTTCTGAAATTAAACTTCAGTCAACCAGGGCTACAGTTATCTATTACTTTAGTAACGATTAATGTAGTGATTATTTTTTCTAAATCTAAATAGAGATCAGTTTTGTTAATCGTCCCTGAAATAATAGAAAAAAATTAAGTGCAAAAAGTAATTTAAATGCTAATAAAATTGCCAACGAGTTGTACGGAAAAGAGCTTTGTAAGGCATGTCATCCATCCATCCATCCATCCATCCATTCATCCATCCATCCATCCATCCATCCTACAAAGTTCTATAACTTACATATATATATATATATATATATATATATATATATATATATATATATATATATATATATATATATATATATAGCATGTTTATAGGAAGCTTTAAACTTGGGTAGCATTTGTTTTATTGGCAAAAAGAAAAACAAGCTTCCAAATGTGAGGGGCTGTGAAAGAATTACGATCAACAGGAACTGAAGCTATTGGATTTCTGTTCTCTGAGTATTTTTTTTACTGTATTAAACAATCTTGCAATGATGTCAGAAAACTCTTACTCTTTTCTCTTTTTCTCTTAGATTCTTAGTATTTTCAACCTAGCACTGTATTTTTATTAGCCATGTTTTGTTATTTTATTTGAGTTTTTATATATTTGCCAACTAATCCCTCTTTTAAATGAGAAATAATTTTGTTTGCAAATGTTTTAGAAAATTCCCAGCTTCGATTGCCAAGGTTATTAAAGGTGGAGCAGCGTTCAAATGGAGGACAGGATAAGTGGTCATGAAAGATATCCAAGCGGATGCCCACACACACACACACACACACTCAAAGAGAACCCACAATTCAAAATGATGGCTCCTCTAAAACATTTGGCACCAGGGACGCAAAAGTTATAACCACACAGATGAAATGTAACGTAGATGGAGGGATAACCTGACATAAATTCACAGGGACAAACATTGAAGAATAAGGATGGAGTGAATTAAAATAAAAAAAGACGTCTTTGTAGGGAGTGTAGGGATATAATAATACTGACACATCCCCAAACACACAAACACAAAGACTTACTGCAGAGAGCTGAGTGCACTTTGATAATGTTGCAGCCCTTAGGCCTTAATTGTCCCTGAAGGATCAACCCCTGCTTGCTTTAAGTCAGCTCCTTACAGTGTGCTGCATGTGTATGTCAACAGATGCAAGTGCATGTGCTCTTTTCAGGGTGCTGATAAAAGCTGCCTGCGGCGACGCAACGAGCTTCACTATGACACCAAATACACCCTGGAGGACTGCAGACGCCCTGCTGCTCACAGATGACAAAATAAAAAAAAAGAATGATGGGATGAATGCAAAGGAAGGGGGGGTGGAGAGAAAACAAAGCTGATGGTAGATGAAGAAAGATGAAGAACACTTACAAACACAGAGCACTGCATTGAAAGAGGAAGACTGAGAGTGGAGGTAATTTGTGATGACAGAATGAGAAATGGAAAACAAAGAGGTAGACGCGGAGAGAGAGAAGGAGGAAGAAGTGGAGATATGCAACATGATGGATAAAAACAAAGAAACAACAGAAGATGAAAGGAGTCACACGGGGTGGCAGAGGGAGTCTTCATCAGAGGAAGGCAAGGTAGAAAGATTACTCAACCATATTAGGTGTGTGGATGAACAGGTGGGGGGTAAACAGTACTCGAGTTGAGGGGGGATGGCATCCCCCTTCTTAAGAAAAATCTGAAAAATAATCCCCCTTATTAAATGACCATGCCCCCATACCATCCCCTGTGACATGTTATTACTGAATGTGTAAAATTTCTACAGTATATTAACAGTAATAGTAATAATATTGCCCTTTCAACATTTGATGGGCTGTGGGCTTACAGTATGAGTAGCCTGAGTAAACCAAACAAAATCAAAGAAGTGACCTACCATGACTTTGAAGCTGATCCCAGTGGGAAATTTGTCCTCTGCATTAGTCCCTAACTATTTGGACCAATGATAGCCATGCCAATCCAGGGACTGACTGCAGTTCTACTGTAAGGTGCCTTGGTCAAGGTTAATGATCAGCATACCTTACATGTAACAACCATACCATGCTTATTTCTTTAGGTTATTAGACTATATTAATTAGGCTATGTATGCTTAAAAAAAAAAAAAAATCCACCATTCCCCTTCTTTGGTTTTTTTACAACTAGACTACTGGGGGTAAATGAACACGTAAGAGACAATGGAAAAAGGGAAGAGCTGCCTCCAGGAAAGTTACAGTATTGGCTCCTAAACCCCCTCCCATAATTCCCGCCCGCATTTCGGCCCCTCTCTCTGTGAAGGGCTTTGGTCACAAAGCGCTCATCAAGCAGCCAGAACCATTTTAATGCAAGCCCAAGAAGGGAGAAGGGTATAGAAAAGAGGATTGTGAGGGGGAAAAGAAGCAAAGAAGAATGAGAGGTGAGACATGCCGAACGTGTGATGCCCCTTCATTGTGTTGAGAGTTATTCATCATCAGAAGATGCTCAGGGGAAGGCTGGATGTCAGCTCACATTGTTAGAAAAATGAGTTATTGTACATTCACATTGAAAGACAATGGAGGCAGAAAGTATAGGGATGCCTTTGTGTAAATGTGAATTTGTGGGAGTGTAAGCTCACACTATGTTAATATTTAGGTGTGGGAAGGAAGGAAGGAATAGAAAGGAAATCTATAGTACATAATTAGTTGTGACTCATATGCTCAGTCCAGAAAATTAGGAAAATAAAAAGCAGAATCCAGCGTAAATGTCACCCTGAGATCCATCTTTGTGTTCGCAAAGAGAGTTGGCGACCCTTTGCATTTTCAAGAGGCCACACATTTTTGTCATACCCAGTTGACTGCATAATTGACTGTCCACCCCTCCTCTCTCCTCCCCGTCCGTTCCATTGTTTCTTCCCGCCTTCCCTGACTTGTCTCCCTCTGCTGGGGTTATCTACCATGTACAGTAGGCCACCTCTGAGGCATCATTTGTCATTTCTGTCGTTACCATCTCTCTCCCGTCCTGCTTATCATCCATCGAGGTCATTGTAAACTGGGAAAAAAAATAACTACAGATAGACCAGTTATTCATTCGGAAAAGGGGAATCATTCAATTTGCCACTCAACAGCTCTCTTTAGTTAATAGCTGGAAAATAACTTAAAGAAATCTGTATTATCCGACCAAAATTCTGAGAATGCATAAACCAATGTAATATACTTGAAAACATTTTATAGAGTTTATGAAAATCGGAAAAAGATGAGATACATTTACTGAGCTATCTACCAGAAATGCCTTCCTAGTAATGGGTTGAAACTCAGGTTTACTTCCAGAACTGACAATTTTTTCATTTAGCCTTTTTGTGTCAAACTTTAAACACAATGTTGAGATGTTGGTCCATTTTAAAATAACGACATCTGCAGGTTCTGAAGATTTGTCAGTTTCACACCCACAATGAAAGTCTGCTGTTTTTCCGAGTCATAATGGGACTTTTTTTTATCTAGGTTTTGGTGAGACTGGACGTCATTGGAGTATCGCCATATTCAACAAAGCTGTTTGTTTTTATCATCTGTTATTATTTTAACAAGGAACACCAGAAACTTCAGCCTCAATTTTCCATTCCTAGTCAATGTCAGTTTCTCTTCACTGTGATGTTCATCTAAAACTTTTTCTAAATCAAGTAATCTTCATCACATCTAGATGCCTTAAAGATATAGTGGAGGATTTCCACAATTTTTTTAAATGACCACCCCCCTCCACTTTACAAAAAAACACACACACATGCACAACCATGTACCAGCTTTAGAGAGGGAATGCCTATTAAATGCATGCATGAGCATGGACGAGCCCATCTCCCCTTGTGCACGCTCTGTTTAAAAGTTGCTGTTTGCATCACTCATACAAGCTTACTTTCCAAGAGAAGATTTGCAATTTTTCCACTACCAGCGGTAGTGGAAAAATTTTCCCCTCACCAACGGTTAGAGAAAATGGGGACAAGGATGTATGGCATCCTTACGTAAACATATCATCAGAATGATTGACAATTAGGAGGACCACTTATTTTGATGATCCACCTGAAAAAAGAACATCCTCCACTATACCTTTAATGCTAAATTACTTATTTCCATGTGGTTTCTCTGAATGCTTATTTGTGCTAATAGCCAACTGCAAAGTTCTAACTTACTAATTGGCTGATTAGTATGATCATGTAATGGTTTTTTATTTTTATTTTTTCTGCACGAATCAAAACTACCCCCTCTATAAAAGTGTCTGACACATGTTTAACTTTTATGTTTTACAGCATTAATCTGCGTATCAAATAAAAAAAAAAATATATATATTTTTTTTTCGATCATTAGAAGCCTAATCATCCATAAAGGAAATTATTGCTAAAATATTTTCTTTAATGAAAATAAAAATGTAAAACTTTAACTTTGCCAACAAAAAAAAAAAAAAATCTCTTTTCCCTGCCTTTTTAACTGACCCCCACAGGCTTGGACAGTAAAGCTCAGCTAACGCTGGAGCTAATAAACAACACAGTAAACAATCAGCAGAGGTGTTGGCCCATATTTACTCGCTGAGCCTCTATAAAGTCCCTTGTTTTATCCCCGCTGTGGCTCTATTCTGCTGCTGATAACTGAGAGGAGGTACAGTAGGTGTTCAGTCTCAGATTTTATTTTACTTTTCTTTAGGATTCATTAAAACATAGCTTGGAAACATGTTTCCATATATTATGTCCTTGCTCATGTTTTTGTATCTGATCACAATTGCTTAAAATAAATGATGTCCAAAGAGGTGGCTCACAGTATGTCCCTGTAATAAAAATTAACAACGAATGCGGATAAAATGCAAATGCCGATCTGATTATGCACCATAGCCAACCTGAGTTGTGAATATTATGAGATGCCATCCCTTGCCTTAGGCGAACATGCACAAAAGCGTCACCTTTTCTAACTCTGGCGTTCAAGCTGCCACACAGGTGTAAACTTTTTAATTTCACCAACAGCATTGAAGCAAAACTTATTGAATTGACATGACTACAGAGCAAAAGACCTCACCATCCGACAAAGGACCCTCAGGGAACCAAGCACACCAACTCTTTGAAGGCTCACAATGATTTCTTTCTTTTGGAAACTTCAAAGTGAATGTTTGTGCATTTCTTTTTTTTTTTCATTTTATTAGAAATGTCCTTTGCCTTTTTTCCCCAGTATAAAACCCTAGTGTCAATTCATACAAAGACTTCGAGGGTCACACAGCTCCCATGAGTTTGTTACCAGCAGCTAAACCAGCAAATCTATTCATGGTATTTAGAGTAGCTAAGAATGATAGCTAAGAATTGTATTCTTCATTTTTCATTAGGGTATTCCTAATATTACATTTTAATGGAAATCTTAATACTTCAATAACATAATTAAACATGAATTCATTAAAAGTAATTTCTAGTCAGAGCTAATCACTTTGAGGCTATTAGAAATGAAGGAGAAGCAATAAAACACACAATGTGTTTTTTGTGCTAGACAACAATATTGGATATGGTTGGAGCAAAGTCGCATCTAGGACAGAACCTATGCAATCTAGACAGTTTCATTCGTGACTGTTTGATTTATGTTCTCTATCCCATTATTGAAATGAATCCCTCCATCCAGCAATTGGTTACTTATAAAAATGGACTAAAACAAACCAAAAAACATGGAAATTGAAGCCTGGGAGAGTGGAATTTTGACATCAAAAATATATTGGATGCCTGCTTGTATGGGTTCTCTACAAACACTTCCAACATCCCTATAGCACCCATGAATTTGTCAGTCTGACTGAACAACTGTTTTTTTTCATCATTGGGTCTTGTTACATCAGGCTGTCATCAGTCTACTGACCTGTACACACACACAAACACACACACAAAACACCATACCCACTAAAACACAGTGTGTCTCTGTGACAAAAACAGGATTCAGAACCCCCTTGAGATACTCAGTGCATGAAAAGGCTCTCATCCAAATGGCTCATGTATTCAGCCTGGTCCCCCAGAGGACCTGCCCTGTATTGATAGAGCAGAATGGTGAAGGCACTTGTCAAAGCATGAGACAGAACAGAGCGACATAGTTCTCACACTACCTGAATGACACACAGGACAAAACAACAAGGCATCCCACTCTTTTAGGTGTAATTTGATTCAAGGGTGGAAATGATCACGCATTGTAAACTGGGAACATACAGTTTGTGTCTGTAAGAATAAAAAAAGTGATATTTTATGAATAAAAGGAAAGAGGAAAACTTTGAGAATAGAAGGTAAAAAAGGAGTTTGAGATGTTCTAAAAAAAAAACAAAACAAAAAAAACCTTCATGTAGCTTGTCAACCTTGAGGTCCACAAATTATGTGCCATGATGTTGGTGTGGCCATGTGCGATCGGTGTGTATTAGGAAAAATGAAAGTAAGAAAAGTTCATCTTTGTGGTTAGGGGACATTTTATATTAGAGCGACAGTGAATTTCTTCAGCATATATTTCAGAGTCACATAGGTACTTTCAAAGGGGCAAAGCAAAACAAATAAAAGTCACAGTTGAATCGTTCTGTTTGAAATTGAAGACCTACTTTACAACCCACTTCACACTGGACTAAGATCACACCAGCTAGAACATGGCTACAGAGTGCATCTTTAGAGCCGAGTGTGGTCCCCATCATACACAGTGTAGCCAAGAGAGAAACCCAACTTTGAGCATGCACAAAAAATCTCTAGGGAGATGCTGTGGTTCATTATTGTAGTGAAAACACGTCTGTGTGCAGCATGGAGGGATATGGAGCAACACTGTGGTTTGATGATGAGTGCTGACTGGTCATTCTGGATTTAAACCAAGGCTAAATTCTAATGACACTATGCCAAGGTGGCAGGGCCCAACCCCATTTATTGGAACCTTGACGAAGAAGGGTTGGCATTGTTTTTAGTGTTTAAAAACAGAAAAAGATTAAGCAAACAGCATGCACAGCAACTCTAAGGTCTACAATTATAAAGTACCCACAATGAATGTTAAAACACTTTGTGTGGGCAGTTCAAAATCACAACAAAAAATAAAAACATATTTTGTATACTGTATCTATGATTACTTTTGAATGGTGAGATATTTACACAAAGCAGATAAAGTTAAAGTAAATTGAGTGCTGTGGTTGTTTTAAAGGTGTTATGAGGGTCATTTTTCAAGCAAAAACTGCCATAAGAAATTATCTTTCTTATACTTTTATACCTAAATTTTCTGCCCCAGTAGGAAATATCAGATAAGTCAATCCTTCAGGGCCTTCAGTTGATGTTTATGAGTTGATACAACACGCAACATGAAAACCTTTTTCCCATTAAGGAAAGCAAAAAAAGCTTTCTAAAGAACCTACCTGTATATTTGTGACAGATTAACCATAACCATTATTTCTATTGTCTATTCTCCACAAATTTAAACAAAGCAACATGAACCAGAAAAATAAACTAATTAACACCACAGTAGTGCAGACTATCTTTCAAGAGAGCATTGTTCTCTGTTTCTGCTACAGTATAGCAGGTATGACATCAGCTAAATAAACCGCCTAAGTAGAATCCATTATCAACTGTCAGCCAAAACCAATTTCTAGCTTGTGGAATAAGTCACACATTAGCTTGAAAAAATGGCTTGTTCAAAAAAACCACAGCTTGAAGCTTGACAAGATTGATTATGTCATGAGCCTGACCATGTAAGAATCCAGGTGCCTCACAAGTTAAATGACTCATGAGCCATTTGCAAATATGAGGTTGGAATAAAGAAGCAGCAAAGCCTGCATTTGGAGGACGTAGGCGTGGTGTAGTGATGAATCAAACTAAAGGCTTTCCTCCAGGAGACTGGGGAAAGTGTTTGTGAGAGAACATGACCTTCTGGTGTTTCTATTAGTTCCACCTCATTAGTTTTAATTCTAAAGTTTGGGTATCCACATTACCTGACATGGTCAAAGAAAGGGTCATGGCTAAAGTTCAAGTAGACCCCGTCACAAAAACATTACAGGTTGTTGAAAGACTGGCTGCAAAAGTCTATGAACTGATAATATTATTGGAGAGTTTAATCTTTTTTTTTTTAAAACTTAGTCTGAAGACTGTTTATTCCAACAAACTGGTAAAGTAACTACAGGGCAAACAGAGCCCAATATTCTTACTAAAGAGCTGAAAAACAGATTAAATATTTAATAAAATGCTTCAGAAGGTTTCAAGGTAAATCTGAGCTTTTTCATTTGTTTTGGGGTTTTTTTAAGTAAGATTGCCTAAAAGCATGGAAAGGAAATGTTTTTTCTTCTCTGTGCTTTATTGTTGTTGTGGATTGAAAAAAAAGAGGGCCAGTAACCCCTCGGTTTCACTGGATGCGCAAACAGCATCCAAGCTGATCTCAGTAATTATAGTCGATCAGAGTGGTTCCAACGGCTGCACTATAGCATGTTTCTGAAGCCTCCCAGACTCCCCAGTCACTGGCCGCTTCTATGAAATCTGCGGCTCTTCTATTTTTGCCTCTTGCTGCTCCAAATCCACGTCAGTGTAGAGTAAAGCGGATCGTTCAGGCAGGAAGTCAGTTGATGAAAAGCAAAGTGGATCTGGTTAAAAGACTGAAGGAGCAGACCGTGGATCACATTTTCTGAACTTTTAAGTACTAAAAAAAAATCTGTATAAAGTTGATTGACAGCCTTAATAAATATGAGCATTAGATTGAAAAAATTAACAATAAAAACTAAATATTTTAATCAACCTGAAGAAAAAAAAACAGGATGATTAGATAAAAGCAGGTACAGTACAGATTATAGTGGGAGTATTGGCAAAATAAATATTTTATTGTTCTATTTAAAGCCTACAGATTCACTGCTATAGAGTGATGAGGCAATCCAAATGTGATCTGAGTCCAACTGCGCAGATCAATCTGCTCTGAAAATAGGGTGGCTGGCAGAAGCTGCGAATATTTAGTGGGACCAAGCGATAGGATCTAAGATGATCACTTGGTAGGACTCAAATTGGGAAAAAAGAAGGTTTCCATGTATGAAAACAGTGCAGTTCTATGTTTTTGAACATGAACCTAGAAGAGAGAAAGCAGAGTTACTGGAAGGAATTCTACTTCAGTTTGCTCTAAATCTTATTTTGTTTACATCTCCCACTTCTTATTGTTTTCTATATTATGCTGTACTACTTGCTTCTAAGGATCAGCGCCTTTGTTCCTCATTTATTTCTCTTTGTTTTGTTTTTCTCCCTTATACACCTTTCCTCTCTAAATCAGTTCTATTCTGTTTTATTTATTAAAATTCTGTTTATCAAATGACCTACATTGGTGTTGCTGACTTTAAAAAACCAAAGTTTTTTTTTTACTTTTCTTGTTTGCATTATTGTGTATTTGGTTCAAGTAAGTATAATATTAGTTCTTTTTTTCTACACAAACCTGCCCTCTAACTTATAACCATCATGGGATTTTAGTTTTTTTTCAAAATTTTAGAAAGAAATCATATTATGCTCTCACTAATTAATAAATAAGTGGTCATATCTGCGCTGAAAACTATAAAATAGATCCCACAAAGGGGGCAGGATAGATAACCTCCCGCACTGTGGTAAATATTCCCTCTTGGACAAAAGCATAAATTAAAAAATAATTACAATTTTAAATGTATTTAAATTAGTCACTTAAGTCAAAATATTTTCTCATTAATTCCCCAATAAAGAAAGGTCCATTATTATAATAGTAAAATTATTTCCAGTTGCAGTATACAGTTTTTCCAGATAAAGTAGGGAAGTGATCATTTCTTTGCACAACACTAATGTTTGTTTTTTTTGTCTTTGTCGAATATGCCGTTCCTATGAACGTTTTGAAAACAAAAGGAGGAAAAATAGGTGGCCATGTTTCAGCTCTTGTGTTTTTGAAGATGATAATGAACAGTACAGTTTTAATTATGCTGGCAATTTCATAAAAGGACCTGGAAGAGTGTTTCCATATGCCACTTTTCTGTGGTTGAAATAGGCTGTCAGGGCACAGGAGAACACTTCATTTCAGCACCTCATTAAAAACCTGCTCCCACACACGTGAGAGTTAATCACACAGCTGTCAACAAGCCTGCAACTCTTATAGTGACAAAGGCACAAAAAAACTGAATAACAACACTTAATGTCTGACTCAAATGGTCCAACAAATGGTCATTTCTGTCTTTCTTGAGATAATTTTAGTCTTCATATTAGCTCAAGGTAAAAAGGCACTGCCATCCTCTAATGTGTCCAACTTCGAAGTAAGTACTCAGGAAAATGTACCTGCAAACTTAAAAACAACTTGGTCCTCCATTAGCAAGCAGACTCCCTGAATTTGTAGGGCCAATGCCCTCCAACTTACAGAAGGTACCTACAGAAATAAGAACTCTACAATAAAGTTATTTATGCAACAATGAAATAAAGTAAACAAGACAAAAATATGTTTAGCTCTAGTAAAGTTATAAAGCAAAATAAAAAAAAGATAATCCAGCACTAACTAAATGCTTTTTAGATATGCTTATTTATCGTAGCCTTTACACACATACTATTTAGGTAGATGTGTTCAGCAACTTTTGTCTTGATGTTATTTAGGATTTAGCCCACCCTGGTATAAGTTTAATCTTCAGTCATCCTAAAAGAGTCAACTCCACGCAATCCCTTGGCCCATGACTGGCTACCCTTACCTACCTGCATCAAGTTTAAGCCACTGTTAGACTACAATGGTCATATTGGAACATTTCCCATTTACCAAGTGAAGAGAATGTTTGTTTCTTATTCCTCTTCTTTCTCTTTGCAGTTTATGATATTTCTTTCACTGAAATAAATAATTCAACCTCTTTTGGCATTTACTTAATCATATTTAGTTACTTAAACGCAATTGTTTTATGTCCTATCATGGTAGCATGAAACAGTTGTATTAAAGTAACTAAATATGATTAAGTAACTGCCAAAAATGGTTGCATTGCTAATTTTGTACTTTTTTCTCTGTCATTTTTTAGGAGTCAATTAAGAATCAACACAAAAAGCAGAAAAAGGGTTTACATTGTACTCAGTTAACATAAGTCTGTTGTTCTGCATTAGTTGTCAGCCTTTACTTGAAAAAGTTCTTTTCTGATTTTAAGTTTACTCCATGGTTGACTGCGGATTAAGACCCGTAACCGAAGAAATGTCTCCCCAGCATAAGAAGTCACAAATGGTATGTTTCAGGGTTCAGTAGATAAGGCTAATCAATGAGAGGGCAGGACGAGTTCAGATGGGAAGATAATTGTACAGCTCCAGCTTTCCATTAGGTCTGTATATCAGGGATTTCAGTGTACCTGCATCTGACTCATTGTGTTGAAGGGTGACTGAGGGATGTGAGCATGTGTGCATGATGCAGTGTTTAGGGGTGGCTGAGTACATCTCACACTGTGTGCAATCTGCAGGCTGACTATAGTTGTTGTATCCCCCCCTCCGTTGGCTCATCTCAAATGGCAATTTGTAAAACATGGTCCTCTGTTAGCCTGCTACCTCTCTCTCCCCATCATCCGACTACATGACTGCTCCTCTACCTCATCTGTCTACCCCCCCTCCTCTTCGCATCACTCGTTTTACTTCCGTTCTTCAACCTCTCTCTCATTTCCATACCTCCTGTGCCTTCTGCATATTCCCTCTGTCCGCTTGTTTATCTCCCACTTATTTTTTGTTTCTCTCCATCTCTCTCATTTGCCCGTCTGCTTCATGCGTTTTTCTCTTCCACTTCATTATCAGAATGTGCTTTCTTTCCGTCCATTGTGGATGTAGCACTCTGATTACCCCCTCTGTCTCGTCCCCTAAAGCTAATTTTAAGATTTTATTCTGTAGTGATCTCATTCAGCTTCTTAATATAATTAAGAATTTGTTTCCCTGCTTTCAGAGGCAGATTGAAAAGATGCAGTCAGTGTTGAGTCTCTACTTTACACTACATGCTTTGTGTCTTGCTTCTCGCTCTGGCTTCGATCCCAAGAGGAAGTTGGAACAATCAGAGTCTCTGCTGTTTTTCTGTCACTCAAACTTTAAAGTAGCAACCCCCTCTACTGGTTTGGTTTACATTTGCCAGTGGGATGCTATGGTTTTATTTAAAAAAACAAAAACAAAAAAAAACCGACAAGGTATAACATACCAATCATGGTAAAGTGCTTGGATTTAACAGGAAAAAGGTATTTGTATTTCAGTAAAAAGTCAATCTAATTAACTCCATTGCCAGTATGTAAGAGTACGTCTCTGGTCCAATGACCACATATGATGTTACTGATGTCATCTTACTGGACACTTCCAAACAAGAAAGAAGATTGGTTTACAGCCAAAAACCAACGCTCGCTATATGCCAAGCCACCACTTTATCTTTCCAATTAGTTGATATCTTTGTAGAAATATTTGATCTTTGATTATTTTTCTCTCTTTCCAACTTACCCTATTCAAGATCAAGACTTTTGTGGTTTAATGAAGACCTCATCAAAAGTTACAAGATGAAAGATATAGATCTAAACAGAAGTTGCTCAATATGCTGTAAGAGCTGCTAGAAAGCCAACCCTTTTTATTTCAGTTGCCAATAAAGAAATCAGCATATTTCTCAGATCACAAAAGAAAACCTAATATTTCCACATCAGTTTCCTATAATTGCAGATGCGCTTTTGTAAAATAAGGAAATTTTCAATTGACAATGTTCTGTATTACCGTACAGAACATTGTCAACATGCTCTGTTTTATCATTTATAAACAATGCTGCAATTTTTTCAGTCACACACATTGGTGTATATAGTCTTGGATTTTTTTTTAGATACACAAAGTGGTGAACAAATATAGGCTGGATGTAAAAAAAAAAAATATTTTCAATATTTCTTTTTACAAACTGAAATGAAAAAAGGGTATTTAAACTTTTGCTAGCCCCTTTGGTCTGAACTTATAACCTATAAAAGCTTTAGAAAATGTGCTGCTCTCTTTTTCCTATTTGCTTTGCTATGTTGCTAGTATGATAGTAGAGGAAAGCCAAAAAGCAAATCAATATGAAAAGTGAGCCATGTCTGAGTACCAAAATCCTATTGACAGCATTAATTACATTTGTAGCCATAATATATGTTTTTCCTGTCCCATGACTGAGTAATCTCCTGCGATGTGTGTCCAAACAGCAGACAGGGAACAAACCTTGAAAACCAAAAGAGGAACTGTTAAAGAGAATGACAAAATTATAAAGTATAATAAGTAATGCGTAAATGGATGGAATGAATAATAATCTGAAGGACAAAGAGGGGAAGGATGATGAACAGCTGACAAGCTCAGGTTTTTCTCTACTTTTCTCCTTTACCACCAATGACCTCAACTGTTTTCCTCCGCCTATTATTTACTTTTCCTCTATTAAATTTGTTTTCAGCTTCTCTTGTATTTTGCATCTCTGTCCAGAAGTAGCTCCCCGTTCTCCACTCTGAGTGCTCCGTCCCTAGCTGCGAGGTAAACAATCTCTCTTTTTATCTCCGTTATCCATCTATCTGCCCTTGTTTCCCTGGCTTTATGCATCCTTTGACCGATCCATCCATCCAGCCACATGCCAGTGCACCCTTCTGTGTGCGAGTCTGTGTTAATTTCCATGACAACGTCAACATAAAAACCCAGCCCAACTCCAGAGATTCCACACATTTGCATCTCATTTACATGTTTCCGAGCAGCCGGCAGCTTTTGACTTTGACAGCGGCAGGAAGACTGCCATGGACCTGTCCGTTTTTTGTTTTTTTTTGTCCCTCCTATTTGTCCCCTCTAACTAAGCCTGGCGCTAGCCCATCAGTTCAATCTCTGCTCCTCACTCCTGTTGCTCTTTTTCCCTCCTTCTGTTCACTCCAAAAATAACTGCATGCAATGAATGTCATTCTTTCACTAGAGGCTGTTTTGAAAACAGATCTATTTCACAAGTCAAACTGTTTTTTTCTATCACCTCCTTTTCTGTTTCTTTCATTTGTACATTTTTTTCCGCTTTCGTCATTTTTTTCCAACCCTCTATGTTTTCAACATTGATCTGAAAGAATCTGCCACTGTATGTCATTCATTTCGTGTCTGAAAAAAAGGATCACATTTTCACTCTATTTGGAACTGAACAAAAGACTTTCCATCTATTTCCTTTGCAGACAAACACAGCTGCTGGTAAACACGTATGAAAACATGAGTTGCACTTGAAAGCATTCTTACTATTATTTATAGTCTATAATACGAAGCTACAGTAGCTTCTTATTATAGCTTAGTTTCTTGGATGGGAAGCAAAACATCTTCAAACTTGGAAACAAAGTGCAGTGGCTTGTTTTTTTAACTTTTTTGGAAGAAGCTACAGTACTGTGCTTGCTCCAAAGCACTGAAATATGGCGTCTTGTAACAGTATCCCTGCCCAATCTTCCTTTTACAACTTTTTGACATTACTGAAGTACTGACCTTGTTTAATGTCATTAGGATTTTATGGAATAAACCGAAACCTAGCTAAAGCCAGGCATACACTGTACGCTTGTTTCAATCGTTGCACAGAGCTACAGCTCACACTGTACGACAAAACTGAAGGGTTTAAAAGTTCACAGCTCATGATGTATGTTCTCACACTGTGCTGCCCAGTGCTCTGATGCGATCTACCTGCTCACCGTGTACATCTACAAACCACATCAGACTCAACTCAGCAGTGAGATGGCGCTACTCCAACTCATCTATCTGGAAGCCAAACGAGTTGAAGAGGAAAAAGACAGAAGTGTCTATGCCTCCTGTTAAATATGAAGCTCACTAGAGTGAAACATGCTGCATAGGCAATTTGTGCAATTTTGTGTGTTGAAAGCCCACAAAAGAAAAGGTGACAACTTATTTGGACAAAGACATGGCTGAGCAAACGTGGCTACTACAGTCTGTCAATTTCACAGAAAGAACTCCATGTCATCCATGGTTCTGTGTTTTCATCTGAGATGAAGAAGAAGAATCAGTTTTTGCGCATGCGCACTGAGCGATTTGCCCCCAACCACCTTACGACGGCCGACTGAATTTCAAAAATGTCTGATTTTCTCCCGACCTTACAATTCCTGATCGGGAGGTGGTTTTGAGAGGCTAATTTGCCCTTGTTACCTCCTGTACACTACACAACGCACAATCAGGCTGAAAATCGGTCTGATCAAAAAATTATCTCTCGACTGGAGAATTGGCCTGAAAAGGGCAAAAAAAAGCTTAATATATTGTTTTTGCCATGCTTATTTGATAAGTGGAAAGAAAATTATACCTGGTATTTAGGTCAAAATTTTTGTTTCTTTTTTCAGGTACCCCTAAATGAAATCTTTTTAACTAAATGCCATGACAAGACACTTGAATTATAAACAGAGTATGGCATAACTACCAATTACCTACACTGACCTGACAGCCATGTGATCAGGTCAGCTGAGGTCAACAGCTCAGTCAGGAGATTTGCTGAAAGGATATGCACTTGAAAATCTGGCTTTTATGGAATAGTGCTGAGATGAAACCTATTGTTAAAAAATAAACCAGTCAAAATGTATAATAGTCTGTGTGATGGAAATCAAACTTTACACATTTGTCTGAATTGTAACACATTATTTGGTGGGAAATTGTTTTCTTAGAGGGGATACGGAGGGTGGCTGAAGTTGATGAGAAGATATATGCAGTTAAATACAAGGCGATGCTGGAAAAAAAGTGAAGCTCCAAGAAAGTATTGAGACTAGGGGAAAGTTTAACCATCAACAGCTACAACAAACTAGCCAAAGGCTGCAACAAAATTGAATTAACAATCAGTGAGTGCTTGAAAAGCTAAGAGTTAAGGTAAGGGTTAGGGTTAGAAGAATAGGACTAAATTTTAGTCTGGATTAGGTTAGATTAGATTTATTTTAGATTAACCAAACATTGGGAGTCATGTTGAATCAGGGATGCTGATGATATATATTCATGTTGCAATTTACACTTTATTTGTAAAACACAACAACAATTTTCCACCTGTCTCACAAATTATTTTCCACTATAAAATGAAATCTTTCTACAATTGAATTAATAAATACAATAAATAGCAGTTTGTAAAATGTGAAAATAGGTAAAAACATTTTTTACCCATTACATTTCCAGACACTTTACAACATGCATCATGGATAATAAAGCAAGAAACACAGTCATGGATCCTACTGAAGCCATTTACACTCTACACATATCCTCAGCCAAAAATACATCCTCAGTTAGCTGTGAAATTAAACTTCTGTTTCATTTTGACTTGGTGGAAAAAAAAAAAAAAATCTTTTGAGTGGTTAACCAGACACAAAAGTGCTTTTCACCCACACCACCCCCCGCCCCCCATGCTTTTGTTCCATTATGAGGATTTCCAATTAAACAAATTCTCCATAACTGAGATTAGCATCACTAATTTGCCTCCTCCACTCCACAACAAATTACATTCTAACATCAACAATATGGCAAAGTCACCTCCAGTTCTCGTTGGTCGGCTGGAGAAATTGCAAAGTTAAACTGATGTGAAATTATGACAGGCAACTGAATTGTGTACGTCATTATCTGTTTGAGCCCTCTGCTGTGAAAGATTTAAACGTAAGCTAGGGATATAGGGGGTAATTGGTAGAAGAAGAAGTGATTTTGTTACCGGCGTCATTACCACCACTTGGGGACAGTTTATTTATATATATATATTAAGGCTGGGACATTAACGCGTTAATTTCGATTAATTAATCACACAGATATTAACGCGTTAAAAAAATTAACGCATTTTAATCGCACACCACAGTCTCCTGGTCGTTTGGGATTTCACCCAAGTAATTATTTCACCTCTGGGGGCAGCATTAGAACTATGGCCAGAATACCGTCGGACGGAAACTGAAGAAGAAGAACAGAGAAGAAAGTTGCTTTTAACTAGAGGGAGAGACAACCATGGAAGAATTAGACGAAGCAGATGAAAACATTTTAGTTGGTCCTTTGCAGGGGAAATTTTGCTTTAAAATACAGGAGGGAAGAGTCGATAAGAGCGCGATCATATGTAAATTATGCAACAAGGAATTCGCCTATCACCGCAGCGTATCAAGCCTCAAATATCACCTGAACGCAAAGCATGTAGCAGCTGGAAGAAGTCCTTGGCTGGCTGAGATCGACCAAACGCTCGAGGTTTTTCGGAGAAAAAACTGCCCAGGGAAGAAGGCGGAAAATCAAATTACAAATTGAAATTGTCAAAGGCGGATTGAGCATAAACTGGTATGTGAATGGTTCGGTTGGTAATGGAGTTAGGAGATGAGGAAGATATGGGTTTTGATGGGTGGACGCCAGTGGGGAGNAGAAAACACAGCAGGAGGGTAAAGTATTCCGATGATGGGAGAAGGAACAGTATTCAACGAATCACAGGGAGAGGAAGAGCCTCTGCAGTTTCATTGATTTGGAGCGGCAGGAGGAAAGGAAAGCGGGTACAAATGGGGGGAGCTAGGAGACAGAGCGGCTACTGTAGGAAAATGGTTTTCTAATAGAGTTAAAGAGTGGGAGACATGTCATGGACAACCAAAGACAGAGGGCTTTAAAGAGCCAGCCTTGAAGAAAGCAGAGAATTTTTCCTCAATGTTCAGATTTTTATGCACTGAACTGGCACCTCAATTCTCCGGGTGTCACTTGATTCTCAATAAGCTTTCTGCAATGATTTTTAAACTACATAATCAGTTTTGTGTTTATCAGTGACTAGGGTTGGTACAAAGAAAAACATGGATGGCTAAACCTCAGAATCAAGTGAGAAAAAAACCTGATATTCACACCTTTTTTCTATGTTTGTTTACAGGACTTTTAAGGTGACATTGCTCACAAACTAAAGCATGACTAAATCATTATGATCATCTTATTTGCACTCAGTGACTTGAGAAATGTTTGATTATTCCACTGACAATTTTAATTGGTTCTGAAACAAGATGAGACTCTTAAGGATAAAAGAAAGGGAGAAACACATAAACTTATGGATATTTTTAGTCAATAGCAATGTAGTAGAAGCAATAAAAAATAAAATACAGGGAAGTATATAGTAAAAAATTATTAGTCAGTTCTACAGCTTTAATGCTAAAAACACACAAAAACAACCACAAATAATAATAATAATAACAAATAATAAAAACTGGGTAATGCTTTTATTTTTAGAAGTAGAATTATGCAAATTTTATTTGTTTTTCTTTGTTTTGCTTGAGTTTTGTATCGTTATTTACATTGATTCGGCATTTTTTTTCTTATATTTTATTATGTAATTCATGTATAGTACTTTGAATTGTCCCTGTACTTAATTGTGTTATACACATAAACTATGTCTTGCCTTGCCTTGGTTGCTTCACTGATGCCTGTGAGGAACAATCAGGCATCTGCAGCTTTTCCCAAATGCTTCTACCAGAGTACTGACTTAAAACAGGTAAACACATCCAACCAGCCTCTCTATCACTGTGCTGGCTTGCTTTTTGTAAAATAATGGATTTTCAGATGTTTTTGATGCTGTATGGGCATGAACACATTTCAGTTGCTTTTAAGTTTGTTCTCTTATTTTCCAACTTGGTTAGCAATCTACAAAAAATCACATGACAGAGTCACACATCAGAGCTCTGAAAAGCTTCAAAGGTGAATTTTCTTTGAGTTGAAAGTACACAGAAAAATGTTTCTTTGACACAAAAAAGAAGAAAAAAAACATTCGCAAGAGATGCTGCAGCAAAAGACTATATGAGCTGGTGATCCAGAGAATTAAACCTGTTTGAATTCTAAAGTTTGATATGCCACTTAGTTAGTTGGTTCTTACATTTAAAGCTCATTAAACCAGTAAAATCTATACCTCAAAAAATGCAGTTGAGGAATCTGGATTACTCAACAAAACTGTTGACAGCAATTTACAAAATAAATCCAACAACATATAGATGAAGTTTTAACGTTTAGGTAGTATCAAACATAAAAACAAACTAATTAACTGATTTTGAAAAAAATACTCTAATCTTTATTAAATTATCTGTATTATTATTTATATTGGATCATTTTGATCGCAAACACTGAATTTATTTGTATTGATTAAAACCAAACTGGTGAAGAGCAGAGGTGAGGCGGAGCTTGACTGAAGAAAATACACTAACAGGCTTTCTTTGTTGATATAAACTTTGTTCTTTGCATAATCTTTTAGACAGTTTCTTTTTATTTTTCAAATGAAAGGCAGGCAAGGGATATGTGTACACAGCATACAGACATACTGGCTGTGCAGTCTTTCCAAACAGAAAACACTACACAGAACAAGATAGGTAATCAGACATTAAAACAGAACCAGATAGCTCCACAGAAATGAGAAGGCTGGGCTGAGAGAGACAAACAGAGAGAAAGACAGAAAGATGAACAGATAAGCCAAGAGCTCCAAGGAGTAAACAAGACCAAGCTTCACTTTTCTCTGACCTCTGATGACCCGTTGACAATGTGACTAATGGCCTTGAAACATGGATCAGGAGAGATGGAGGCCTGTGGGCAAGAACTATTCCCTTCTAATAGAAAGAAAAATAGTTTTGCAGTGAATTAGAAAGTGTATATAACCCTGCTTGCAATCTTTTCCTGCCTTTCTATTAAAGAAGAAATAATCACTTCCCTAAATCTAGGTTTTTAAGAGCTGAGTATTTTATTGAAAAAACAAACAGAAAGAACTTTCCAACTTCTAAAGTCTCCTTCCCATCAGCAGTAATCTGACATACTGTCATTTTACTGCAGCTAAAAGGAAGAACGCTTTACTGCATAAAGAGTCATATGTTCCTCCAAGACGAGACGAAGCATTCAGCGTTTGGCTTTGCAGCAGATGGTGGATCATTGGATTCTGCTGTACTGAATAACACATAATCCACTTGGATTTAGTAAATCATATCATAACATGACATTATTATATACTTTCCCTGTCATTACAATATGCGGCATTATAGAGAAAAAAATATATATTTTAAAGCCATCTGGATGACTGCACAATCAAATACAACATGAACTCTGAAATTAACACCCATAACTTATATTTTCTTTAATCTTTCAGAAAAAAGACTACGCCCATTGCATCTTTTAAAAACATCCTATACTTTCACAAGGTAACCTAGGGTTAAGTGCCCTGCCCAAGGGCACATCAACATTCAGCAGTGGGAACCAATTATCGGCCAAATTTGAAGGACAAATACCCGCTGAGCGACTGTCGCCTCAACCACCCACCTATTGTTCTGTTTTTCTTGCAATACTGATAAAAGCAACTGAACATCATTTAAAGTTGTGAAAATCTCAACTTAACTTTTTATTCTTTAGGATGACATTTTCTCTTTTCGGGTGCCTCCATCTAGCTTCTCTGAATTTCCTCATCCACCACTAAGTACAAAGGTTTTGATTTTCATGTTGCTATTTTCCTAATACACTGGATCAGTATTGAAAGTTTTCGAATGCAGTGGTTTTAATTCTGGTAATGAAGTTATTCATGTGACTCAACGTGTGACACCATGCCCTAGGCATACAGAAAGTATTTAGTGGTTAAATAACCCTAAACAAGTTGAACATTCCTTCTGCCAACATCAACAAGCTTCTGACATTGTTCTGACTGTATATCCAACTTCTGACAGTGGCAACAGTTATGGCTAACCTAAAGTAGCAAGTTTTCCAGCACACTGCAGTGTGGTTAATTTAAAGTTGAGGTCATTCAGTAAATATAATCCAAGCTCCTGTTTTACCCATTCCAGCTAATTGGTGCAAGTTGTGCTAGGACAAAGCAGATCGGATTTGATGTTTAACAACATACAGTGGTAGCCATTCAAAATGGCCCTTCCAAGTCAAATGGCACCCAAATGGCAGTCCGCTTACCTGAAACTCCCATCAAAATTCCCTTCAACTTCCAGCCACTGGGTGTCCCTATTTTTATCACCCTTTCACTGAATTATAGGGTCTTTCCAGGAGATGGTGCTTCTCTTTAGATTTTAATGTCCACAAAACCTGACAGAAAGAATATTTTAGTACAAAGATTGATGTTTAAAAAGGAATTGTAGGGGACCAGCCGAGGGCCCATCAAGGAAAGTGGGGAAATTTTGAATGGCTACTACTGTAGAAACCACCACAGGTCAAACGTATTAGACAGTGTTACTGTCCATGGAAAGCCAGTTTTACATTAACTGATTGACAAGGTGATGGGCAAGAAAAGGTACCCGTTTCAAAATTAACATCTACTGTGCAAACCTGACTGAACTATGCAGCTGCCTACATGGATAAGCCAGATTCAATAAAATTTAGAAATGTTTGATTAAATGGAATTGAATTATAATTATATATGATATAAAATACAAAAAAAACAAACAGACAAAGAATGGAAATAAATGTCTTCAAGGGAGGATTTGATGGTGAGAAGAGACACAATGACAGCAGATAAGTTCAGGCTTTCAAACTTGAATAAACTTCACAGTAACTAACATGTTGGTGGTAGCATCATTATTAGCATGTAAATTGCAGTCCATGGTGTTTGTGCATTAGAGAGAGTGAAAAGAAGAGTAAAGTGGGTCTTCTCTTTTTAAAATTTCATCTCAACATATCATCAGTTAGACTTTAGAAACTTAGATTTAATTTGGTGCTTCAACAGACCCAGGGTCCTAAATACAGACAAAAACTGGTTTTGCAACAGATAAAGAGAGCTAACTTTGAGCTTCTGGAAGGGCACACCCTAAACCTATTGAAAATATATGAACGTCTGTTCTATTTTTCATTAGAAGAGTAGCCAAAGATCCAGGCAGAATTATGACAGGGCCTTAATGGCTGCAAAAAATATTGGGTTCCACTAAAACACGCTAGAGGATATTGCAAGAAGCTTATATATATTATTGACCATTTGTGTATAATTTAAAGACATTATATCTAATCTTTTAAAAGTACTTTAAAAAAAATCCCTAAAATCACAAAATTTACGGCAATGATAAGGGTAGTTTCTCTTAATGTTCAGCAAACGGAGCAAGCAATGCATTTTTACCAAAATGAATGCAGTATTTAAACAAATATAACAGCGACAGAAGTTATCAATATTAATCTATTAATTTTTATTTAAAATTGATTTTTCCATGTACCCACAATCTTATTAACATTTGTCCCTGCAACTAGAAAAGAGTTGTCTAATAATTTTCAGCAACTCTGGTTACAAGGTTAATTTAACTCCCCTTCTAATCCTATTATATGGAAATGATGAAGGTTGTCAAATTTATGTCCAGACTGCCGAGTGACAAAATTCATGATTGAAATGGTCCTAAGCTCATGCAAACAATAAGAAATATGTTGTTTAAAATGAAGGTGATGTGGTAAGCCAGGTATGTTCAAACATCAATTACTGCAATGCCCCCAAGTAAAAAACATTTCTGACTGATTTATGGGCCGTTTCCTATAACAGTCTGAGCAGTAGACTGAATGATGGGGAATGAAGGGACTAATTGGTTTTGCATATAAAACAGTAATGAGGACCATACTTAGTGAATTGCAACAAACTGAACTTGGTCTCTTGGAGTGAATCTCAATTGAAGCAGCAGGAGAAACTTCTCGGGACTGAAGTGGCAATCTCACATACAGTATAAAGTTTAATCAGGTCAACTCACAGTACTTGTTTGACAGTTGCTGGGTTCTTGCTTGCCATCCAGTATAAAAATGGCAGAATATAGCGTCTGGTGCCAGTTAAAACACAATCATTCCTCTGGAATGTTGTATGATTATAAAGAAAAACTTGAGCATATTTCATTGACAGTGTGATTGACCAACTTAAAGTATAAGTTTGATGCACATTTAAATTGAGCAGAATATTTCAAAACCTGTAGCGTTTTTTATAGATGCAAATCTCTTGCGATTTGGATGGAGTTGCAAGTTGGAAGTTGAATGGAGTCTGCTCTGAAACAATGCAACCTTCAATAAACAATAATTGCCAGATAGCATCAATGTTATTTAAATATAAATTAAACTGGGTTATTCCAACACATGCATGTGCTTTGATCCCAATCACTTTGCTGTAAATTATAAGTAATTTGCAGCCTCCAACAATTTCTCAATGCCCTCGTCCTTCCATCTACCCATAATGTACCATTACTGTATGTTGGCTTTACCATGTTTTACTGTAGGCATAAGCTGTTTATTGCGATGTGCTGTTCCTCTACACAATGCATGCAGCTTATTTTCCATTCTTGGTCTTATCTAAATGGTTAGGTAATTTGAAAGTCCTACTTTCAAATGTGCTTCAGGGCCCATTAAAGACAAAGAAAAAAAGAAGAAGAAAAAGACACTTAAGTTGTTTTCTCCACATCGAATATATTCGTGGAAAATGTAACTAAATGGCATGTACTCCTTTTCTTCCATTTCACAGCTAAACATTTTAAGCAAATGCAGCATAGTTTTCCCACACATTCTGTATTAGGCGTTATAGGAAAAATGTATAAAATTTTCAAGGCTCACAGATGCTCCTGAATGCTCTTAAACATTGTAAATACCAACTGCAAATTATTTGTCGGTGTTGAGCATTTTAGATGAATTGTAAGCTTTTCTCCAGCATGTTTAGATGCTATTAAGTATCTGCACATCTATGCAAGTTGCATTTAGGCAATATTTGAAGAAATAATTTTTTTCCCCGTTAAATAAGTTATTACTTTCGATCTAGAAGAAGACAGGAAAGACATCAAACAAACAATGAAGTATGTTGATCCAGGAAGACAACAAGTCAGGCTTAAATTGATGGGAAGTTTGGGGAAGCGCTACGATTAACAGTGATTGATTGCTCAGACCTGGTGAAAAAAGGAAAAAAAAGTTTGCTGAGCCATTTTTCATCACTCTCATTTTTTTCTTCCTCTCACCAAGAGTCATCCTCCTGTCGACCATTCTTTCATTCGAATCCTGCATGCTTTCAGCCCTCCTATCTCTTTCTTTAATCTCATTTTGACACTGTTCGTATTTCTGCCTCTCTCCCTTTCCCTCCCTAAATGTCAGATGTGGGGCTGCAGTAATAATCATCTATAGCAGTGGATACATCTCTCCAGTACCTGCACCTTGTACATAACAACCTTCCACCAACATCTAAAAAAATGGCTGTATCTATGGATCTAAGTTGCCACTAACCATTTTAGAGATGAACAGACGTTTAAATGAGATATAAGATATTCTATGACATCCAGGCTGATCTTGTAATACACCTACAAAATAAATTTGAAACTTAAACAACCCAAATATATTCAACAAGCTGATAATTGGCTAAATTCAGTTCAATTCAGTTTTTTTATATAGCACCAATTCACAACACATGCCATCTCAAGGCACTTTACAGTTCACCAGAACATCCAGTCAAATTGATTTAAAGTTTTCTATCTAAGGAAAACCAGCTGATTGCATCAACTCATTGACTTGAAGGCAATCCTGCTCTAAATATATCTAAAAAGGAAATTTATTAAAAAGATTCACACATTAAATTAAGGTCTGCAGGCGAGTTAGCAGGAAGACAACAACAGATAGGATTGCTTCTTTCATGCAATACCACAGTTAGGTAAAAAGCAATCAGTTTTTGTTTCATACTGCTGCTTCATATGAAGATAACATACTGCTTGTGATTTTAAGTCGGAAAACTTAGTCCATGCCAAGTGGATGATCTGGGTTGCCTGTGTAAGCAATTTAGCTCAGGGCATCTAGATTAGCATGAGAAGTTCTGATGAGTTTTCATTTATCTATGTACATGCAGGGATTTAGGTGAGAAAATCAGTTTTTTTCTTAACCTGTCAATTTTTTGTGACTGTTTCCATTTAAAGGAGCATAATGCATGTCCCACAGTTTTTGCAGATGTTTGCCCCCTCAGGGAACATGCTGAAATGACATCAGTGTTTAGCACAAACATGGGAGAAAACAAAAAGCACCACAGCCTGCAGCTGCACATTTCTTTTGTTTAAAGGCGTATTGCCTTTCAAATTAGAAAGTTATTAATATTAAAGTTATTTTGAATGGGGTATATTAACAGACTTCTGTTTTGCCCTTTTCATCACACTAGACAACCGTTTTATGCTATTAAACTTGTGTGGTTCTGTGACAGCTGTTTGAGGCTATAGCTGCTCTTTTGTGATCCATCTTCCCAAAGTGTCTCTCCTGTTTTCTTACAGACTCATCAAATTAGCCAGGTGAACGAGAGGGTGCAGCGCGTCACCAAACACGCAAGCCCAGAAAATTGGGCCTGAATGGCTCTCCCATTAACTGACCGATGGAGCTTACAAAGGCATATATGCTAAATAGAGGAAAGCTCATTTCACATGTCGGGCAATTTTAAGGGCACGTATAAGAAAGAAGACAAAAAAGTACAATTAAAAATTAAGTTTTAAACTTCTGTAATGCATCTTTAACTAGTAATTAGGTGAATAATCATACAGTCCCTTATAGAGACAACAGGATATAGGGATCATGTGAAAAAAGCTTCTAGGTGAAACAGAAAATCCAAAATTTTCCATTTTCACAAATACAGCAAATAAAAGTAAACAGCATGGAATGACCAATTAATTATTTTATTAATTAAAGATGAAGTTAACCCTTAACTTCTAGTGTCCTTTCAAAAGAAAAAAAGAAAAAATACTGAATTAAAAGAAACAGACTCAGCCTCCTTAGTTAACTTAGACATTTCTACTGGAAGACCAGTAAGCAGCAACTGCCCAGTATAGAACCCTTAAGTCCAGTTAGGACCAGTCTAAGCCTTAAAGCAGATGCTACCTTTAGCTTTATTAACAACCATCACAGTCACACTATGATCACAGTGCTTTTAGGATGAGTCTTGTCTGCTTCTTTTTTTTCCCAAGAACTCAATTTACTTCCAGAGAAATTATTAAAAAATGAAAGTCACCTTTTCAAACATTCATAATAAGAACTGGTCTACAAAGATTGTGTGGATAATGGATGAGACCTGTAAACCAATTTGGTGTGTACCTAGAAGTAAATTGAGTGGTCTTTGACAGTTTGGAAGACGCCATAAAAGAAAGATGAAGTTATAAGCAATGGGGAAATATAAAATGTGTACATTATTAATGCTAAAACCTATTCATAATGCAATATACATATATGTGTCAAAAAACAATGCATCTGTCAGGTTAGCAGAGCTGGAGACCAAAATCTTGCCCATTGTTCTTTTTACAATGTGGGCTAAAACATTAAGTTGTATTTCCGAACAATTAATACCCTAATAATATATCTATCAACATTTTGAGTAGTTGCATATTTAAAATGCAAAAAGTTGTCGAGTGAATGATGTAATAAAGTATACCAAAGTATGAAAAACAAAAAACAAAACAAATGTCAATCTTATTGTCACCTGAGTTAAGCTTTTTTTTATAACAATGACAATGCTTAAAGGCTCTTATAGTTCACTTCCAGACGTTTCAAATTCCCATTTTGTCAGCTCCTCGAAGTAGAGAGGCTTATTTTCTAACTTTCTTATGAATAAAAGATTGAATTTTCTTTGGTGAAAATGGTTTTCTGTTTTTGCGAGACCTTCTTGACAATTTGGGGGCTTTAAAATCTCTGAAAATCCAACTGCAAATGAGAAAAAAAACAGTGAATATGTACTTAATTCTTCCGGCTTTAAATAAACCCCGGTTAACTTTTAAACAGTTTTTTCCCCCTCTCCCTTTCCCTTCTCTTGTGTCTTTCCGCAGGTCCTACGCATGTTGCTCCCACTCATTTACTTTGTCATTCAACTTTACAGTATTGTCAGAGACGGGGAAGAATGTTGCACTTAGCGCCCACACTTGCACCCTTGATGTGTACTTATGCAAACATCCATGCACAGATAAAGACAAAAGTCATAACTCAATTGACTTTTTGGATACCTAGATATGCATGTTGGAAGAAGTTCTGTGTGAAAACATGCATTAAGAACATGTTCAAACAGCCTTTCTGCTTCATAACTTTCACTCAGCACCTTATCTCCCACTTGGTTGCGGTATCTTTCTCTCCCTCCAGACCTCCCTCCTCTCTCTTTCTCTTTGTCATCTACCTTTACTCCTGGGAGGCAATTACCGTTTTCCCTTGGACTCAAACTAATTAGCTTAAAAACTCCCACAAATAAATAAAGCATTTGGTGATTGTGTGTAAGTCTGCATGTGTATGTTTGTGCGTGCGCTCACATCTGTGCACACATTTTGAGCACCAGTGTGCTTGTGCCTGTGAGTAAATGAGTGGAAAATGAAGTTGAATATATAAATACTAATATGGCACAGATTTAGGCAAAGCCTTAGCCCGTTAGAGGGCGGGTTCTTGAAAAAAAAGCAGAGCGCTGAAACATGCACGCATAAATGCACATGAAATAAACTTTCAAACGGAGCTCAGTATCGATCAAAAGTATGCACACCAAAGAGACCAACATCTCCACCAGCTTAATTTTGATCACATATGAAACGCAAACAAGCATGAGGCAGCCTATCTGACAACTCCTTTTGCTCCAGTTGCAGGGCCAGTGAAATACAAAAAGATACCAGCAATGGCAGGCAGATGTGTCACAAATACATTTTTACTTGTCACTTTTAATGATTCACTGACAAACAATTTCCTTTTCAATCAAGACTGAGGGCGGAAAAAAAACATAAGCAGCTCAAGGGAGCAATACAGAGATTCGGGTATTTGCTATCATATTTTTCTACCTGAAAATAGACTTTAATATAGAATAAAAATGAGAATTATCTTAGTTATAGGGTATTGAAAATCAACAAGAAAAAAAACAAATGCAATAGTAAGTGAAGCAAGTGAAAAATGCAATATAAGGAAGACAGAAACAAGACTTTAAAGTGTAAAGATTGGGGATTCAGCCTCTGAACACAGGAAAATGCCTCTTCAAAGCTATACAGAGTTATTCAAAGGTAGATTAGCACATCTGTCATCTTACACTCAAGAAACAAAGATTCATAAAGCTACTGATGTGTTTCAGTTAATAATAATATTATCCAAAGCTCCATTAATTTATAGGAAATCAGTGTAATATAAAATTTCTATTTAATAAAGATGTATTATTTATCAGCAGTTTGGTGATTATGAATTACAGCTAGAGAAAACCCTAAATCTAGTCTTTCAGAAAATCAGCATATTACATTGGAGAGACAGAAAAAAAGTTTGCTCATGAAGAAACGTTATAGTATGGCCATGTTACAGCCTACACCAGGCAATTTTTACTCAAGTCCTCACAAGCCTTGAACTCTCTGTGTTTCAGATGTTTCCTTGCTCTAACACAGCGGATTGATATGCCTGATTTACTTCCTTCCAGTCACCTTGTTGCTACAGAGGCTTGTTAATGAACCATGTATTTGATTCAGGTGTGGTCAATCGGGGGAACATCTGAAAACATGATTAATGGACGATTTTGGACACCACTGGTTTACAGTATCTTGGGCTGTTGACATGTCAACTGACCAGCACACAGAGTTTTGTGGCCTGGCACAGAAATGGAAAGTTGAGTGGGTGAAAAAAGTGTGGTAGGAAATGATAAACATGCAACAAGGATAACCAGTGCCTTGTAGTACCTGTTGTATTACAACAATACCACACAGTGTGTGTGTGAGGTGGGAGATAGATACAAACTTCAAGTTGCTTGAGAGCCTTTATAAATTTCCTTTTTAGTTATGATTTAGGAACATCAGCTAGTCTGAACATTCATGAAACAGAACAATTTTAAAGATGAAATATCAAATTTAAGATAAAACTTATTTTATTTATGTTTGACTTTAATTTAACTGAAACACATGATTAAAACACATTATATGCATGTAATAAATCTTTTATACGAGTTCTCACTTTACCAAATGAATATCTTAAGTAGATCATTATTTAACAAGATTGTAATTCACTAAGATGCACTTGTGACTCTTTACTGATTTCTTATGAGGAACACGGTTTACTTTTAGTAATAGCACTGTCTCTCTGCAGCCAGACAAATCTACACACACACAACTACTTACACACACAAAACACTTGGCAGCACGATGGAAGAGAGACTATGTCCCATTTTTAATAACAAAAAAGCTCAGGGGAGCCGTGCGTGTTGATAGCTAAATGACACTTACAGGTTGATGTGTTGCGGATGTGGCAGGAGAAAAATAACAGGCTGCCAGGCACAAGGGAAGGAGGCCAGGCCTACATGGGGAATTCATGCAGCTTTGAGGAGCTGATTAAAGTGCCAGGCTGAAAAAAAAAAGTGCAACTAGACACAGAGGATCAGGGCTAGCCGGGGAATCTCAGTTCGCAGGGTAACAATTCTGATCCCTGCAGGCACAAATGTTGGGTTTTTAAAAGCATGCAAGCTAACTGGAGGACTATAAAAATATTTCAAATCAAAGAGCAAAGGAACAGGTTGGACGAATAACCCATTTCAACATGCTGGGAAAATTTGTCAGCAATCATAGCTTCAAATTTTGGTATTTTTTTGGTCATATTTTTAGAGTGTTAACAGGTAAACTTTGGAAAGCAGATAGACTTTACTTTATCTAAACTACATTGTGTTTAAACAACTAGTAAAATTAAATCACAGCTTTGAAGCTTTTGTTGCATTTAAAGAAAACTGAAGGAAGATGCATAGGCTAATGAATGAGTTGACCAAAAACTTGTGTTATTTTTCTGCCTCACTCGAGTAAGTTTAAATCTTTTTAAAGAAAATGTAACAATTGTCAACACTTTTAGCGAATTGCATTTAATCTTAATAAAACCTAAATGGACAAACAGGTTCCTGAATGATTTAGTACACTGCTATACCTGTTTCCATATCTCCTACTTTAACATTTTCTGTATTTAACAGATCGAAACATAGCCTGAATTTTATTCAATCCCTGTACCCCCTTTCATAGCCATGCTGCCAACACTTTGCAATTAAAAAAACCTGAGGGAAATGTGGGTAGTCCTCAAAAGTATGATTTTCTTTTTTTCTTTTTTCTTTTTTTAAACAGCATAGAGATAAACACACACAACAAATACAAAATATAATCCCAAAACTCTCAAACAATGTTTCCCAAAAAAGCAAAACAAAATTTAATTGTTCTGCTATAATAAAGTAGACTGTATTGACTAATTAGAAGTTTGTATATTAACTGGGTATTTCGATAGCTATACATTTCTTCTTAATCTAAATAGTAAATCGGTTAATCAAAAGGGAATGTGGTGAATATTAAACAAAAAGCATCAGCAATTGACAAGTAGTGGGTTTAAGCAACTTCAATATTTAATTTCCCTTGGGTATTAATAAACAATTAAATTAAGTTAATTTATGTAGAGCAACGTATAGCATGTTCTCTCAAAGTACTTCACAGAGACAAAATAATCTGATCATGTAGTCAAATTGGTTCAAAGTTTTCTATCTAAGGAAAAACAGCTGATTGCATCGATTCATTGACTCTGAGCATTCATGCAGCAACAGTAAAGAGGAACTCCCTGTTAACAGGAAAAACTTCCAGCAGAACCAGACTCAGCCTTCTGCTTTCTGGTTATTCCAAGAAACAGAAGCAGACATATAAAAGGAACATAGAAGCACTGATCTATAAATACTTTCTATGTTAGAAAAGGTTACAGTAAATATATCCATAGGGATTTTCCGAGAAAGAAAGTTATGCAGATGAACCAGTTGTCATTTCAAAGGCATGAAAGAAAGCACATAGAGTTAGTCACTGTAAAAGCTGAGCCCAAAGAAATGTTCAGGTGGGAAACAGGACTAACCACTGAAAAACAGGCCCAACTCTATCATCTATAATCTAAAGTTCTGATGGCAGCAGCCCAGCTAACATTTCTCTCCAAGATGTTGTCACAGCCAAACAGGAACAGACCTGATCAAGCTGCTATGATTGGAAAAAGCAGATAGAACATACATTTATGGGTTTAACTAAAATATTCTGCAGACTTGGAGAACATATATGGAAGGAAGAAGAATGATGAAAAGTGGTAACTTTGTCCTCCAGCAGGCTAAGCCTATAGAAGCACAGCGATAGAGATAGCGCATGAATGGAATTTAATATAATTTAAAAGTGGAATGGTTGTTGATGCCAGATTGGTCAGTTATGCAATTCAAAAATAGGGAATTTAGATTTACAGAGAACAGTTTGAATCAGAGAAAATATTCATGGAGCAGCAGTTGAATTTTTCAAGAGGGAAACAGGTGGACTGACTGAGCGTTCTGTTATCTCCATACAACTGTTGCAGGTTGTTACTATAAAAATAGTGTCTCAAAGTATAACAGTTTACAGTAACCTTGAAGCAGATGGACAAGAGCAGCAGAGGGCTTCATAATTCACACACCCTCAGCAATACTGGACTATACCAGGTTGGAAAATGTTACTCATCTCAAGGTTAGCTGCAAGCTGTAGCTGTGACAATCTGATAGCAATGTCAAGATTTGTCTTGGATAGCATATAAGTACAGATTCAATTAAACTTTTTGTAATGGTCAGACTGGAAGTGGTGGCATTATCTCAGCATCAGAAGCAGCACAATCTCAATCACCCAATCTGAATCCAGTAGATCCCTCTAGTGCTAGGGCAAAACTGTAGATTTACTTTAGAGATTGGCAATACACCAATTGGCTGCAAATGCATTACATCATTATGTGAATACGGAGCCAAATCTCTGAGGAAAGTTTTTTAAACTTTTTTAATCTATACCGCAAATAATATTTGAATTCAAGAAGGGGTTAATTCAATATCAGTAAGCGAGGTCCAAAAAAGGGGCTAGAAAATGTTTTACAGTTTCTTTTTCATTAAAAGTATGTTATGCTTAAGCCCGTTGCTAACTAGCTGTTACTACATTAAGGTGTGCTGTGACGCAGATTTGGCTGTTGCCTTGCAACAGATAGGTCTTCAGAATAAAGTTCTAGAGTTTGCATTTTGTCCCCATGCAGACCTGGATCTTCTTTAAGTGCTGTGGCTTTCTTCTGTTGTATGGTCAAACAGCTGCTTTATATGGTCATTAGCTGTCAGAATGTGCATGCATTGTTGTCTGTCCTGTTTGTCACTGTGTGAACTATAGACTTGTTCAAAGTAGTTGCATCAACTTCCTGCAACCAAGGATACAGTGAAAATGCATTGTAGAAATGGCAAAAAACATAGACTACAATGACTGCTTTGAAACTGCCATGTGAACTGATCACAACTAATCCTAGCTTCTCTTGAAACCATTGGGGTGTGGGTTAAAACGATGGGATTATGTATAGCAGGAACTGATGAACCGTGAAAAACTACTGTGCTGTACTGTACATATTTGCTTTTCTGTGTGCTTGTAGCCCCTTTGCCCCTTTCATTCTATCCCACTCCTTGATTCATATACATCTCCATGGAGATTGCCGCCTGGCAACAGCTGGAGGAGAGCCAGTTTCCGTGGTGACACTAACGCCCAGCATTAAGGGCCGATGATGTCACAGCCTGTCCAGGATGGACAGACTGTTGCAGGCAGCCCAGATGATGAGTGCTGTGAGAGTTAAACTCTCGTCCTCTTCTTTATCGTGGCTATCTATCAAGTATTGCTCCTCTTCAGTGACGGATTCTCACTGTTGTTCATCTTCATTAGAGGTGTTTCTGTGCTGTCTTTGTTCATTTCTCTTTATCTGCTTCACATTCAGTTGCTCAAGCTCTCCTTCTGTTTTGCTCCCATAATTTGTCTCCCTGTCCTATTATCTCTCCCTCTAATTTTTCTACTCATGCCTTCTTTACATCTTTCATCAGTTTTTTTCAACTCAAGAGGCTTTAATGGCCTTTCAGCATTAACTTTCCATAACACACTGCATACATGCAGCTCCATTTAGATTAAAGGGGACCAGACTACATGTCCCATACTTTAAACTCAGAGTTATGTTAATTCCTTCAAGCAGAACAGTTTTTGCATAAAAAGTTCACATTATGCTTTTAGGTTGTTTTTTTTTTTTTTATTTCATTCCAATGTCTTAAATACTTTTTATGTATTTCTGACAACTTACAAAGGCAGAAATTCAAACCAAACCAATATATTTCCGCTCATCAAAGAGACTCTTCGAGTGTAGACTGAAAGATTCTACTAAATATAAAAGGTTTAACTTCAATAGGTTGTTTACATCATAATGTAATATGTATAATCCTATCAAAACAGAAACAAAAACAAAATATTGGGATTTTGGCAGGTTTACACAAGGTTTTTCCTTCATTAAAATTCAACTAACAGATGTACTTGAAATCTCACATGCAGGAAAGCTTGCTTGCTGACTCATGATCTATAATCCAGAACACATTTTTACCCTTGGTTCTATCAAATACAAGTGGTCGTTTGCCCGTACTGTCCATCATTCCATTACATTATTATATGTTATTATAATATACTGCTACTGTTACTCCATAGGGAAGTCAATGTTGAAGTAACTTATCAGCCTTTGTTCAAGGAGTTGTTGTAGGTGTGGATAGCTGTAGGCAGGAAGTATCTTCTGCAGCTTGAACGGGACTGGAGAAGCCTTTAATGGAAGAAAAACTCTTGGTGATAAACAGTCTTCTAGTCTTCTGAACAGGATACTCAATGTTATATGTAATGCTCCTCAAGAGGGTATAGAGGAGTTCCTCGAACAGAGCTCGTAGTCTTTACCAGCTTGTTACTCTTATGAAATATGCAGCATTTTGGTACAAACACGAAAGGACTGAAGCTTTTTTCAGAAGTACAGTCGGCTTTGTTCCTTCTTGCAGACGGCTTCACAGTTGCATCTCCAGTCGAGTTTATTGTGCAGGTGAACACCAAGGTATTTATATTCATCCACTACCTTCACTTGTTCATTGGATACAACTTTTTTCTGTTTCCTTTGAAATCTACAATAATATCTCTTGTTTGATTGCTTCTGTTGTTTGATTGCTTCAACATAATGTAAAAGAGAGAGACACATTATAGGCTTAGGCTGGTGCATTGAATATACTGACCACCTTCTTAATTGCTATTGAGCTTTTGCTGCTATACTATTTTATTGGACTTTTTTTTCTCAAAAGGAACCCCTTTTCAATGTGTCTGATGTATTTACTTTTTTTCTTCTTCCTATCCTCTCAGCCCCACCAACAGTGACATACGGTCTACTAAAATGTTTTCCCTGTTATAACTGACTCATTACTCTCTACACTAGCTACATTGTTGCTTTTGGTGTTGCTGCAAAGTCAATGACTTAAAATGATCAGCTAGCCAATCAGAGATAACAGAATGGTATTTTATGATCAATTAATTTTGATAAGTTAACAGGACTGTATGGAATTTGAAATGATTTTTATGACAGGATTTTTACATTACTGCTTTCGAATTGAGCATGTTTGACATGTAAAGTGTCATGGGATTAAACTGGTTGTATTTGAGGCTTTATATAACCCGGAATTAACTGATGTCAATAACCTTGACATACAGTAGAGGACTAGGACGGGCGCTGAGTCCCTTTTGGGTTACTTTAGTCCTTCCCTGCCATTGGGAATGTTAAAGCAGTGCAGAAGTTTTGCAATGGTTGTTGGTTTTCTTGCCTCAAGGGACCTAACTCTACTCCTTTCTGCATCAGGGGGAGGTTTGGGACTAGATTTTAATAAAATGGTTCAACTTAAACAGTAATGAGAGTTTCACTTTAAGGCCCACCACATAAATCACTGAGGAAATGTAGGTCTAAAGAAAATGTCAACACTTTAAACTATATACTGTAGGAATTTAATACAAATAAAAGAGACAGTTGAGCATCAAATATGAAACTCAAGCCATCAAATCCTCACATGGGAGAAGGAGGGAGTCATAGGTAAGGAGGGAAAAGGGTCAGCACCCCGCTCCTTGGACATCTTATGCAAAACATGACCTATCGTCACTCTTGTGCAATGTTATACTCTCTCATTGTGCAAAAACACATGCCAACTTCTGTGTAGCATGTGCAACTTTTTTTTACCTATTTATATGGTCAGTACAGTTCTGTGCAACCGCAATAATCCAAGTCAACTATTTTGTAGTTTTCCCTTAGTTCTCTGCAGTGCAGATATTTTTATTTCCAAGGGAAACATATTCCAGGACGTCACATGCTTTTTTTGTACTATATACACTCTTTTTATGTTGTCTTTTGTATTTTTATCTCTAATGGCATCTTTCTTTAACTCTCTGTACTCTATATAAGCTACTTGAACCAGAATTTCCCCGAAGGAGTAATCCCAAGGCATAAATAAGGTTGAGTCTAAGTCTAACTCTAATAAAACAGATTAGCTACTACACCATGCAATAATATGTATTGAGAAGTTATAGTTCAGAAATATGTAATCAATTATTTCAACAATGGAAATTGGCATCACTATAATTATTATTACTATGCTTTTTATGTTAGCAAAGAAATGTGATAAACTGCTTATGAAAAAAAAATATAATATATGAAAAATATATCTTCTCATTAATCCATCTTTGAATGATGAATAAGTTTGAGTGGTGATAAATTGATGCCATCTCCTTTTTTGGTACTTGATGCCTCTGTTGGAAGATCTTTGATAAAATTAATTCTGAATAGCTAGACTAAGTCCTTGCCAAGAGCAAGGTTATTCAAATTGATTCCTATCATAGATGTAATACATCTTAATGTTTTGTAGGCTGATGTAGCTCATTAGAATCGTTGAGAGACTGTGTTTAGCTAAGCCTCTAAACATTCATTCCTATAGGTAAAGGACAAATTTTTTTTTTGCAATACATTGACGCTGAAAAATGAAAATGGTAATTTGTGATTACAGCTGATACATAGGTTTAGAATAAGGTACAACATTATTATACACTGTAAACTTTTTTGCTCACAGTGCATTTTGTCACTTTTCATAATGTTCTCACAACATTATGCATAATAATAATTGCTTTTCAGTGTCTAGGTGCAAGTCTCATTTGTCAAAATGTAGGAAAACTGAATCAGTGTAAGTAGTATCATCTTGTGACTCTGTCTAATGGAGTAAGTATTATTATAAGTTCCAGAGATAAAGTTAAGTGCCTTAGGCTTAGCACACTATGATGATGAAAAAACAAAATATACAAAATATATGCACTATAAACATTGCACAGTTTCATGATTACAGGTTCTTTACAACCATACCCAATGACAAAACATGACTCTTGTTGTGGGGTTGAAAAATAAAACATAACAAAAGGATTAAAACATTTCAAAATAAAAATCATTACAGAAATCCCACTATGGTTCACTTTCTGGTCTAGTGTGCCATTGGTTCTGTACGGACTCCACTGTAATTCCTCTTATGTGCAATTGCATCTTGTTTTACTGTTATTCTCTTTAGATTTATTCTTTGAAAGCACTTCAAATGATCTTTTGTATTACCATTGCAATGTAGAGTTGCACATCTTTTACCCAAAGACCAAAGTCTAACCAACTGTTCATTTTCCTGGACTACTGTTTCAGACCACTTAGATCATAGTCAATCTCTGCAGTACAGATGCCCTATACTGGTTACGCACCCCTATTGCAGTTAATTCTTTATCCACTCACAATTATCATCCCAGCGCAATGCTTATATATGATCCTATGAGGAAAAAAAATGTTTCTGCATATTTTTTCTCTACCATAACAATTGGCATGCACACAGAGGAATCGAAAGAAAATCCAGCACAAGGGGAATCCACTGCAGACAATGGAAGAACAACTCCATTTGTGCCAAGGGACACACTAATGGACTTTATTTACTCAACCTTAACCCTACTTAGAGCCCTCACATGTCTCTCTTGGTTTAATTTCAGCTTTGCCCTTACACATGTTCCAATAATAAGGGTTGTAATCTCGTTAAAGAGTTCTCACAAGGATAAGAATATTACCAACAAATGCAACACACAGATTCAAACACATCTTCCTGTCATGGTTAGCTGGTGACCCCAAGAGAAAATGAGAGCTGGGAAGCCAAGGAGTGAAAGAATTAAACCCTAAGAGTAGAAACAGGCGTGTGATGAGGAAGGCAACAAGGCAAGAGAGCAGTGTGCTGCTTCAGTTAGCGCACTGACGTGATCTGAAATGCTCCATGCTCAAAGGAGACTTAATTAAAAGGCCTGCGCTGTGCCTTTAGCTGGGCTAATGCTAAAAGTAATGAAGAAAATAACATGGAGGCTAATGCTAAGGGAAGTGCTGCAGACAGTAGAATTTAGTTATAGGGGTGGAGGAGATCAGCGCTAAATGGCCTGGCTTAGGTAATTTGTTTCAGAGTAAGTAATTACTCAGTACATCCATGAAGTAGCTGAGAAAATAAATACCAGCAGTTATGGACTGTGGTAAGACTTGTACAGCTATGGTCAAAGGAATTTGCACAAATATCTTCAGGTTTTGATAAAAATGTGTAGGCTTGAGAAAGATGTTTCGCTCTCTTATACTTTTCCTCTACTATGGCTTTATTGTCCTTATTCTTGAACACAAATACAGTTAAAGCAAAATATATATTTTTAGGTAAGCAATTTCAGGGGGGAAACAACCTAGCCTATTTGAAAAATGTGGTTGTCTCTGACACAAAAAAACTGACACAAAAAAACTAGCTGTGCTATATTTAAAAGTGATATCTGATATCAGTTTGCGGAATAATTACCAAGCAGTCTTTTTCAAATATTTTGGAAAAAGTAAAACAATTATATGCTCCTTCAGGGCTGTCTGGTGAACACCAGAATTCTTTCATCCATCAATTACCACAACTGACCCAGGTCCTAAGGTAACTCATTATACATAGATGCCATTTTTGCCCAGTGTTTCTTATGCAGTATTACTAAAAGAGGTAAGTGAAGCCTCAGAGCATCAGATGCAGTTCTGATTTATTTTATGATTTCCTAGATAAGTCACATCATTACATTATTATATAATGGCTCTCCCTATGATTTGATAAAGTCCTAAAGTTTTAGAAATAGCTTTGTAACCATTTCCAATGATACACTCATCGGCCACTTTAATAAGTATATCTGTCCAACTGCTCCTTAATGCAAATTTCTAAGCAGCCAAACATGTCAGCAACTTAATGCATTTAGATATGTGCAAGAGGATCAGGTTAAGTTCAAACTGAGCATCGGAATGAGGAGAAAAAGGTGAATTATATAAGCAACTTTAAATGCAACATGGTTATTGGTGCCAAACAGGATGATCAGAGTATTTCAGAAAGTGCTTCCTTACTGGATTGGTCAGGGACAACCATCTCCAGGGGTTTAGAGAGAGTGGTTCCAAAAGAGAACATATCCAGTGAGCAGAAGTTATGTGGATGCAAATGCCTTGTTGATGCCAGAGATAAAAGCAAAATGGCCAGCCTGGTTTGGGCCGATGTAGGTAACAGTAGATAAAATAACAACTCGTTAAAACCAAGAAAAACAGTAGAGCATCTCTGAACACACAACACATCAGTCCTTGGAGCAGATAGGCTACAGCAGCAGAAGACCACACTGTGTGCCACTCCTTTCAGCTAAGAACAGAAAACTGGGGAGGCAATTTGCATAGGCTCACCAAAATTGGACAACAGAAGTTTGGAAAAACATTGTCTGGTCAGATGAGTCTCAATTTCTTCTGTGACATTCAGATGCTAAGGTCAGAATTTGGCATTATCAACATGAGAGCATGGATCCATTCAGCCTTGTATACATGGTTGAAATTGGTAATGGTGCGGGGGATAGTTTGTTGGCACACTTTGAGGCCCTTAGTACTATTTGAGCATCATGTCAAAGCCGCAGTCTATCTTAGTATTGTTGCTGACCCTGTCCTTCCTTTTATGACCAGTCAGTAGATCTCAATCCAATAGAGAAGCTTTGGGATGTGGTGGAATGAAAGTTCAGCACCATGGATTTGCAGCTGACAAATCTGCAACATCTGTGTAAAGCTATCATGTCAGTATGAACAAGACTCTACGAGGAACATTTCCAGTACCTTGTTGAATCTATGCCACAGAGGATTAAGGTAGTTCTGAAGGCAAAAGGGTGTCCAACCCTGTACTAGTAAGGTGTGCCTAATAAAGTGAGTTTAGGTCTTAATCTCTGTCTTTGGTTCTTATCTGTTGTTGAATTCCTCAAAATTATGCATTAGGTGTTGCTATTTAAGATATTTTACTATGCATCATGTTCTCTGAGTAATCCTACGTTTTCTATGTCTTGGTCAGGCAGATAATAAGCCAAAGTGAATCTTGTGAAATTGAACTCTGCTTTCTAAAAAATTTGGTTGATTTAATTAGGTTTACAATGAAACATGGGGGAGGAGTACTTTTTTCAAAAAGGGTCATTTGAAACCTGCATTTCATAATAGCATAGTTGATAATTAACATTTGCATAATGATATTTCTGTGTATGACAACAAAAAAAATCCCAAAAAACTGTTGAATTCTGTGAAGGGAATACATAATTATTCAGTGCACTTTATGCCCTTTTTAAATTGCTGTAGAGAATGATGTGAGACAGTAAATGATTGCAAAAGCTGCCTATTGTAGATAAAAAAAAAAAAATATTTAGTAACAAAAACTAATTTCATTGTATTTTTGCTCCGGCACAGAATAATTATCTAATATATTTCCAGTACAAGCGTAAGTTCATTAAGAGATGTGAAAGACTACAGAAAATTACTTTAAATTTAATTACCAGAATGACTGCTGAATAAGAAAATACCCAAATGTGCTTGAAATTGTTGTCCTCTTGTGTTAGCCATGGTTACCTCCAAAGAACCTCCTGCCACCATGGATTGGCATCAAAAACACCTTACATCAATCAAATTGCTGCTTTTAATAGTGACACTTGAAAAAGCTATTTTTCCATATATATATATATATATATACATATATAAACTCCAAGGTGAATTTGTCTCATGGAGAAGAAGCTTTGAGGACATGCAAGTGTCCAGAAAGTACCAAAACAGTCCCCTCTCAAGAAGTATACAACAAAGGGTGATATCAAGGACAGCAGACAATTGCTCTAGTCAAAGGCAGATAAAAACAAGGATTGCAGAAACTACAGATAGTGGATAGTAGACTGGCAGACAGTTGGTTTAAACAAAAGAAAAAAAAATCTTTTAAATTGTGTGGGACATACTGTAAAAGGAAAACTATTGGACCAAAGGAGAAGAGAATTGACCCATCATAAGCCCTGTGTTATCTCAAAAATCCTGAAATAATTCAAATATTGGGTAAAGTCTGGTCCAATGGTTTTATCTCAAACACTTCCATTTAAATGTCTATTAATTAATTAATAGATGATTCTAAACAACCACTTGCAAACCAGGTTATATTTGGTGATAATTTGATTGTAAAGTTGCACAAAGATTCAAACATGACCCTTGACCAAAAAAATGCCAGAACCTAATTAATCCCCATTGTGAAAATGCGGTGACTTTTGAAAAGAGTTTAGATCAACAATGAATCAATCAAAGAGGTCACTATTTACCACAATGGTCCAGAAACTGATATCAAGCTTCCTAGACATTAATGCATTTATGTAGCGACAACATTTTAAACACTGATTTACTATTTAGTACTTTAGCCAGTTTTTGTTTTTTCTTGAAAATAAAAAAGTTGGATATAAAAAGGTGTTATCTGTCAACTCTTACCTTTCTTGAAGAACAATTAGTAGAATTTCTGAAGTGGTGAATAGAATTGCATTGTTTAATCTTTTAGATTATAGCCTGTCTGTCAAAAACACGCATGGATTACCCTGTAGAGATTTCCGATTCAAGTTAAGGATCTACTTCTAGGGAATCCACATTCAGAATGCAGTTTAACAAATCTATGCACACTAACCATGAACTTATAACATATAATTTCAAAGACAGAGTTACTTTTAACTCTGTAATTATTTTCTTGGTTATAAAATAATAATTGAACCGTCTTCAATAGACTGTTTTGGTTTTTCAATGAAATACCAATTCCTCTGAAGAAAGTAAATTAGTAAATAAGGTCAATATTAAACTAAATACTGTTAATTATAGTTCTTTAAATAAAATGAAGCTACAGTAGCCAAAAAAAGTGTAACACCCACCACAATACATTAACCTGTAAAAAATAAAACAAAGAAATGTTGAAGCAACTACGGTACAAATCAGTGTATCACTGAAGGAGCTGCAAACTTTATAGCAGGATGTGGACTTTTGAGCTAAACTTGTCTCAAATCCTTTCCAGTTGAAATCTTGTTAAGGTGACGTTCCCATCCCAATAATTGTGGTCAATATGTAATCAACACCAAAGTACAAGGGATGCAACTAAAACACTGCCATCGGGTTGCAACAAATTTTGATTAAATAGAGTAAATAAGGTAATCTGCATTCTAAATACATTATCTACTGCATGTGTGATAATGAATACTCAACTTGACTTAGCAGGTGCTTAACAGCAAAAACATTAATAGCTAGATAAAATATTATTCAATTCTTAAAAATAAATTCAGGCCGTAAGGTATAACAAGGATAGAGTAGACGTCATGAATATTCATGCATTTGTCACAGAGTCTGTCTGTAAATGAAATAAATATATTATAAATGATTAATCTAAACTATGCAAAAGGCTTAAATTAATGTTTACATAAACTAAAATGTTTAAAATTCACATTATGTGGAAATAGTTCTGCTCCTGGTCTCTTTAAAGTGATGAGCAGCATAGGCATTCTAACAAACAGTATGGTGCCGCTTTTCATTTTTTTACACATCTGTGAGCAGCCTTCAGTATTAAGTGCTGACTTTAACCTCTTGGCCTTCTGTCATGTCTCTTATTCCATTCCTTAGCCAGTTTAGTCCTTTGCCATCTAATTTGTCCCTCTTTCTTCCTGCCACAGGTCTTGTTTATCCTTCCACTCCATTTGTTTCCTGTCCTTTCTGGTCGTTGCTCCTGTTCATCTCCTTCCCTCTCGTCTTTCTAGGTTGCGTTTTGCATGCAAACAGCCTGACACAAATTAACAAAGAGCGCTGCGGCATCCACAAACACTGTTTCAGAGGGTCCCAATGGGAGAGCTGGACAACTGATTGCTTCCTATCAACGATGTTGGTTACATGTAGATACTATCTACATTTTTAGTTGTATGTGCTCCTGGTTTGATGCGCTGATCTAGGTGTATCAAACCAGGTGCACATCCGGATAAAAAAAAACTCCCATGTTTGCCATCTCTTATAGTTTAAAAAACAAAAACAGGCAAAAAAAACTTAATCATCCGCTTTTTTTTATTGTATACAAAAATCCTTTTGCTCACATGAATGTTTACTTTAGTTTCCTCTTGTTAAGGAAAAGAAAACAGTCAGTTCGATGGCAGCTTAATAAAGGATACATGAACAATATATATATATATATATATATATATATATATATATATATATATATATATATATATATATATATATATATATATATCTCAACTTCTTTATCTATCCCCGCCCAGTTAGGGTACGTCCTGTAAGCATCAGTCTTTTGTATGTGTAACAGCTCACCAATATATCTAAAAAGGTGTCCTCAAATAAGGTAGCAAAGCAGGTCAGCTGGTCATCAACACATTCAAGGAATAAGGTGTGTATGTCTGTTTGCACAAATATATGGTAAAGGTTGACATTACCAATGTCCATCTATAACAAAATAAAGTCCCAAACTTAGATAATAGTGAGGTTGCAGGTATTCAGGCCTTCACCTTTGAAACGACAGGTTTTCCTTTTTGTCAACTTACCAAGAATAAAGTTCGATTCAGCCCTTGCTGAAGAGCCGAGTTTGATACCACTAAGCTTTGTGGCGTATCCTCTTTGCGGAAGGTGTGCATGTTTGTTGGTCATCTATCCATTAACCTCAATATGTAACATGTCTATTAAGATATGTATGTATTTAAAAGCTTTTCATCTGTCCTATGTAATAATACAGAATGCTAAGAGGCTTAAATTAGATTTTTTTTTTTTTTTTTTAAAGTATGATCCAAGAAGTTAACGGCAAACAATACATGCATGGGATATATATATATATATATATATAATACTGGGTGTAATTGATATGATTAATTTATGAGTTTTCCTTTTTTAATTCAAATGACATAATTAAATAAATTTTTTTGATAATATTCTAATTTATTGAGCTGCATCTGTAATATGGGATTGAAATAGCAAATCTCGCTTACATAATTGGCTTTTTTCCAGCGAAATATAAGTAATGCACTTTTTGTGAGATGGGTTTGACATTTAAAGTGGGTGATCTCAATGACTATGCAGCCCACCAGACAACTTTACCACAAAACCTGTAAATACTGCCACCATTTGTCCTGCTTTATGCACTAAAACTTGGCTATATTTTTTCTGGCATACGTTTTTAAGAGCTAATTTTTAAGGTGTATTGTAAAGTCAGTCATGTTAAATAAGAATTATAGCCAAAATTAGAGGGTTTTTTTTTTCAGCAAAATGTTGACTAAATCTATCACATAAACACTGAGTTCATTGTGACCGAGTAACCAACACAGTAGGACCAAAACATCAAATCCAATGTTAAACTCAGAAGTATAGAAAGTTGATTGAGCCCACATGTTCACAGCTTATTGTAAAGAATGAACACACATATACACACACTATTAAAACAACAACACCAAGCATCAGATTCAAGGCCAATTAAAGTGTAGTTGACACTTTATCGGAGATATACGGGTATGCTTAGCAGCCATGGTGTCAGCATGCGTCTTTGTGCGTGGGTGAGAGATGGAGCCCAGGAGTGGAGGTTTGTGCTAGCTGTGTATGTATGTGTGCTTAATCTTTTACCCTGTTAATGTTTGAGCTTCGTGAATACACATGGGAGAGCCAGTCTGTGTGTAGGCACAGATTGAAGAGCTCATTACTGCATTTGTGTGAATCCAACTATCTCTTCAAGGATGTTTGACTCCTGTCTGGTAGAGTGTGTGTGTGTCAAAGTTTCGGTATGTGTGTGTTATTATTAATAGTTAGATAATAAAAATCTGAGTGTCAGATACCGTACCCTTATGTCTTTTTACTCTGACTCTTATTTATTCATTCAACTTATTCATTCCCCTTAATTTGTATCATTATATGAAACGTTTTCTTAAACTCTTCCTTAAACTGTTATCCAGTGTCATGTCACTGTAAACAGCTGTGTTTGGTACAAAATATTAAAGTACATTCACAGATGCAAAAAGAGGTAGCAGTTCTTCTCATTAGGGCATTTAAACGACTTCTGTTCATTACTGAAGCCTAACCCAAAAATCTACCATCCACTTTAACCGTTACCAATTAATGGCCAACCTGCACCTTCAACTTAACCTCTATCATAACTTCTCTTTTGCACAGCTTAAATTTGGCTAAGGCACTTGACTTTAGCTCTTAATTTATGACACACCCAACCTCTACAAAGAAGGAGTGCAAAGGAGAACATTCAGAAATTTTTTCTTTCATTTAATCTTCATAATTTGTTGGTTTTAATGCTAGCCTTTTAACATTTATATCTCATTATCAGGAAGAAATCTACAATTTCTCTATCATTGAATCATAGCATTGAATCTTTTTACATATTAACATTATTAAATGTTTTTTTTGTGTTTGTGATAAAAAGCAAAATGTTTTTAAACCCAATAAAATAGTATCCTCAGCCAAAGTGGACACTAATAGGAGATCAGTAAGGTGGACACCACTGTTTAAAACAAGTCATAAAAAAGCCAGACTGGAATTTGCCAAACTACATGTTGATAAGCCACAATACTTAATCGGGCCGGGTCCCAGAGACAGAGAGGCCCAGACTTCCTGATCTACACATACACCTCCCCTCCAGACCCCGAGGAGACACCAGGCCGGCTCAAAGACATTGTCCCTCCAGTGTGTCCTGGGCCTTCCACAAGGCCTTCTCTCAATAGGACATGCCTGAAACCCCTTGGGACGACCAGGAGGCATCCGGAATAGATGGCTCCTTTTGTATGGAGGAGGAACGACTCTACTCCAAGCTCCTCCTGGCTAACTGAGCTCCTCATCTGATCTTGAAGTGTGCGCCCAGCCAGCCTACGAAGGAAACTCATTTCAGCCACTAATATTCAAGATCTTGTCCTTTCAGTCATTACCCAGATCTCATGACCATAGCGGACGGTGGGAACATGTAACATGGAGGAGGCTCTGTTATGCTCTGGGCTGTTTTGCTTCATCTGGTACAGGGTGTCTTGAATCTCAATGATACCTCAAGAATAAGAAGAAATTCTAGAAAGAATTGTGCTGCCCAGTGTCAGAAAGCTTGGTTTAAGTCACAGGTCATTAGTCCTGCAACAGGATAATGACCCAAATACACACAGCTAAAAACTGGACTATTCTGAAGTGGACTTCTGTGAGCCCTGACCTAAACCCTAAAGGCATTTGGAAGGAGCTGAAACATGCAGACTAGAGAAGGCACCATTCAAACCTGAGACAGCTGCAACGGTTTGCTCATGAGGAGACAACCTGCTCGAGGTCTCATTGACAATTACAAGAAGGTTATGCATCAAAATATTAAGTTCAGTGTACCATCATCTTTCTCCAGGTCTGTTTCATGAGTTTAGATCTTAAAAATGTTTTGTTGAAACATGGTTGAAAAGAGACATTGAACATTCCCTTTCAGATTTTCTTTTTTTCTTTCATTAAACTTGGGGTACCAATAATTTTGTCCATGTGTGTATTTTCAAACAGCCAAACTTTTGTGTGCCCTATACAAATAAGAGAAGCACAGCAGCCATTTTCTTGCTGCTTTCAGTCAGTGATGCAATCAGTAGAGCTCCCTTAAAACATATATATATATTTTTTTACAAATGGCATCTGAATCGGAATTTGTCTGCATTCTGTTAGAACCAGGATCGAATTGGAATGTATCACTGGACAGATCTGATTATGTCTGTCTATATAAACTAGATCTATATTTCTTCTACCACTTCTTGACATGATTTTTGTTGTGAAATGGCATCGTATAAATAAAAATAACTGAATTAAATTCATATATTGGAGAAACAGATGGGGTGGGGAAAGGCTGTGCTACTTTGCCAAGACAACTACAGTACTGTCTCTCTGGTTTAAAACTTTTGTCAACCTGCTACCCAAAAAGTGGCTACAGTATGCATCTCTCCATATTTTACAGTAATTAGTAAAGTAACAAGTAGGGTAAAAGACAGCCTTAAATGTGAGCTGTAACTTCCACAATAAAAATGAGGGGGCCTGAGATTCTAATCCCCACAAGCACCATATGTATCTTGTCTTTGGACTCCATGAGCAGAGTACAGTAAACCCACCCACACACCCGTACACATGATCACAAAGTGCCTGAAACAGTTCACAAATTCAAGCTTCACTTCAGCAACTGCCTCGCTGTGTCTCTTCCTTCTAATTTGTCCTTTTTTCTGTCTCCCCTTCCACTCCTCCCTCATTGGCTTTGGTCTCTGACAGTCATGACAGTTAGACTGACGGATGCACAATGACAGACAACACCCTCTGTGTTTTTCAAAAGGCCTCACGCAGATGGGTGCACACAAACACAGACATTCTCACTTGGACCATTGCACTGCACACACATAAAGTTACAGTACAGAGACACATTTCATCATACATTACACATTGCAGCTAAACAAAAGTGCTTGTGTTTTATCAAAAATGCTAAGAGAAGATAATAGAGGCAACCCAAGCAGATTAGAAAACAGACACACGGTTCCAGGCACACACACCATATATATACACATTACAGTTGGCCAATGTGAGGAAAAAAAGAATCTTGGTAGTGTGCCCAGTGTGTGTGGGTTGGTAGAAGCGTTAGAATGCAACAGATTTATAAACTGACCATCATGACTTGCTAAGAGGAACCAAATGCTGACCGTCTGTGCTGTTCTGCAGGTCCTCTCCTTTTTCTCTGTCAGACTGCTAATGGCACATGCATTAAACATAACAGTTCAATGCAAATTGCTGCGACTACATTCCCGAATGTGCTAAACCTGTAATGTACACATCCATGCTGCCGCCATTTTCTACACCCCACAAAGCCGAGAAGCATAAAGTATATAAAAGTCTCAAATAGACTAAGGTTTACTGAACAGGGCTTCGATACATCGCCAATAAAGGTATATAGACCTCGCTAAAGGTGGTAAATTATGCAGGCACTGTATAGAAGCTTGCTTATATTTTAGTTTTTCCACGACACAGCCATTCAACCGAAGCAGCCCACTTCACCTGAATGTTCAAGACCACAGCATTTTCAGCTGCATAATATTGCTTTATGGTATAACTACTGGCCAGCCATCACTCAAATTGACACAGCAGGATTCGCTTGGTTTTTTGTCCTGCTTTGTGCACCTGCTGTCTTACCTGCATGTTACTTTTGTTTTAGATTCAAGACTATGATATTGTGCTGAACAATAATTACATTTTGGCACATGAGAAACCTTTATTGTAGCTGCAACACTTTTCTCTGCCTTACCATACTGTATGTCTTGAGCATTTAACCATTTGGCAAAATAAATATTGATGTGACAGTTTTTTTCTTGTTAAATGTTTATCCTGAGGTCTAGTATGATTTTTACCTATGAACTGTTCTGCCCATCTTCTTGAACAATGAAACACATTTTGATGTTCTGATAAAATACAGCCTGTTCTTATACATTCTTTATGTGTAGTTTAAAGGATTACTTTGTAGAATATTTGTAGAAAAAGTCAATCCTTATTACTGTAGTATCGATATCTTGTCCTATTTTGTAGTGATAACAATTACCCCTCAGAAGTTTATCTGAAAAACTACTTGCAGACTAATCTCACAGAAACAAGATTAGGGTTTGGGTAATGCAATGACATTGGATAAAGCTCTACAAGTATTCTCTCCTTCTGGGGCATAAATCACAATCCAACCCTTTATCTAATTCTTACACAAGGCCAACTCATAACAGGTATCACCTCAAGGCACTTACCGGACAAAATGTAGAATCCATTGTGTGTCTGTGGGGACTAAGTAAGAAAAAAAAATCACAGAACTGGGGAGGTAGGGGTTGTTCCTAAAAAAAAAAAAGGCACACATACTGTGGGTGACAGCAACAGCTCAATCATTGGCTTCAACCACAACAGCGACACTGCTAGACTGAGAATCCCTTATGTCCTTTCCAATGGTAAAGAAACTTACAACTGTACCCACAATAAACAACAGCACAAACCCAAGCCAATGGCAAAGTGTAGAAACTATAGTCAGCTAAAACTGCTATCAAACTCCTCTCTTCAAAAATATGAGCTTTAAGAAGACAGAGCTGATGCATCTTTGACTCAAATCCCAGGGTATGTAATGATCTCTAAATAGGAAGAAATCTCTGCACTACATTAACGAGCCACCTTGAAGTCTACCTGAACCTACAGTACACACAGTTCAATCAGATTCTAGCTGATGCCATATGTTGTGTTTCTGCCATGTCACCTAAAAGAAAACTGCTGTAGGTATAATGTTTTACAGGTATTTACTGGATGTTCCTGCAACCAATGGTACTTATTATGCAATCAATAAATAACATTCATATAGGAAATAATAGTAATGAGCTTGGGCTATAATAGCCTAGCTCTACTGTGCTTCTGATCAGTTAATGCAAAAATGCCATGAAGAAATATGTGTGAGTGATGAAGACAATACATCATGAGCTGGCAGCCAGAGCACGCTAAATAATGATGCCTGAAATTTTTAATCAGATATCAGAGGGTCTTATTGACCGCATGTGATAGGAAAACATTGAACAACGTTGTGCTATATAGTGCTGCACTGATGGAAGAATTTACCAGTTCTGGTGAAGCATGAATACCTGGCCTTTAAATCGAATGCATTCAAAGCATGATTACTATGTCATCAGCGGCCCATGTTTTAATATGTAAGAATCTCATAAAGTCTTGTACTTGAGCTGGCCGGTCAGTATTGAGTAGCAAAGTAATTGATGAGGCTGTGCCAGAAGGATCCTCTGGGAAATTGACAGCTTTTGTAGCGGCCTCTGTAAAACAAAGGGGCAATCCAAAAAACTATCATCTTTAATTGAGCAACGTTTTACATACAAATATTCAATATTCTATCTATCCATTCATCCATCCACACTGTCGGATGGTGGAAGGAATACCTTGAGGATCTATTCAACCCGACTGACACATCTTCCATGGCGGAACAAGTGAAGGGGAACTCGGGGCCCGATTCGCTCATCACCCAGGCTCAAGTCACAGAGATGTCAAAAAAACTACTTCATGGATAGAACAGATCTGCCTCAAGTACCTTGAGTCTCTGGATGTTTGGGCTGTCGTGGCTGACATGCCTGTTCAATATGGGGTGGCGGTAGAGGACAGCGCCACTGGACTGGCAGACTGGGGGGCTGGTTTCTCTTCATATGAAGGGGGGCAGGAGGGTTTGTTCCAACTATAGGGGATCACACTTTTCATCCTCCCAAGGAAGGCCTATGCCAGGGTTCTCGGGAAGAGAGTCCTGCTAATTGTCAACCTCAGCTTCAGAAGGGACCGTGTAGAATTAATTCCAGCAATGGAACACTGTAACAGCTCTACAGCCTCTGCAGGGCCTGAGGGTTCAAGGGACCAATACGTGTTTCTCATAATGACCTGTTGGGGGGCTCTGCACTAGAATGGAGTTGGGAGCCCTATACTAGGGGCTAATAGGGGCCATCCAGTCATATAAAAACAGAAAGAATTGATCACAGGTTCTGTCTAATAAAAAATAAATAAAAAAAACCCATCAGTGGGGAGCAGAACTATATATTCTTTTCAAATACTGAACACTTGGAAAGGTAATCACTGTCTCTAAGAAGAAAGAGAAGTAAATGGTGTTGGCTTTGTCTTCTCAACATGAAGCAGAGGCACATCAGGTACTCATACTTTCTGACTACCCACGATATGCTTTTTCAGACAGAGACTACATCAAGCTGTATGTGTGAGTTCCTCTGAGCGTCTCACAGAAACACAATGAAAAAGCAGTCTCCCATTCTCACCAGGGCACACACTGACATAAAAGAACTACATGTAAGCCCCCACGAACACTGGGAGCCACAAACTTATCACAAAAGCATATATAGCTTCTCTGTCTTGCATACAGCGTTGAATCCAGCTATATCCACATTTTCCCATTGAGATAGAGTAACGCTACAGTGGCATCCAATTCCATTCCATTTTTTTTCTGCTCCGACTCTCTCCTGAACCCTCTTTCGCCGTCTCTCACTCAATTCCACTTTCTCCCTCTTTCCCTCTCTGCCTTTGTATTCCCTTCTTCTTGTCTAACCCTACCTCCTGTGTTCCTTCTTCTCTCTTTCGCTCTCCATCTCAGTCGGTTAGCAGCTCCCTTGTTGCATTTGCTCCCTATATCAGTCTTTTTTATGCTCCAGAGAGACTGCTGACAATAACCACAGTACAGTAGGCTGCAATTAATCTTTCAAATAATTCTCTTTCACCAGAGACAGAGGACACACTTGCAGGGCCGGCAGGGGAGAGGCAGCAGTGAAATGATACAGCCAGTGAAAAATAAAGATGAGACACAAGAGAGAACATCTATTTCTATTTTACACATATGATGAAAAATAAACTTTTGCCTGCATGTCTATAACCACATTTGTTTTGCTTTAACTCTATGCTTTAATATTCACTCACTGCAGCGGTGCAGTCTCTGACTGCCAACACGTCATAATCTCAGAAGGGATAATTAATCAGAAATTGGTGCATGAAATAGGGAGACCACATTTTTCAATATACACGAAGCCTTTGTTGTGACATTCGGTGTTTAATACAGTGGCAGCAAATCTAATTTGTTGAGATGTTGGCTAAATTAAACATTCAAAAATGCTCAAATTTTGAAAGGTCATTTGTGGCTGCTGAGACAGAAGTGCATTGATTGGCAGCTCAGCACTTGAGTGAACATGAGCTCCCTTTCTGCTGGAGTTCTCTGTTCACAGCTTGCTCTGTTTTATTTCTACAGGAGTGCAAAAATCTTTTTGCACTCCAAGGCAGCTGTTATGGAGAGCTTTACCCTGGATTTTAAACAGACAAATCTCAATCTGAGAAAAAGGATCTTTATTTATTTATCTTTTTTTTTTTTTGTTGAACCGCTTTAGAAATGCTCTAAAGATTAGAAAGAACTCCTAACTGTGAAGAGCTTCACTTTCGGTGGCCTCAGCGATTATCAGCACTCCTGTAAACGGTGCGGAGGCCGTTCATGGCTCAGTTCTCTAACGGAGGGACTGGAGATCGTTTCACCTTCCTTTTCTAGAAAATGAACTTTTAATTTTAACCTTGCATCTTTTTTCAGTGTTGTTTTTTACATGACTATAAATAAATGTTTTTACAGACGCTATTTTCAGTTTTGGCATATTTATTTTTGCTCTGACATTATATATGCAGAAGTGCATTGATTTTTTTTTGCCCCCAACTTTTTAAAGATATAGACACTCATTTGCTTTTTATTCCTGCTTTAAAAAGTATTTTAATTAGGAATGGCAAGTGGTAATGTTTTCCTGCTTTTCTAGATTTACTTCCATCTTATCCATGTTTAATAGAGGCTATACAGAGCTAAGGTATACAGGAAGTTATACTGACTGAATGTTTCTAGAGAGTTTAACATCAAAGCCCTTCAAGGGCTATAACTACAACTAGTGCTTGTTTGTTTCTTATTGCTTAGAAACAGTTCTTTGTTTTTTTCCTGTAAAAGTCTTAGATTTTGGCTGCAAAGGAGGTATTCTTTCGGGCAAACATTGAACATGATCAGTGCAAAAATGGGTTTGGTCAAAAGTTTCAAATGAGCTTAATGAAATGAAATGTGTTATTAACCATGTTTCAGACTCCAGGTTTAAGTTGTTTTTTTAAGCTGTCTATTTTAAGACAAACATTAGTGAAAAAAGCAAACTTACATATAAAATAAAGTGATTATAACAGAAATAAACTTAACTTTATTTTGTTATCATCCATATATATAAATGTTACATTGCACAGCATCAAACTTATTGTACAATTAATATTTTTTGGCTAAGTCTATTAACATTCATTTCATATCGATTCAATTAAGTTGACCTTCTAATTTCACCAGAAAGTATGAGTAATGTGTTCCTGTCTGTTTTCATGTGCTGCTGGCACATTTACAGATCAAATAAGACATCAGCAAACAAAGTTTCGAAACATTCTCCGAAGTTGTTGATTGTTAAAGCAGCATTTATGAATTAAGATAGCATCTTTCTATCCACCTTTTGGAAATAAATCGAAGAAGAAATGAAGACATTGATTTGTGAAGGTAAACTGACTGCACTGAAAAACTCGACAAAAAAACAAACAAACATCATAAGACATCAAAGAGGTATTTTAAACATGAAGAAACATCAAACATGTCCATGAGATGTTTATATTGACAATGTTGTGGCTCAGAGTTGGCTCGCAGGTTATAAAACCAATTAAAAACAGGTTTGTGGTAGCACAGAAACCAGTTTGGTGAGAAAAACAAACAACAAAAAGAGTTGGCATCCTTATGTAGCCATTCCTAACCTCTGATCAACACATGTCTCACTGACTTAAGTTACATCTTTTATTTTAAGTTGTGGCTAGGATAAATCACTTGGGTTATATATCTACATCTTTCCATTTCTAATAACCAGTAAGTCTACACCACTCATAGGTTTAGTTCATATGTTTGTGTTTTTTGGGGAAATTGATTAAGGTCTCATGAACCCTGATAGCAGAATTTGTTGTTATTTGTAATTGTAAATTTGTGTTTTAGTACAAAACAAAGCGATGTTCATCTATTTATCCATCTAAGAGGAATGCAAAATTAACAAATGCTTGTTTATTGTTGATCATATCTTTTTGAAACAAAAATGTTAAGTGGTAAAAAAGAAATAAGCTAAGCATCAGAGTTATATTTAAGATATCTACATTGTGGTTGCTATTGCTGGAATATTTATATCATGTTCACCCTTATAAAAATGATCAATGATGTTGCTAAAACTAACCCGTCAGACAGTTTTAGTGCCATGCTGAGTCGGGGTTGTGCTCCACTGTGCAAAACCATTTTCTTGACTTTTCACTGTCTTCTAATTACACAATTTAATTAGCGTCTATCCACTTACACATATTGCCAGAGTGTCTTGTTTTTTTTTTATATATGAGTGAAATATGCCCTTGTAACATTAACTTATTTTGCAAGCTTGCTGGCAGAGCAGGAGTAATTAAGACTAATTCAAATTCATCTGATTGAGTTTAAATGGAGAGGTAAACATGCAGTCAGAGGTATATTCTGGGAAGGGAAGAATCAGTCAAAATGAATAAAGGAAACTGCATATTTCTTACACAAGGACCCATCAAGTAGGATCAAAAAGTACTTGAAAGTGCAAAAAATATAAACAAAGAAAAGAGCAGAAAAGAGATTGTAAAAAAAAATTATATACATATATATATATATATATATATATATATATATATATATATAAAAGAAACAATACTGATGGTTGTAGACAAGGAGATATCAGATAATGGGAATTTCAGAGGAGCACTGTGACACACAGAGATGCTGCCATGAAGTCACACTTGACTCTTATTGTCAGCAGAAGAAAATTATGCTTCAGAGACAGTCTGTGTGTATGATGCTGTAATGTTTACATCCATGCAAGTATTTGCATATCTTTCTGTGTTTGCTGGCAGCTCTGCTCTTAACAGAAGGAAACTGTAGGTGTTGAAAAAAGGCTTAGAAACCACAGCAACAATAAGCAGGGACAGAAACAGTGTGGTGCTCAGTGTCAGCCATAAATCTCACGAGAGAAAGAAGGAGAAATGTTGCTCAGGAAAAGACATTTAAATGTTAGATACATGGTCAGTGGAATGGCGATAATATGAATGGATCAGAATATTGTTTTAAAGTTTGCCTTCCTTAAGATATAAAAGCATTTTAAATAATAGAAATCATTACAGCGTTTTTCCAATTAGATTAGCATAACGTCAGAAAAATTAACTACTAATTATAAGAAATTGCGTCAATCATTAGTCGGGATTGAAGCAGAGCTGAACTAACTATTTTGTCAGTTACTACAAAGTTGAATTTTAGCATTAGACCTGACCTTACATATGACACAAATATGACCTTTCTAATTTTTTTAGGGTTAGACTGCTAACAAGTTTAACTTCCGCAGGGTCTGAGAATAATAGATTCCCCAAGACACATTGTTTGCAATTACTCAGAACAAGCTTGTTTATAACTGCCTGAAAAAGAAGGCATTGAAACAGCAGCACTGTACACCTGCCGTGTGCCAATCTAAACATACCCTTGCTCCTGCAGCCAAGTCTTCTCTGCTCATCGAATCAGCCATGCAATTCACCAGCCCTATCAGGTACTGCCTGTACGACAGAAAAGTTCAAAGAAGAGGTTTTGTTGAACTTATTGAGTGCTAAAAGACAACTGAGCCAATTGCAATAAAATGTTTGCTAATGTTGTTATTTCACCTTACACCTATATTGGCTTTTTTTCTGTTTCATCTGTGAATTCTTTTCCTCTCTAACTTGCATAAAAATGTTTACTCATAAATGTTCTTAATGATGTATTTTTTATCCCACCTGCTAGGCTAATGCTACACCAGTAGCCACTGTTGGTGTTTAAAACACTGCTCATTCTGTTTGCACTGTGAGCTGCTGCAGCGTACTGTTAGCTCTCACTCGCATTAATATTTGTTGGTATGGTATATGGTATCTAATCTAATCTTTTATCTAATCTTATTTCATACATGTCATTATAACACACAAACATCCCTCCTTATAGACGCACACCTGCACACCATCAGATAAATACACAAAGATTCCTGCAATAAAAAAAGATCATCAGCCCATTTCATGTACTGGTTTTTGATGGCCAAACTCTGAATCTATGAGCTGCTATTTTACTATCTCCATAATTTGCTTCGATGGAGATTGTAAGCATAGAGCTTGGAATCCTAAGGTTCTAAATTTGAGCCCCACTCCCACAGACTGCCACTCTGGGTCTCAGAGCAAGACCCTTAACCCCACGCTGCTTCCCGGGTGCCTCAAAATGGCAGCCCACTGCTCCCCAAGGGGAGGGGTTAGGTGCAAAGGTAAATTTCTCCAATGTGAGATCACCAAAGTTCAATTACTATTATTATTAGTTGACAGGGCATTAGGAATTAAGACTCTAAGTTGTATATTTTGTTCCTTTTTTGTCTTTTGCCTTCTATTTTGCATCGTGAAATGATAATCTTAACTTGTAACAACTGTTTTTAATAATACATTTTAAAGGTATTTTATCCTTAATCTAAGTTCCTCAAAGCAAATTCCTCTGGTTCCTACAAATATGTTTACATTGAATTCTAATATCATTACAGCGGTTAAACATTCATATTTTATTCTTTTTTTTTTGTTTTGTTTTCTGTTGTTTATTGGTTTGCCTTATTTTATTTATTTTTTTCATTTTTACCTAGTATACTTCACTGTAACTAGTCCAACTGACGAGTATGTTGACTAAAAGAATTTCATCTTGAAATATAAATTCCAGTTATATTTTATCTGTAAATTCTTGTATTCGGAGAAAAGTTTTTTGTTTTTGTCCAGAAATATGTTTAGAACTTGCAGAGAGTACATTTACTCCATCCATTGATAAACGATAACAAGCTGCACCAAGGAGGTGTTTATAAAACAAACAGACTGGTAGCTGTTTGGTTATTAATTCCCGGTAAATCAGACGGGGCCTTGACTTGGTAATCTTCATGTAAAATACTGTTTGCTTTTGGCAATTATTAATAGTTTGATACTCAAACTGAATTATTTAAATTACATCAAAACACTCTTGCACTACATACAGTATTCAGGTAATAAAGCTCATACTTAGACAGATATCAGGGGAAAAAAAATTTGTAATCATATTTCAAAGAGGAATTATAAAAATGGTTGAAGAGGGTTTTTCTTTCATTTATTTGGTCATAAGACGGAGACACTCAGCAGGAGCACATTGACGGATTAATTAAAGATCTTTATCTTTTATCTTGCTGACAGAAAAGGAAGAAGAGAGGCAGAAGGCTGTGTTTAAGAAAGGAGAGGCAATGGGATGAAGGCAGGGCTGGAGATGAGGGATGCTAAATGGTTAAAAGGGATAGATGGCTGATCGGAAGAAAAAAAATATGCTGTGGGTGTGGGAGGGAGGAGAACAGATCCTGAGTGAAGAGAGAAGGAAATGAGGCACAATGTAATGACTAGGAAAGGAAAAGGGCTAGATGAAGGTGTGGTGGTGGAAGAGGGTGTGGGGGCTAGCCTGATGAGGGCTTATGGTGTGGTATTTTTACCACTTTCCAATGATGGAGCGATGAGAGGTGGAAGGTGGGGAAGGGAGCGGAAACTGTAATTAAAAGAAGGAATGAGAAAGAGGGAGAAGGTGGTTGGATGGCGGGGGGCGGCTTTGTCACCAAAAAAAGAAAAGAGTGCATAAATCTTTGCCTCCTCTAAAGGATGTGTTTGGGTTGGCTGCAGGTGGATTTTGAAATAAAACCGCCTTATTAACATTACACAAATAAAACATGCTTAGTTGCTTACGTTTAGATCATCATAAAGCGAGAGGTTCCAAATTATCCCGTTTCACGCCACTTTAGGTGTTCGCTGTAACTTGGTTGGCATTAAAAGCGAGGTGGTGTTGAGGATGCAGTCAGGTAATACAGCAAATCATTACTGCAATTATCCCCTCCATTACACTGTGATATTATTTTACTCTTTTGCTTTGCTGAACGGCTGTGTATTGCTTTTCCTTTATTTCTGTAAACACCTGCTAATGGCCGGCACCTCGTTCTGGCTCACAATCCCCTGGGCTTTTCATAGACAGTTTATATTTTTTTTTGTCAGATTTTTGTAACAGCAGCAACGCGTTAATTGCACCTCGCAAAAAACACGCAGCCAAGTACCTCGTTTTGTCAGCATCAAAAATGAACAGATGACAAATTAAAGTGTTAAATCGTGTTGGGTTTCATTAACACATTTCACCAAAATTTGCAACATGCACACTCACAAACATGTCCACTCTCATTCAGCACTTGTTAAATTTACACTTGACTAAAGGCTGCACACAGACACAGTTCGGAGTATAAACACCAATCAGTTTGCTGCCGCTGGCTAACTGTTGGCTCAGAAGAGCCCATTCAGCAGTTTAGAGAGAAAAAACTCACAACAATAAATGTAAAAATGATAATTGACCCTGCAGGCTTTAAATAACTCACCCATCATCTCTGAGATGTGCATTGTGCAACCTCTAACATCTTTCCACAATGATGTGATTTTATATCCTGTGTTAAACTCTAGACAATAGGTATGTGAGTCTCTAAAGCTGACAATAATAAAATGTTTTTTTTTTCCCTTAAAAATTTCCTCTGGTTTTAAATCACTCTTAAATTCTAGCCAACCAATGCTTGCCAACCTGTAAACCAGTATGTGATTCTCTAAGTTTAATAACTAATTGTTCTTCACTTGGCAACAACAGTTTATAACAAGCATTGTTTTAAGTGAAAATAAGTCTTTAAGATATGGAGAAACATCAGACAACACTTAGAGCTTTCCAAATACAGATGACCTGTTTAACCCAATAACAGAGCATTTGATTTAAGACTTTGACTAGGACACTCACTCAAGTGGACTTTAGATTTTCCCTCAGAGTTCACCAGAAAAGCATGAGTTATATTTGTTATTTGATGACAGACTCTAATGGTCTGTTCAGCAGTGGTTTTGGCCTTGGAAAGCTAATAGAAATGGCAGTTCTTATATGGATGGAGAAAGATTCGCTGCTTTTGAACTCTTAACTTGTCTCTTATTGACACACGTTCTATTTAGGCAATCTATTCATACTACAGGTCAACCACTACAGCTCTTTGATTAGTGAAAACAAATGTGGATAACAGGTTATTAATAATAAAGAAATAGAGTTAATCAGCTTCAGCAATGACACTAATTTGGTTTGCATAGCTTTTTAGTGCCCAAAAATGAAATAAATTTTATGCAGATTGTCTTTTGTAATTAATGACACTATATTTGAAACTTAATAACACAATGTGTCTGATGTAAACCATTTAATCTATAATATTTTGGTGAAAAACTGCAAAACAGGATAAAATCTGTCAATTTCTTTGCTTTTAAAGCCATGTGCATAAAAATTAATCTGGCGATGTGATCTCACACTGTGCTTTCTAACTAACTACTATGAGAAATGGTTTTTAGGTATTAAAGGAGCACAAAGAATTCAGGTCAGCATCACTTGACCTGTGCACTCAGGAAAGCTGAAAAGTACAGTTATAATACTAGATTTTGAAATTGAAAAGTTATTATATAAAACTGACAGGCTAAAAAATAGATGTTATGATACTGAGACGTTCTTCTTACTTTCCTGTCATACAGCTCCACCTTCCTTGTCCAAAAGTTGAGTTTTTCCCACTTCAAGCATTGCTCACCTAACTCCCATCATTTAATTGCCCTGCTCTTTTCCATTTCCATCTTGTGTGTCTTTACTCTACATGCTATCTCAATTACTCCAGTTCTGTTTGTGCCTTGATGAGATGAGTCATTTAAACACCTTTTCATCTGTACTTACATCTTTCTTTTCTCATTCTGTGTTTCATCCATCTCCATCTCTCTTTCACTTGATATACTTCTCATCTTTTCATTTTCCCCTCATCACTCTCAATCATTTTCTTTCCTCTAGACATTTTTTCCTCCTTATATGAAACCTCTCTGTTAAATTTGTCTCTGCTTTCCTTTCCTCTGTACCATGCATTGGGCTGTTTTCTGGAATCAAAGTATACAGAGGTTTAAAAGATCACAACTTCTAAAAATGTCTGACTCCTCCTCCTTAGGTTTACAGTATTTTTATATAAATGCCAAAGAAAAGGCCAAACAAGAAAGAGTACACCACAAAGCTAAAACAACAGACTTCACTTTAACTTCTGTTATGTGGCTTAGGGTTCAATTTGAATCCTTATCTCATGTAATCAGGAGTGTAGAATCCAGTCAGTCAGTCTAAATCATGTGAGTAAATAATTCATGCTGTCCTCTCTGGCAGTGTGCAAATGACTGGTTGGCATGGTAACGTTATGCACAGCACATATGGTATCGTTAATGTTTTGACAGTAATAGAAGTTAACAGCAGCATTCAGTTTTGTCTATTTCTATTTACGGCTACCATTCTGGCTGATAGCGGCTTTAAATAGCTTACTGAGTTTACAGTTAGTAAACCTTAGCACACAGCTCTTCGGATTCCACTACTTAAGGTGCTTTTGAATTAATTAAACATGGCTTTGTGTGGATCACATGCTTTATTAGCTTTATAACGTATTATTCCTGTTTTCTACAATGTATATAATGACTTCCACAATGTTTTTCAAGTTAAATTCAATAACTTCATTGGGTGGTTGGTACTATTGTCTGACTTGGAAACATGCATTTCATCTTTGGATTGTTATCAGGGATACATATATTTTATCTCACATTTCTTTTTTCATTCTTCATTGAATTATTTGAATTTTCCAGAAACATATGCTGAAATAAATCCACACTAAGATGGTTTCATCTCTGCAAGAAGACTTTGGACGACCTGCAGAAATTAAGCTTAAGTGTAAATTTAATCTAGAACACTGATCAGCCTCACCTGGATCACCTGCTGCAGCCCTACCTCCAAACCTCAGCCATTCATCCTCTTGACTGCAGGCTTCCCGGAGCCAATCGACTTACAAGGTCTCCTTCTTCAAGCATCGTTCCTGACATTCTCCCTGCTCAGAATATCTCGTCTCTCTACCCACGTCCATCCCTTCTTCTACCCAAGATGTGAATCTCAGGACAGGCTCTGTCCCATTCATCCTGGGCTTATTCCCCTATCAGTGTCCGGACACTGGGGAAAGTCTTAATCTCCCTCTCCTAAATCCACCTATCTGATCATCCATCAGCTCTGAACATAAAGTTTTCAGCCGGTGTCCGAGCGCCAAAGGACTTATATATTATTCATGTCAATAAACGCTTCTAATTACAACTTCTCTCTCTGTGATTCTCTCTAGGTTAAAATCACTCTTTCCCCAGATGCAGAGTGTAAAGTGACATCCAAAGAGTTCAGCTTTGGCCCCACCTGACCAGACTTTGTTTTCCTAATTTTTCATTGACTTGTCCAAAACCTCTGCTTCCAAATTGCGCATATTAAAGGCTTAATGTATTGCTTATGGCTAGCAGTTTTAACATTTAACAGGCAGGGACAATTTTTATTCCGAATATCCATTAATCCAATATTCTATGTGACAGAAAATCCATATAATTTAGAATTCCATATTTGAAACCTCATTGATTCTTGGACTAATTTGTCACATTTGCCATTCATGTTTTAAGGTTTGCCCGTAACATTAATCATAATCTTCCCATCTAAAAGAATTACTGTGATTATTTGAAATTATATTCTTTGTACCTGTCATTTTAGATATCTATATTTCAAACTGTTTCAGATATGTGCAGGTTCTTTTTATTAAAATCTATTCAAAAAAGAGCATTACCATTTCTTTAGATCCACTCAAACTTTAAAAAGCCTTTAATAACCTTTTTCTGAGTTTGTTCATGTAAAAAAAATGTTTTTTGTATTATTTTCTGTTACTGGAAGACTCCGTTAATGTTTATTTCTTGTACTCCAGCACCATCACAGATTGCAATGATGCTTAACTCCACAAAAAAGGTTGTTTTGATTGTTTGCTTTTCACTCTTCCATTTTTATTCCCTAGGTAACCGTAGCGCATGTTTGACCCTGCAGGCTCAGACAGCGTTCCACCAATGCCCGCATTCTGAAAACTAGACTCAGGTTCAGCTCTGCTGCCTCTTTCCTAATGTTCTCTCACTATAACTGGAAACCTGCCAGGCCGCCAAGGCCAGAGATGGTGAAACACTGTTACACAGTAGCTCGACAAACATGCCTCATTGCTTCATTACCGTAGCTTAGCTCTTAACTTCTTTGGTTGATCTTCAATGTGCATCCTACTTTCTTTAGACTGACCTTTCTGCTTCCCTGTAGAGAAAGTAAAGGTCACAGATAAAGGACGGGGATTGAATCCACACAGTTGCAGATCTAAAATGGTGGTATTTTACAAATGTCTTAAACATGTGGTAGGTTAGATGGGTGCTATGAAGTGTAATAGGTTGCAAGATCACTATAATTTCTCCAGTGAAGCAGTTATACATACAATCTGATGCAATACTGCAAGAGTTAGCAGTAAAAAAGAGGCTAGTAATTCATGCTAGTTAACATAAGTTGAAACAAGCTTGCAAACATGGCAAAAAAGTGTTTGAAAGTCAGTTTTCATGTTGTATTAACGTTTATCCAAGGAAATGGTGTTTTACTCAAGTTATCAGGTATTAAACCTGTTCTAGGATTGAATGTTTGTGGCTCTATCCTCCACAAGGGGGCTTTCATGTTTCCCCTAATTGCATTAAAACTGCAGCATTAGAGAAGCAGCTAAAATCTCCATATGAAACAGAAAGTCTAAAGGGTACAGAAGCAATGTATAAATTGAAAAGCAGATAAACATTTGAAAATATACTCAATGTATGTAAACACCTAAATTCTATTGTTTCTGAAAAGTAAAAACTTATTAGAGAGGATATAGAGTTGTTGCTGTTTTTTGTTTTTGTTTTGTTTTCCTGTGAATCTCCTGTCCACAGTGTAGTCCAGTTGGTGATGGTAATGCAGCTAACAGTTGTTCTTCCAACCGCCATAAAATATCACAAGAAGAAGAAGGAAGAAACTGGTGCAAACCCTTTAGTTATTCTTTATCCCCCATTTTCAGGGGTGTAACAAACATAAAGACCATTCGTTTATATATCCTAGGCCTACATTCCAAGTTAGAAGGCAGGAAAACCTGCCTATTTCTGTCAGTCTCTGCCAAATCATCTGCATGGGGTTTATTTCAGTAATTGTGTGCACTCCATTCTCATCAGCATCTAAATCTGGTCATGACTGTCTCTGACTATCACCAGTCTGTTTTGCCTACTATGAATCTGCTCTGTCGTTCACCACTTTGTTCAGCCATCTTCTACTTTCTTAAGTCTGCCATCAGCCTGTTCAGCCTGTCACTTGCTGGCTCAGCTGTAAACTATGTTCACAAACCTGAGTCCGCCTATTAGCCTGTAACATTTCAGTGTTTGATCCAAAAAATTCTCGAAAACGTTTTTACGCACAACACTGTGTTTGGCTGAATATCAAGTTCTCTGAAGTTTTATGTAACAGAAACAAGGTGAGGATTGTAGGACTCCTTTTTAAATCAGTTAGATAAAAAAAGATCCATCACCACAGGTTAATTACAGATTGGTCAGGTATTGTTTTGGAAAGCTTTTANTCAGCTGTAAACTATGTTCACAAACCTGAGTCCGCCTATTAGCCTGTAACATTTCAGTGTTTGATCCAAAAAATTCTCGAAAACGTTTTTACGCACAACACTGTGTTTGGCTGAATATCAAGTTCTCTGAAGTTTTATGTAACAGAAACAAGGTGAGGATTGTAGGACTCCTTTTTAAATCAGTTAGATAAAAAAAGATCCATCACCACAGGTTAATTACAGATTGGTCAGGTATTGTTTTGGAAAGCTTTTATGCAACATGAAAATCTAAACAAGGTCTACATATGAAGCTGCTCTTTATCATACAAAGACCAAAAATCCTTAACTGAATTTATCAAAAACAAAACCGTAAAACAATATACTAGGTGACAATAGTACTGTTATAGTCTAAAAAAAAAAGGATTTAATCCTTGAACTCATGAAGAAATGAAGCCAAAAAAATGTAAACCTCTAATTCATTAGACAATCATCACTATGATGAAGGGCAAAAGATTTAGATATCTGTTTGTCTCATGCTAATGCTCTTTAATCTTGGTTTGTATCTCAGCTTCCATCTCTTGCACAATCCTGATGATGCAGGGCTGTGAGTTTATCATTTCATATGCAAGAGTGATTTCAAGTGTATGATGATAACATCTTCAAAACAGACTGCAGGATCAGTTAGACTGTTGTGTCTCAAGTGTTATGTGATTGTTTGCTGCTAAGGTATTTGCCCAGTATTTGGTTTCATTAACTTGCATAAATTCAAAAATGAAGATAACTCAAGATAACCTCACTCTCATGATATCTGTATGTGTGTGATTTATGTTTTATGAAAGGCACACTGAAAGCAGAAGAGAAAGCTATCTGTGTAAATGAGTGTGTCCACAAGTTTTAACATGTGTCTGGGTGCAAGAGACAGAAGGAGCCGGTGAAAGGTTAGCGCTGAAGAACATCTCTAAAGATGGCACAGGCTAAGATCAAAGGACCGCATTGGCGGAAAGGGGGAGAAAGACAGTGGGGAAATATATTAGAGTAACTCAAATCCACATTTCTTCGTTCTTCTCACTATCATTTTCCTCCCTTTTGAAATGAGTAGTTCTCCTATTCAAGCCTAATACCACATTATTCTGTTTTCTAAAACTCATTTTGCTGTTTTCTTGTTGCTGTATGACGTTCTCCTTTTCTGATTAAGTTGAGTCATCCATCCATCCATCCATCCATCCATCCATCCATCCATCCATCCATCCATCCATCCATCCATCCATCCATCCATCCATCCATCCATCCATCCATCCATCCATCCATCCATCCATCCATCCATCCACATAAATGTTTATGGTAACACTTCTTTCATATAAACTAAATTATACTGTAAAGCAAATTATTCTAATTGCAGACTTCAAGCATGAACATTTACAACCTGACTTATGCTGACATGCACCATGCAAGCCTTCATCAGTCTGTTGTGTCGCCGGAGTACAAACGAGCCCAAGATGGTGCCACTCCCTACTATTTGACAGATGGCTTTGGAACTATCTAAAAGTACAGCGAGGTTAGATTCAAAGTACTTTGCAAGTCTCAGCAGGAGAATGCTAACATGACATTGTGGCTGAAAGCAAACACATTGACAAACAATATGTTAAGGCAACAGACACAGGAGGAGCAAAAGCAAATCCGTCTTTTTTATTATTTTATTGTAATGATTCAGGATTACAGTATAAAATGTCATACCGCACATTGTTTGTTTACAGCTTATTAAGGGGAAACTTTTGGTTATTTTCATAGAGAGCAGTAGATATATTTTTTCGAATATGGAGTGCAACTATAGGGATGCCTTCTTCACACTAATTTAAACCAGCTTATGTGTTAGAGTACTTATTTATCCTCCAATTTTTCTCCCTTCCTTCAAAAATTCACTGCCCCATCCCAGCTCCCAAAGGGGTATGTAATTCATAACACTCCCTCTATCTCTGTGTTGTTCCCCCTTTTTCTGCAACACTTTTCCAGGCTCTTTATACACGACTGGAACAAATGGAGATCAGAGAGACTAAAGCTAAGTTAGGCCCCTCGTTGCTCTGACAAAGCTGCAGTATTACCCCTCTCATTTAACCACTCCTCTGATCCGCTGCCTTGCTCAAATACACACATGCACAAATACGCACTCAAAAGGGCACACGTTGGTCTAATTTCTCTCCTAAACAAACATGCATTGTGCATGTACACGCATGTCTAAAGCCTTTCATGCATTCTTTTCATGTGCAAGTGACATTTCAGCCCTTCAACAATGCTGCCCAAAGGGTATCTGATGAATCTCTCTCTTATGCTCTTTCCCTCAGCAGAGGGAGGGAGTTACTTTTATGGATGTAGCATTATCTAAAAATGATAATACTACATCTTGTACCTCTTGGATCAGACCACAGGCATCTACTGCCTACCTCTAACAGTCTTTGGGCTAAAGGTTACCCGTCCATCGCATAGTAAAGACATGCAACCATGCACACAGACACAACCAGAGAGAACCCTCGTACGCACTGGGTGAACATGTCAACTTCATGCAGAATGAACCAAGGACAGGTATTGAACACAGGACCTTGTTGCTACAAGGCAGCAGTTCGACAAACGTTGAAGATCAAATGTGAATTACGTAAGCAATAGCCACTCCCCCTTGATGTCAAATCCCTGTGACAGAGATAACTTAGGCAGCAGACTGTGGCTTTCGGGCCTTGATGGGGAGACATACACCGCTTTTCAACTGAAGCTAAGTATGAAGCCACCGAATCCCCTCCGGAAAAGAGTCTCTGCTCGCTGGCCAAATCAGACTGCATTCAGCCTACAATTATGAAAGAGCTGAACCTAGTGTTTTGTTTTTCCTGCGGGTTAAATCCTGTTGAACGCAGTGTTTTGTGAAACAGATGAGATAACTATCCAGTTCTGGTCGACGCAGGTTTGCCACCCTCAGAACAGCCGGGCCCAATTTGTGTTTGACCCGGAGCCGCCAGAAGCTGCTGACCCGTGCCACACTTATTCGGCCACAGTGAAACTACCGACTGTGACCCAGTGGTTCATCTGCTATTTGAAGCTGTGCTGGCGTCTGAGCTGCTGCTACAAGCTGTCTCCAACCGCCTTAAAGGGAATGCCAGGTTCAACCTGCTGTAAATGACAAAATTAAGCACTGCAAAGTTTCCTACTGTTGTTTGCATGAGAGCAATTCCAGCCTGACTTCTATCCCTCCTATCTGAGTCAGACTGAATGGAACCAACCAATGTGACACATATGTCACATCCTACACATGACAGGAATTGATGGTTAGAAGACACATTTTTGAAAGCACATTAAAGATGTAGAAAACTGTAAGATAGGCAAAACATAAAAAAAATGTGAGCCACATCATAAAAGGTAAAACAAAATTTTAGCATGCTATTCTTATAGCTCTATAGATAATTTACAACAGAACTCAACTCAACCTGCAATTCCTCTTGAGCAATGAATTCATAACATTTCTCTTGTACTACCAGTCATCATTTTTCAAATGGTCATTCTGATGATGGCTTCTAAATCCAAAGAATATTAGACTCAAGAAATCAGATTAAGCAGCTCACTACAGACACTGTTCCACGTTTATTATTGCAAGGATGACCTTGTTAAAAAATGCAGTCTAGAGCCAACCACTCTCATGTGCTTCATAGATCTGAATTATTGTCTTGTTTGCAGTGATTATATTAGAGCTTCAGACCATAAACACAATATTGGTTCTTCATATTGCTGCTTCAACTTTTTTATATTTCTCACATTGAAGAGATAAATTGGTCAAGAAAATGTAGATTGCATTTCCTATTTCTTCTTTTAACTTACATTTATGTCTGTAGTGGCATATAGTTGTAGCCGACAGGTCTGGATCAGTTTACTCCTACAAAATGGACAATTTAAAGTCATACACTGTTTTTCAATCATGCATCAACCGAATGGTTTAAAAGAAATTTAAACTCATGTAATAGGGCTGGATAAAAATGAAGGTACCCTGAATTCATTATTTTTTTTCACAATCTTAAAGCAATTACTACAATCAAATTATTTTTCCCTTCAATGAGACTTCTAAAACTTCTAACAGATATGTTGGTCCACTCCTCATGAGTCAACTGCTCCATGTTGTCTCAGATTATAATGGTACCTTCTCTAGACGGCATGTTTTAGATCCTTCCAAAGATGTTAAGTTGAATTTAGATCAAGGCTTATTGGAGGGCACCTGAGAAAAGTCCCTTTCCTCTTAGCTTAGTGTTTTTAGTTGAATCATTCATGTCATCCTTTTTTAAGGACCCATGATTTGCAATTGAGACCAATCTTTCTGACACTGAGCAGCACATTTGTTTCTAGAACCCCTTGATATTCTTGAGATCTAATTAGACCCCGCAGAGATTCGGCCTCTATGTTCCAGTTGAAGCTAAGCAGCTTCAGATCATAACAGAGCCTCCACCATGTTTCACAGCAGGCTCAGTGTTCTTTTCTTGATATTCTTCATATTTCTGCCCGTGGACAAAGAGCTAATGTGTCTTGGCTAAAAGTTACATTTTTGTCTCATCTGTCCAAAGGACATTCTTCACAAAAGCTTTTTCTATGATTTGTTTTTAACAATTTTTTATTTTATTTTTTAGTGAATTTTTTAACCTCCTTGGTCATCTCTAAAGTCCACTTTGGCTCAAACATGAAACATGGTGCAAATCTGACACTGATGTTCCTTGAGCTTGAGGTTTACCTTTAATTTGTTTGGAAGTTTTTCTGGGCTCTTTTGTTACATTCCTATCATCCGTCTCTTTGATTTGTCATCAATTTCCCTCCTGGGGCCACGTTGAGGGAGGTTAACTACAGTCCCAGGGATTCTTAAATGTCTGAATATTAAGTGCAACTGTAGCCAAAGGCACATCAAGCTGCTCGGAGGTGGTCTCACATCGCTATTTATAGGCTCATTGAATGATTACAAAATTGTTGACACCTTTGATGCTTATTAGAGGACACACCCTGATATAACATGTCCCCTTTGCTCACATTATTTTCAGTCTTTTCTAAGAGTTTTGTCCAGGCCTGTTTCCAGAGTTTATCTTTTTAAATAATTCTGTTGAACCGCGATTGAAAAACAAAGTCTGACATTTATTTGTTCATTTTCATAGAAGTTTTAATCATTATTCATTTTGTCAGACAAGTTATTTTCCGGCTTTTTCTGCTATTAATAGAGGGGTGTCTTGGGTGTAGTCACTCTCAATCAAGTTTTACAGCAGGTTTCATTCCAATGAAAAGAATGGTTCCTGCATATATTGTATATCATTTTTTTTTTATAAATGTGAGAATTACCACTAGGAGTTTACAAGCAAAACCACAATGTCAGAATGCAAAAAAAGATGGAACATATTTTTGTCATTTTTATTTTATCGCCTTTCCAGTGAAATAGAATATTGACAGGTTCAAGCTTTGTTTTTGCTGCTGATGTAGCTGTGGTAAAAGTGTGTCTTTTGAAGAGACCTGTCACTTTTTTAAAGCCTAGATGGATTCTGTATTATTGAAGTAATGGAACAATTTTCTCTATTGATCTTACAGAAACGGGCAGATAATTTATCTTCTTTCTGTATCTCAACAAGTGATGTACTGGTTTATCTTTTTTGTTTTTTTTTTTGTTTTGAAATACACCATTATCAGACAAATGCAAGCAAGGTCACATACACAATAAATATCCCTGCTGAGAATCAAGTAGAGCAGCAGCCCATTTCAGAGACTGTTTCACCACCAGCGGCACTTTATATAAGTATTGCACTTTACTGTAGATGTTAGTGTACATATATATATTTTTTATGTAAGGATGTTTATGTTTTCTACAAATGATTCCAATCTTCAGATAAGATTAAGAGCTTTTAATGTTAAATGCTTATTTTTGTTATTTTGGTGAGGGGGTATATTTTTTATAATTCTTATCCCTCGTTGTCCTTTAAGCATGTTTTTGTCTGTGTCCTACATAATAAATGCTGAGCAAGAGTTTTCAAGAAAACTTCATAGGAGTCTCTATGGTGGAACATGCTAAAGCTTGGATACCTCTGTAAAAAATGTTAGGACACTCCAACAAGAGTAAATTGCAAGCGTGCAAACCATGCTTTCTTTAGGATTTGTGGTAAATAAGTCATTGCTACCACTTATATTAGTCCACATGTTTAAAGAAATGAAAATCAATTTTTCACATTTCCGCAATCAATTTTCATCAGACCTTTGACTCATTTAGCCTTTTAACAAAGTTTAAAGCAAAGACTTTACTTCTTGATTTCTCACCCTTTCAAGAAAGGGAAAGAGTAACTCAGGAAACCCTGTGCTTATACTCTAGGTTGGCTACAAAACAATATTCAGTGAACTCTAGAAAAGAAAAGAAAAAAAAGACTAACTTGGACTATAATTGATCAAGCTGGTTTCAATAAGAACATTAAAAAGCTTTAGTACCAAACCCATAATGAGATTCTACTTTTGTATAGGACTGTTATACTGTGCAGGAACAGCTACACAATATAGCTCCATTATTTATTTTCTTATTTCTGCTTTAAGAGGTAAAAAGGGCGAATTCTACCTTAACTTATATGGGGCAAGAAAACATTCACAAGGTTACCTTAAGAGGCAAAAAATTCAATACCTATTCCCAGTACTGATAACTGCTGTATAATCAGTTCACGGTAAAACAACTAACCTTTGCAAAACTCAAGTAACAACTCATGTAGGCACAGGAGGTCACTATACAAAAGATCAGAACAAAAATCTGACAGCCTTGTGTGCCTTGTGGCATGCTGCTTTAAATACATTTCCAGGAGAAACTCTTTCCTGTGTCCTCAACAAAATTCAGCTTCAGATGTCTGATGGCAGAGGACTCCATAAATACAGATGAGGAAGAGTTACACCAGGCAATGACCCAAATTCATTTTGAAGGGAATGGGTTTCAAAATGTATTAAGAAGAACAACGACCCAGCTATTAGTGATCGCTGTGGTTTGATTAACATTTGGAATTATGCCGTTCTTATCCATATAATCCATATAAATTACAAATCATATATATATATATATATATATATATATATATATATATATATAAAAAGTAAGCCACTAACCATTAAAACAAGGGAGATATGTATGAAAAGAGCTCAAAAGAGTAGTGCGGTGGAATTTTACAGATACACATTTGATATTTGAGAGGAAATTGATCTCACAGAAGCAATACCTCTAAAAATAGAGAGCATGTATTTCTCACAGTGTTCCACAAGCAAATTTCTAACATTATGCTCGAAGTCAAGACTAAACAAAAGAAAGCCAGACAGTTGGCAGGGACTAACACGGTTTGTTTTATTATTGCCAAGTATATGTATTATATTAATTAAACACACCCCTACCAGGTCAGCCTGAGGACAACAGTCTAGGTTGAAAGGTGTTGGTGATTAGTGAGCTGTTCAAACATTAATTCAAAAGAAACACAGCTGGTGTAAGGAGTTTTAGGAAAGGAAGCTTTTTTTCTACATAGGAAATGCGACTTCATTCACAATAGGGAGTCAGAGTTAAACAGAGAACAGGAAGCTGACAGTTTTACAGTTTATTTGTTTTTCTTGTTCAGGTCTTTGTGTCAAGGTAGATTCTGGATTAGGAAATGTTGGCAGTGCAGTAAATGTCTTCATTAAGATAAGTTTCGTCTTACTATACAAAGACACTGTGGTTTGATATTTTGAGTTATTCTTACAGAAATAGATGTATTTTGCAGATATGAGCTATAGTCTGCCTTGAAGAGGATTATATGTTATGCTGTAATCCTTTGTATTCCTATGTAACATCTTTATTTTTGAAACTTTTTTTTTTTTTATCAAACATTTTACTTGCAGCCACAACCAGGCATTCCCCTTTACAACAACTCCCATCTTTTCATTATGCAGATTAGATGGATTACTATACATCATCTATAAGACCAACAGTTTTAAAGGCAAAGTTTTAAAGGACCAGAGTAGCTCTTTAAGAATCCAGCATTCAGCTACTACACATTTAACAGGATTTAACCTTATCAACCCAAACACTGCTTTTCTTCTCTTAAGCTACAGGATATGTAAATTTTGAAACATTACAAGCATATTCGCCCACACAAACTCACCCACACATACAGGAATTACAACATGATGAGACATTACGAGGTGTCTTGTACTTCAATCAGCCAATTAACCTGGAGCAAAGGAGAACTAAACATTTGGCATTTGCCAATAGGCCTGCAACCTGCAGTGATAATTACTCTTGGAGAGAGTGCATGCACAAATCTATATTTACACACATGGCCTGAGGTAAAAAAATAAAATAAAATCTCACATGTCATGTTGGAGATAATGGTGGCTATGGTCCAAACATAATCCATTATTTATCCTTGTCCAAACATGGACAATGCAGAAATGCTGTGTCCACGAATTAACACACATAAAGAAAATGACACAAACACAGTTACACAACAGAATGATGACAACTGAATGTAGACAATATAAGTGGGGTGATTCAGAAGAATGCCTCAGGGCACCAGAACACTCCGTAAAATGAATGGCCTACACACATTCTTGAGTAAAGGCAGAAAAAAAACACACACGGAGACTAAAGCAGATGAATAAGCCCAACATGTTGTGTACAATTGAGACATTTTTTCCCAGAGACAGAGCGCCTCGGTTCTGAAATGTCAAGATAAAATGACGTGACTGTAGTGGAGGAAAACATGGGAAAGTGTTTGAAAGAGAAAGAAAAGAGAGAAAGACAGCAAAGGGGGTGCAAAGGCCCATGTATATTTGATTGAGAAAGGGAATGTAAGGAGATGAATAAAGAAAATGTGGGAGGAAAAAAAAGGAAAATGATGGAGAGTTACAGTAAATTGCCAAGGCAGCTTTTGGAGGCACGCTCTAAGGAAGATGGAAAAAGCGTGAAACAGAGAATAAGAGGTGGAGGGACTCAGAGACAAGTGCCGCATCAAGAATGGATTGTTAGCTGGTAAACGACTGTCACTTTCTTTAGGGAGATAAACTGATTTGACACCTCTGTATTCTTCCTCCTTTCTGATCCTTTTTTCCCCCCCCTTACTTGACATGGCCTGACAACGCCTAAAATAATAAAGAAAATCTTAAAGTTTCTTCCTTTCTATTCCCTGCTGTTCTTTTCCATCACCAGATCCTGTGCTGTGCTTCTTTCTATCGCTCCTTTCTTGTGCGACAAACTCTTCCTTCTGGCAAAAACAGAAATACATAAGAAAGAACAAAAGCAAGTGTAGAAAAGCGTGAATAAAGACCTTGTTTTTATTGCACTTGTCTTCTTTCCTTTCCCTTGCCTTATGACAAGATTAGACGAGGATGAGCCAATAAAAAATCAAATAAAAAGATTTCTTTTTTCTCACAGAACAGAAGAAGTAGAGAGGGTTATGGAATAGAAAGGAGTCAGGAATACGCGGAGTGTAAACGACACTCAAAAGGATCAGAGAGGAGGTACGGGTGGAGAGTTTGGAAAAAGGGTGATCAGCAGTAAGATGAATAGCTGCAGATTTAAAGGATGGCGTGTTGATGGAAGAGGCTTGTGATCAGCCGTCACTTGGGATCTGCAGACAAAAAAAAAGCCTGATAACTTGCAGAAAAAAAATAAAACTTCAAACTAGTAAGTAGCAAATAGACTCACAGAGGCAGTTTTAGCAACCTTTGCTGCTAAGAAGACACATTTCTGTTATCTGTAAATGTTGTCTTTTCTTGTAAAGGTCTTTAAATTATTTCCTTTATACTTGCATCCAATTACACTGTACTAAAATTAGCATCTACTGCCTACTAGCAACACTGATCTCAAGACCTATTTCACAGTTTATTTAATAACTCTTGAATGCTACTATAACCCTCCACTGTATATTCTGGAGATATTCCCTGGGAGGTTATTTGAAGCAATACATTGAAATTTTTGAAAGGTTTGTTCAGTGGATAAAAAGATAAATACTAGAATTTCCAACATGTTGCGATAGTCCAAGATACAGTATTTAGTGCACTTCTCCCCTAGTGCTAACTTAGAAAAACACATAAAACTAAAGCAGAGAAAAGTCTGAAATAGGCACGTTTTATCAGGGCAAACACAACATGACAGAAGATAGGGAACGTAAGGTGATACAAGCGTAGAGTACGAAGCTGGAACAGCACCAGAGTGAGAGAGAACAAAGCAGTCTGGATGCTTTGGAGCAGTTTGGTTGGTGTTTTCTCTCTATGATGAGGAAAGTTGTTCAGCTGTGATAGCGAAGCCACTGGAGAAAAGATGAAGAAAAACTAAACAATATGAAAAATTAGGCCAGGCAAGCACTCACACAGACACTCACACATCACAAATACATGCGCATGTGCCGTTTTACTCCGCTCAACACATGTTATTCACTTGAAAGGGGCTGCTAGATCCACAAAGCAAGCCTCCACTTGTTGGCATGTCACTCCGATTCCCACGAACAGCCTCACAAACACACACATTTGATCTTTGGGCTTTTTTATGTAGGCAGAGGTAAGAATAAATAAAACACAAGCATCCTACAAATAAAATGAATTTTTAATCAATGAAGTCAGCTAAATTAGCACCGTCATTAAGTAAACAAGAACAAGCCTCTTTTTGAAATATTCATGTTCAGCCCTGAATTCATTAGACTATTAGGAGGTGTGGTCCCCCAGGGGCCTCATTCAGATCTGGGGCAACAGAGAGTGATATATATACTGCAAAACACTATATTACAATGGGAAGAGAGTGGGAAAATGGAGAAGAAGCATGAGGAGCCGCAAAAGCATAACTGCCTGCACTAATAGGGATTTTTATAGATTTTAGGAGGAGGGGGATGAAACACAGTGGGGGTGAAGGTGAAGCATGGAGGAAGTCAGCAAGAACTGAAAGAATGACAGAAAAGTGAGGGATTAAAAAGAGGAAAAGAAACTGGGGGCAAAGGAGAGGATTAAAAGATGACAACACACATAAATTACAGAGGGAAGGAAGCAGAGCACATGCAAAGATGCAATGAAAGTCAAAAGTAGCAGGTACTGTGGGGCGACAAGGGAAGACAGACAGCCGGAGAGAGGAGTTAATTCACAGTCAGATCAAAGGAGGTGTGGATAACAGACAGAAAACATAGTCAGGGATACTGCACTGTGGCTTAATCTGTTGAGAATAGAAAAGGATTTACATGTACATCCAATGTTATGAGGGTTCAGCATGCACTGGAAACAAAAGGTAGATAACAGAGATAGAGAGACCCTGAGGAGGAAAACATATGGGCTAGAAAATAATCATCAGGGAATGAGGGGAAAAGAAAAGTAACCAGAAACATGAGAGTGATGGAACAGATGAGATGACATATAGTGAGGCAAATGAGTCAGAAAAGACATAAAAGGTGAGGTGAAAAGGAAAGGACAATTAAGAAAAAGGGGGAGTATGGGCAATGGCTTAATGATTTTAATGAAAGCACTGAAATACCCAGTGGAGACTTTAGATATGACTCCAGGGAACTTGGGGGAATGAAAAGACAGAGGGAAGGGGTGTGGAGTGGGAAAAAATGAGAGAAGTCAAAGAGAGGAGCCTGTGAATAACTGTAAAAAAGAAAAAGCGACGCACACAAAAGAAGCCATTGGGCTGCAATTCCTGACTGAAAAAATGAATGCTCCCGGTATGCAAGTGTACAACAAAACATGCTACAGAAGGGGAATATGATGAAAGCTCACAGGGATTGGCACAGAGCCTTCCAAGGAAATCTTCTCTTGCCTCAAGCGTTTATGAAACTTTAACAGGCATTGGGTTTTGTCCCCGCTTTTGTTTTTTGAGAGGGACAAAAGTCTTTCTGTGCTCCTGTTTATATTGGCATGTGTGTGTTCTGGGGATGGAGAGACACATTACAAGATCAATACTTTATTTGTAATTCTAGAACAGCTGCCTATCACAACAACAACAGTGACATCCAGGTCCAGTGACTTTCAACAGTATCCCTGATGTTCAATCTTTTCAGTCACACTGGCCGAACTGTGACAATATTTAAAGACTTGTGATGATCAGTGATTAAAACACTGTACTATTTTAAACATAGAACTACTTCTGTGAACAATAAAAAAAATGCTCTTGAATGAGCTTTCAGTAACAACCCTAACAAACCCTAAAGTAATTTCAACTAATTTCTGGACTTCATCTGTTGTTTTTCAAACTGCTGACCAGCTTGTACTCAATATTAGGGATGGGACGATTTATAAAAAACCGTCAGAACCGTTCAGTTCGACTGTCTCGGTTCGATTCGCGTGTGTTTCGTTCGGTTCATGCGCTGCTCCTTTTTCTCATAGGGGAAGCGATTACACTCCAGAGCAGAAGGTGGCGGTACTGCGACCAAAACCAACCACCATTAGTAAACAAGAAGAAGAAGAAGCGAAGCAGCTTAGCCGGGTGTAGCAGGGAAAAAAATCAGTTGTTGTGGAGAATTGTGTCGGAATGGCGAGTGGGAAAGAACTGGAGTTGGAAGACGCGCCAGCAGCACTTTATAGGTCTGCTGTATCGGAGCGCTTTGCATTTAGAGTGACCTACGATGACAGCGGAAAGAAAGTTGTGGATAAAAGTGCAACACGTTTTGTTTATGCTAACAGCAACATGTAATGCTAACACCGAAATCCCTCATACTCCTTCAGCAACCCCCACTCTGCCCCGCTGCGCTCCAGACCGGCTGCCCAAAGCAAAGCATACAGCCTCCACTGTGGCTCCGGTCCGCTCCCCTCTGAGTCCCTTGGAGATGGTAGAGAGCATGCGCGAGATGATTAAATTCAAAGCAGCAAAACATACGGAAATGATCCAGGGTTTCCGCGGATCATTTAAAATAATTACAATCCATTATTTTTTGGGGGATTTTTTCATTAATTTCATAAATTTTTATGGGATTTCGTGTGTAACAATCAACATATACCGAATCGAACCGAACTGAAAACCGTGACCATGAAACCGTGAATCGAACCAAACCGTGGATTTTGTGAATCATTCCATCCCTACTCAATATACATCAATTGATGGAAAAAAAAAGAGGTTTTGAAATTTTACCTCACATGCCTGATAAGCTGTTTCTGGTGTCCGTAGCGTCTTCCCTGATATTCCTCTTTTGCACAGAGACATGAATAGAAGCAACATTGCCATCACGAGCTGACGTTAACGTAGGGTAAGAACAACTTGCCCGATAGAAACATTCATTAAAACTTTCCTCCTTTTCTGATTTATAGTTGGTGCTCAATTGCAGCCTCTTTATTCTGTTCACTACAGCCATGCATGACGGCATAATCTGCACAATAACGTATGGTGGCATTACACTTTGCTGTGCTTAGTTAATTCATTTTAAAACAAATTTTTCAAACTTTTAAAAGTTAGCTTAAAATTTGCATCTAAATTTGATGGAAACACAGCTGCTAACAGAAATAAAGCTGTCATACACAGGTGCTACCAGGCCCTTTGACAACCATTATTAGGCAATTCAGGTAAAGTATCTTGCTCAATGACACAACACCTGAGGCAGTCAGAACTAGGATTTGAACAAGCAACAGTTGCAGGTCAAACGCCATCCTATGCAATGTCAGTTTTGGTGGCAAAGATTGCAATCTTAAAGATCTTACTCAAATCCGCAAGCTACAAACACCATGAAGCATGCATATCAAATGTAACAAGTGCACACACCAGTGCATGCAATTGTGGAAGATGATTAAAGTTTGTCTGAATGGTTTTTTTAACATTCATAAATGGCTACATTTTTATGCACAGTTTCAAACAGATTTTCTTTATTTGCATTGCTTTTGTTTATATTAGACTGCAAAGAAAAATAAAATAACAATCCACTTTCAGCCAAAGGTTTTTACCAAACTTGAAAAAGCACATGCCGGTGACAACTGTACTAGCAGTTCAGTTCATCAAATCAAAGTGAGCTGCAGCTTTTACACCTCATCTTTCACACACACAGACTGTGAAATGTCACACATACCGCACTAATTTGGGTAGTTGATTTAAAGTTGCAAAGCCTCACTGCAGGATTCTGCTTCTTTTCAGCACCTTCACCATCCCATCATCCACCTTTGAGGTAAGATGTGCTCTTTACATGCCCTTGTATATAAGGAGGCATATCCAAAAAAGGGTGTTGGTTTACTCTTATCACTCCATCAAATACTGAGCAACATCCTCAAAGTGATGAGATCAATGCTTAGCTGGCAAACATTTCTTCAGCAATGATCTGTACTTAAACATATACACTCACTGGCCTCTTTATTAGATATAATATTGATGGAATAGCATCTCATGTTGCTGCAGATGGCTTTCAGTCCATATTGTGAATCTCCCATTCCAGGGAATCCCAAAGGGGTTAAACCTGATTGAGATCTGGGGACCATTGGAGTAGTGCAAACACACAATCTCACAAAAAAAAAAGATGTTTGAGTTGATTGGTGCTCCTTGATGCCTTGCACTATCCTGTTGTAAATAGCCATCAGAAGATAAGTTTACTGTTATATACTCATCTAAACATTGCTTTATATGTCCAATTTTGGCAAACTTGTGGAAATTGTAAACTTTCTTTGTTGTTTAGGTAATGGAGTCCAATATGATTGTCTTCAGCTGTAGTCCATCCTCCTTAAGGCCTATTAAGGTCTGATATGCAATGCTTCGCTGGAATTGGTTGTTTGAACAACTGTTATCTTTCCATCACTAGAATTTGTCTGCCTCTTTTCCTATGAACATAGTGTGATAGCTCACCCCTTGCTGAACATCTTGAAATGTTTGGGCCTTTTAAAAGATTGTTCTTTATGAAAACCACCAACAAATAAGACATTTTTGGAATAATCCGAACAGAAATTGCGCAACCATCAAAATCTCTTCAGTCCTCTTTATCTATTTTGATTTCTTCTTTGAACTTTATTAAGTTGTTTTTACCTTGTTTACATGCTTAAATCCACTGGGTTGCTGTCATGTGATTCTTTGATTCACTCTTTGAGTTAACAGTTCAGGAGGGCATAATAAGTTGGTACATGGGGTGCATGCTTGAGTAAATTAAAAGCATTAGAAGGTAACGTGAGAGAGTAAAGTGGTTGGATTCTCAAATTTAATTCGAAGAAACTGAATCATTACTTAGATATGCATAATCTCCAACAGAAACACAACCTTAGTTCTGAACAAGAATGGAAGTGTATGTGTTGTTCCTTTAAATTGCTAAGTGAATTATCTCTCCTTCCCATGAGGTCTTTAGAACATTGCTCAACATGTGAGTGTTTTGATCACTTGCTTCAGGTCATGAATGGCTGGGGAAGCTCCTGAAGAACAAAGTCAAGCTGTCTTGTAGCTGTTTGACAGTTGAAATCTCCTTATCCATCATCATGACTGAACAAGCTTTTGAGAGGAGAGGAGAACGTCTTTAAAAAACAAGAAAATTTTCCTTTTATTCAAACTAGCATGGCTGCAAGGATGACAGGAATTAACTTTAAATCATACAATCTTTCAAGATAGATGTTAATTTACCATACCTTATCATTTTCCATTGTTAGAATTCCCACTGATCTACAAAATACATGAGATTGAACATAAAACACACTTGTCCTCAAGCTCCTCTGTAACACAATAACATGGCTAGAAACAGTGTGTCCGTCTACCTCTCCATCTTCTCCACCCTCCCTTCCACTGCCTGAGTGAACAAGACAGACTGTGGCAGACAGAAAAGAGCTGGAGGTGAGACGGGGGTTAATTTAGTGCTTTAAACAGGACAACCGATTGGATTACCGGCTCTGAAGACCAGGCAGCCACTCTAAGAATTAAAAAGGACACACCTCAAACACATGGACAACTCGAATTAGTCTCCCACCCTCTTGCACTCCAATTACTATGCCGCTCATGAAGCCAAGCGTTTGCAGGGGCGCGTAGGGAGGCCAAACAGGCTTTGCTTTGTGTAGACAAACCCCATCCAACTTAAGCAAATATGAATTGTTTCCCTTTTTTGGTGAAAAATATTGAGTTTTTTTAAAATGAACAAGGGTGAGCACAAAAGATGAAGGTTAAATACTACCCTCATATGACCCCTCAACATTTACAGAAACACACACAGAAAAACACGTCACAACAAGATGAAAGAGAGTGGACGGGATGGAGGGGAGATTGATTTTCATGCAGCTCTAAAGCAGATCCCTCTGGAGGTCTGGATAACAAGTGAGAAAGGGACAGAGGCAAAGAAGGCAGGACATTTAAAAGGACAGAGAATAGCAGAAAAAAAGATACAATAAGTTGCAAGAAGCACTCACACCCCTTGAACTTTTTCACCGTTTTGCAACCACCATCTATAATAAACCTTACAGAGGCTTTATGTGATATATCAGCTCAGAGCAGCACATGATCATAAAACAAAAACATAAGAAAGCATGTGCTTCTCACAGTTTGCACACCAAAACATCTGAATAGTGTGGCAGACTGATATTTTTTAACAGTTCAGTATATCAAGACTAAAGTTTTGCCAATTTTATCTTCATAAAGGCTAAAGTTCACTCCGATCTGTGAAAGAGCATCTATGAACAATTAAATTAGTAAAAAAGTAGGTAGAAAGGTGTAAAGTTTATTTCTGTAGCAACTTTCACAGACAAGAGATCCTCACAAGGTGCTTTAAGCCACAAGGGTTTTAAATTTGGTCTTAAAGCAATCAATGGAGTCAAGCAAATGTAGAGGCGAGAGATCCTTCCAGAGCTGTGTTACAACGGCCTGGAAGGAGCCTTCTCGTTAATTTATTTCAAGTCCTTCCACATTTTTACATTTGGAAGAGGGACTGCAGTTGGACTGGGCCATACTGATTAACGAAATGTGGACATTTTTACCTAAAGAACAGTATTCCCTTCAATCCAGCTTTCATTGCTAAATGTAGTGCGTGCTCTACTAACCCCATAGAATAAGCTAATAAAGGACCAGTTTTGCACTTCCCACACACATTGCCATGCAGGTGCGTGCACACCTGCTGGAGGGGTTAATAGGGGGTGTCTTTCGAGTTGTCCAGATGTTATTTGACTCTACCTATATAAGTTGACTTGTCACTATTTGACTTTTTGGTAAATGACCTAATGCCAAGTTAACCAGAAAGGGCAAAGCTTTAATATACTAATGTAGTAAAGTTTTTTTTTTTGCTTTTTTTTGTAGCTGCATATGCATCCTTTTTTATTTTCTTATTTAACAAAAAACACTGAATTTGTGCATTTTTTCCCATCTATTCCCATTATTCATAAACTAACCTAAACTAATTAAGAAAAATCCACAGAATGTGAGTTTTTTTTTTTTATCCAATTACTTGATTAATTGTAACAACAATCAATTAAAGACTTCATAACTATGTAATATAAAAATGTATTACAGCCCTATTTGTATGTGTTTAGATTTTGGTTTAGCTTAATATGTGAAAAAAATAGAAGAGGAAGTAAAACAATGTACATTGGGTTAGTTTCAAATAAGCTATTTGTTTTTGGTTTTTGTTTTGTTTTTCACTCTTACATAGTTGTTTTCCTTAAGTGTTACAAGAGGACATACATCTTCAAGACTGGGAATTTTAAAGTAAATACACTAAAACAGAGGAAAATTCTGTATCTGAAGGAAAGATTAGTGGAGTTTAGGAAAAAGTTGGTGTACAACAGTCTAACAAAACATCTTCAGAAAGATTGGAAAACAGTTGTTTGTGTGCAGGTGATTGGCTGCCTATCACCTTGTCAGCGTGTGTGGCGGAGTCCTCATGAGTGGGTCTGCTAGCAAGAGGGGACAGCTACAGAGATGGAGCGAGAGGTTTGGTGGCAGGGGGGTGAATCAGACCAGGATAAAGGTCTTTACTGCCATGAATCTCATACTTATAAAACCCAGCTGGACACTGGACATCAACCTTTGAGGTAAGGAATGACAAGAAGGAACAGAAAAACAGGCTACCGAGAGCGAAAAGGGGAAACGAATATGAAACAGAAAAGAGAAAATCATCCTTCAGGCTGACACATTTAAACAGCCCCTGAAACTTCCTAAGGAAACAAAAGAAACAGGCTGGAACAAAGGACGTTCAGTCAGAACTACAAAGCAAGAAGAAAGGAAAGAGAAACGAAAGGGGGAGAAATGTAAAAAAGGGCAGAAACAAACGTGGGTGGCCATGGGGTGCTCGAGGAGCAGGATAAAGGTAGGATGAGAGTGGGGAGAAGAAGGAAGAGGAATGAGAGCAAGGCCGCACAATGTTTGTTGATATCCCATTTTCCACAGGAAAGATGAAAGAGAGAAAGAGGGGATTAGAAAAGAGTGGGCAGAGGAGACGAATGAGCTGGAGATATGAAAAACGAGTGGGGGGGGCAAGGGGTAGAGACAAAAACGGAAGCCCGAGCAGAGAACGAGGAAAAGGGAAGGTTGGAATAAAAATGCCAGAAAAGAAAAAAAAAAGGGGGACAGTGAGAGAGTTGGACTCAACTAATCTGCAGTGTGGGGAATGTTTGTGACGTGGGAGAGTCATCATTACTGCAATCTAAAAATAACATTGGCATTGGGCACCAGTGGCCTGAGAAATGGGGCGAGAGCAGAGAAAGAGGTAATTACAGCAGGCCTATTAGCATGCATGATGCCCTCATTAAATATTCACATAGGAAACTGGGACTGACGGCTAATGTTTCTGGGCAAATGCCAGCCATACTGCCTGCCACTGAAAACTATTTGGTCACGCAGACAGCAGTGAAGATTGGAAGGAGGCTACCGAGTCATCCATCAGCTGAGGACAAAACATACACAATCAGGAAAACAAAAAAAAAACACCACCAAAAGGTGTCTAAGCATTCAGTTCCTCCTGCAAACTTATTTAATGAAATCCAATCCGTTTTCTGAGAATGAAACATAATTAAAATGAAACTGTACATTAACAGAATAAACAGAACCCAGGGGAATAGTTAGGGAACATTAAGTGCAACTGAGCTAAGTAATTAACTTACAATAATAAAAAAAACAGCTTATTGCGCTAAAGTCTTAGTTTTTCTTTCTGAATAAAGTTCCTACTTAGTGACACACAGTGAAGGCAAAAAGTTTACATACAAGCTGTATACGTTTTGTTCTGTAGGGGTTTAAAGGCCTATAGAATGAATTGACAGTACAAAGTCTCCATTTCATAAGGTTTAAAATTATTTCCAGTCTTAAATATATCCACACAACCTACATAATATTACTGTTGACATCCTCTCATTAGGACTGTACTAAGGCTAAATCAACCAGAAATCAAAGCTTTTAAAAATTTTAATACATAAAAGATATTTTGGCTGCAGATGCATCCTTTTAGTTTTCTTACTTAAAAAAAATAAGAATTATTTGCATTTAAGTAAACAATCTGCAGAATGTGACTTTTTTTTATCCGATTACTTGATTAATTGTGATAACAATCAATAGAATAATGGATTACTAAAATAATTTTTTGCTGCAGCCCTTTTTGTTTGTAGTTAGGTTTTAGTCTAACTCAATGTTTAAAAAAATAAGAGAAGGAAGCTATAATTTACTCTTTAGTTTCTAAGGTGCCGTTAAACAATTTTTGAACCTATCTAGTTTCTGTTATAGTTCTCGCTGAACAGGGGAGTGTTGGCCTAGTGGGTTAGAGCAGTGTGCATGTGCTCACAGAAAGTTGCAAGTACCCGGTTTGAGGCTGTAGGGACCCTTAACCCTACACTGCACCTCAATGGCAGCCCTCTGCTCCCCAAGGAGATCAAAGAGGGTCAAAATGCAGTGGACACATTTCCCCATTGTGGGACCATAAAGGTATTTACATTACAACCACACTTCAGTTTAAATACAGTAGAGCACAGTTATTTTAAAAGACATAAAGCAAATGTATTCATTTGTATAATAAAACTGCTTTCCAGCAGCTTATTGTAGCACATTTTATCTATTCCAAATCAGGTTTTTAATACATGTTTGAGATCATTAACATATTGGTAGATCCAATTCTGTCTAGGATTAAGCCAAGTCCTCTTTCTTAATTATCCAGTCTACTTTGCTTGATGCCAGTGGTTCTGCTGCATTGCAAAAACTCTCAGCATGATGCTGCCACCAAGATAATTAAAAGCTGGTTCCATGTTCTTCAGTTTGAAAGGCCCACATTGAGTTTTTTGGCATACTCAGTCCATACTGATGCTGCAGTTGGTGACACTGTAGCTCATGACACTGTTATTCTAGTCTGCATTTCCTATTTTTCCTAATTTGTCCTTTATATTAATACCCAATTTCCTTTCAACTGAGTGCCAACCGCTCAGTTGAAAGAAAAATGGGAGTGTTCGGACCCAAGCACATTTAAAACTGGTTTTGGAAAAACAATAACTTATGGAATGTTCCTGAAGCCACACACTCCCTGGAAGTGTACCAAATTAAAAAGCTGGCAGGAAATCAAACATTTTAAAAGAACTGTGCCAATTCTTTTTTACATGGAAACATGTAGAAATAAAAAGCAATGATGGGAATTAGTTAATAGCTACATAGTGCGTGTTGTTTTTCTCCTCTTTGCAAGCCACTTGTAGACAAGGTGACACTTCTAGAGGTTTAAAACTGAGCTACAACGATGCCTACTTTTTTCTTCTACAACAAATACCTGCTTTTACAATCCCCAATAGAATAAGACTTTTGTACACGGTTCTTGATTTTTTACTAAAGTTGTACTTTATTTACATCTTGTGCACAAATGTCTTCTTTACCCAAATACCATTGGCCAATAAAATAATATAATAAAAAAACACACTTGTGATGTATTTCATTTGAAAGTTCAAATCTTTTAGTTTCTGGAGATATACGCATAAAGTATGCAATTTTAAAATTGTATATCTTGGGTATAATTTGGTGTAATAATAATAGTAATAATAACACCTCTCCAACTCACTACATTTGTTCATGTTGTGGACATAAACTGTGTAAAATTTCAGACCTCTACTTAAAAGCATTGTAAAACTGTGACCCTTTTTGCATGCAAAATTACATTGAGCACAACTGACCCAACTGATCCAAATTAGGACCAAATGGATTATTTGAATTTTATTACTAATATGAATATAAACACGTGTTCATATACAGCTTTAGAAAGCTGTTCTTTGAAGGATTTTCTTTTATAATATTTCAAATTTTCACCTTTTGAACTTTTAGCTATGCATTTTCTGTGCATATCCAATTATTTTCTTTCCAGCCCACCCCTATACTTCCAATCATTCTTTGCTAGTGAAGACAAGCCCACCCAATTCCAGGAGGTGGGATTTAAGGGGTTAAAAATACACTCATCATTTGGGTAAATTTAAATTAACTGAAGGCTTTTAAATCTGTTTAGGCTGTCAATGTTTGACAAGGATTGTATTTGTTCTGAAAGCAGTGTTAAGGGGGTGGAATTGAAGCTGTTTTTGTTCAGTCAAACAATCACAGACACTGTGATCCAAGAAGCCATAAAGGCAATTAGCCAAGCAGGCGGACCAACAACCAGACAGTGAAGCTGTCTAATGAACACCAGCAACGACTCTACTAAAATAACATCTTGTCCTAAGCTACAAATTTGAGAAATCAGAGTTGGTGCTGAAGTCAAGCGCTCATGAAAAGCAACAAGTGTGCAGCACTCACAGAGGGAAAAAGTTCCTCCGCATACTGAAGATCCACCGACAGATAAAAACCAAAACAATGCTCTCACCATTATAACAAGAATCATACCGAGAGGTAAATCTAAAGAGACATTCTGACACAACACTTCACCGGCACTCCAGACCATCAAAGCAAACGTACTTAGACAAACCCAGGGTGCCTTTAAACCCTCACTAACTCGGTGACATTAATCCTGTCTGACATTTTGACACAAATTCAGAGCAGAATAAATAAACACACATCCAAAACACATCTGAGACTCAATACAAGAGTTCTGGCATTGACACAAGCCGGCTGTCTTACACAGAAACTGATATGGCACTCTACTCCTGACTCCACACACAGCACACACATTAAGCAATGTAATTAAGCAGAAAGGCACCACAAACAAACAGATATGTGAGTGCATAAGGTGTGTTCACACATTAAGGCCGTATACAGTAATGTGGAGAGACAACAACTAATCGTTGCTTTCACCTCGAAAAGATGTTTAATCAATAAATGAAAAAAATGCACCAAGGTGACTGATTTCAACACTTAAGATTTAACGTGAAATCAGTATTCAGTATCTTGAAACACCTGTGTACATATTGATTAAATAAATAAAAAATGTATCTTGATTTTCTTTTAAGAAAAATTATGCTCTGTATTTGATGCAGCTCATTTGTTTACCCTCCATTACACTAAAGTGCTTAAATAAAATACAGAGCACTCAACTGACTTTAAACAACAATTCACATATTTTAATAAACTCCCTGCAGTTTCCATTTCAGTTTGTACAAGAATGAACAATTTAAACCTGAAACTTACCTTTCACTGCAGTTCTACAGATCAAGCTCCAGGCAGGGATATGAAAAAGATTTATAACCCTGAAATAACATGTCCATAATGATCATGCAGGATAGATTATGTAAATAAATAACTGACAAGATTTTTGTCAGCGTTTTATGTCCCTCTGCATCACAACAGAAACCCACGTCTGTGCTGATGCAAACCACAGAGCTTCTGTTGTAGGGACAGTTTCTTTGATCCACACAAACATCTATGGCAACCTATCAGGATCTGTCTGACCACATGTGGCTCAAAGACACCAACAGCTCTGAAAGATACAGGTTTAAATTTGATGCCACTTGTACTTTTGGCAAGTTAAACATTGTCATCATTAAACTGTTGATGTCACAATCCTGACATTCCCTCCTATATGTTAACACCAATGATCAACGTACCTTTAAGAATGTAGTAGATCATTTCTTGCAAAAGCAGTGAAGGATTTATCTAAAAATCTTGTTGATTTAAAGAATGATATACTAATTAAACAAAGTACAGTACAAAGTACTGTATAAAGTATTACTGTATAAAGTA